>NC_137654.1:1786933-2284433 GCF_963422515.1 Blennius ocellaris
GTCCCCATCACACTCTCCTCCTTCCTCCTCAGACTGTCCCATCACACACCTCCTCCTCCTCCTCAATCGTCCCCATCACACTCCTCCTCCTCCCTCCTCAACGTCCCATCACACTCCTCCTCCCTCTCAACGTCCCCATCACACTCCTCCTCCTCCTCCTCAACGTCCCATCACACTCCTCCTCCTCAACGTCCCCATCACACTCCACCTCCTCAATTTCCCATCACACTCCTCCTCCTCAACGTCCCCATCACACTCCACCTCCCTCAACGTCCCATCATACTCCTCCTCTCTCAACGTCCCCATCACACTCCTCCTCCTCCTCCTCAACGTCCATCACACTCCTCCTCCTCAACGTCCCCTCAACGTCCCCCATCACACTCCTCCTCCCTCCTCCTCAACGTCCCATCACACTCCTCCTCCTCCTCCTCAACGTCCCATCACAACTCCTCCTCCTCAACGTCCCCATCACACTCCTCCTCCTCCTCCTCCTCAACGTCCCATCACACTCCTCCTCCTCACGTCCCATCACACTCCCTCCTCCTCCTCCTCAACGTCCCATCACACTCCTCCTCCTCAACGTCCCATCACACTCCTCCTCCTCAACGTCCCTCAACGTCCCCATCACACTCCTCCTCCCCTCCTCAACGTCCCATCACACTCCTCCTCCCTCCTCCTCAACGTCCCATCACACTCCTCCTCCTCAACGTCCCCATCACACTCCTCCTCCTCCTCCTCCTCAACGTCCCATCACACTCCTCCTCCTCAACGTCCATCACACTCCTCCTCCTCACGTCCCCATCACACTCCACCTCCTCCTCCTCAACGTCCCATCACACTCCTCCTCCTCCTCAACGTCCCCATCACACTCCTCCTCCTCCTCAACGTCCCATCACACTCCTCCTCCTCCTCCTCAACGTCCCATCACACTCCTCCTCCTCAACGTCCCCATCACACTCCTCCTCCTCCTCCTCAACGTCCCATCACACTCCTCCTCCTCAACGTCCCCATCACACTCCTCCTCCTCCTCCTCAACGTCCCATCACACTCCTCCTCCTCAACGTCCCATCACACTCCTCCTCCTCCTCCTCCTCAACGTCCCATCACACTCCTCCTCCTCCTGCTCAACATCCCATCACACTCCACCTCCTCCTCCTCAACGTCCCCATCACACTCCTCCTCCTCCTCAACGTC
This sequence comes from Blennius ocellaris, assembly GCF_963422515.1. Taxonomy (NCBI): domain Eukaryota; kingdom Metazoa; phylum Chordata; class Actinopteri; order Blenniiformes; family Blenniidae; genus Blennius; species Blennius ocellaris. Next base: position 1,788,128 of record NC_137654.1, read on the forward strand.
CCATCACACTCCTCCTCCTCCTCAACGTCCCCATCACACCTCCTCCTCCTCCTGCTCAACATCCCCATCACACTCCACCTCCTCCTCCTCAACGTCCCCATCACACTCCTCCCTCCTCCTCAACGTCCCATCACACTCCTCCTCCTCCTCCTCAACGTCCCATCACACTCCTCCTCCTCAACGTCCCCATCACACTCCTCCTCCTCAACGTCCCATCACACTCCTCCTCCTCAACGTCCCATCACACTCCTCCTCCTCAACGTCCCATCACACTCCTCCTCCTCCTCCTCAACGTCCCATCACACTCCACCTCCTCAACGTCCCTCAACGTCCCATCAGACTCCTCCTCCTCACCGTCCCATCACACTCCTCCTCCTCAACGTCCCATCACACTCCTCCTCCTCAACGTCCCATCACACTCCTCCTCCTCCTCCTCAACGTCCCATCACACTGCACTTCCTCAACGTCCCATCACACTCCTCCTCCTCCTCCTCAACGTCCCATCACACTCCTCCTCCTCAACGTCCCTCAACGTCCCATCACACTCCACCTCCTCAACGTCCCATCACACTTCCTCCTCCTCCTCCTCAACGTCCCATCACACTCCACCTCCTCAACGTCCCTCAACGTCCCCATCACACTCCTCCTCCTCAACGTCCCTCAACGTCCCATCACACTCCTCCTCCTCAACATCCCATCACACTCCTCCTCCTCAACGTCCCATCACACTCCTCCTCCTAAACGTCCCATCACACTCCACCTCCTCAACGTCCCTCAACGTCCCCATCACACTCCTCCTCCTCCTCCTCAACGTCCCATCACACTCCTCCTCCTCAACGTCCCTCAACGTCCCCCATCACACTCCTCCTCCTCCTCCTCAACGTCCCATCACACTCCTCCTCCTCCTCCTCAACGTCCCATCACACTCCTCCTCCTCAACGTCCCCATCACACTCCTCCTCCTCCTCCTCCTCAACGTCCCATCACACTCCTCCTCCTCAACGTCCCCATCACACTCCTCCTCCTCAACGTCCCTCAACGTCCCCATCACACTCCTCCTCCTCCTCCTCCTCCTCAACGTCCCATCACACTCCTCCTCCTCCTCCTCAACGTCCCATCACACTCCTCCTCCTCAACGTCCCCATCACACTCCTCCGCCTCCTCCTCAACGTCCCATCACACTCCTCCTCCTCCTCCTCAACGTCCCATCACACTCCTCCTCCTCAACGTCCCCATCACACTCCTCCTCCTCCTCCTCAACGTCCCCATCACACTCCTCCTCCTCCTCCTCAACGTCCCATCACACTCCACCTCCTCAACGTCCCTCAACGTCCCATCACACTCCTCCTCCTCAACGTCCCATCACACTCCACCTCCTCAACGTCCCCATCACACTCCTCCTCCTCAACGTCCCATCACACTCCTCCTCCTCAATGTCCCCATCACACTCCTCCTCCTCCTCCTCCTCAACGTCCCATCACACTCCTCCTCCTCCTCCTCAACGTCCCCATCACACTCCTCCTCCTCCTCCTCAACGTCCCCATCACACTCCTCCTCCTCCTCCTCAACGTCCCATCACACTCCTCCTCCTCCTCCTCAACGTCCCCATCACACTCCACCTCCTCAACGTCCCCATCACACTCCACCTCCTCCTCCTCAACGTCCCACCACACTCCTCCTCCTCCTGCTCAACATCCCCATCACACTCCACCTCCTCCTCCTCAACGTCCCCATCACACTCCTCCTCCTCCTCAACGTCCCATCACACTCCTCTTCCTCCTCCTCAACGTCCCCATCACACTCCTCCTCCTCCTCCTCAACGTCCCATCACACTCCTCCTCCTCCTCCTCAACGTCCCATCACACTCCTCCTCCTCAACGTCCCATCACACTCCTCCTCCTCAACGTCCCATCACACTCCTCCTCCTCAACGTCCCCATCACACTCCTCCTCCTCCTCAACGTCCCTCAACGTCCCATCACACTCCTCCTCCTCCTCCTCAACGTCCCATCACACTCCTCCTCCTCAACGTCCCATCACACTCCTCCTCCTCCTCCTCAACGTCCCATCACACTCCTCCTCCTCCTCCTCAACGTCCCATCACACTCCTCCTCCTCAACGTCCCATCACACTCCTCCTCCTCCTCAACGTCCCTCAACGTCCCATCACACTCCTCCTCCTCAACGTCCCCATCACACTCCTCCTCCTCAACGTCCCATCACACTCCTCCTCCTCAACGTCCCATCACACTCCTCCTCCTCCTCAACGTCCCTCAACGTCCCCATCACACTCCTCCTCCTCCTCCTCAACGTCCCATCACACTCCTCCTCCTCAATGTCCCTCAACGTCCCATCACACTCCTCCTCCTCAACGTCCCATCACACTCCTCCTCCTCCTCAACGTCCCATCACACTCCACCTCCTCAACGTCCCCATCACACTCCTCCTCCTCCTCCTCAACGTCCCATCACACTCCTCCTCCTCAACGTCCCATCACACTCCTCCTCCTCAACGTCCCTCAACGTCCCCATCACACTCCTCCTCCTCCTCCTCAACGTCCCATCACACTCCTCCTCCTCCTCCTCAACGTCCCATCACACTCCTCCTCCTCAACGTCCCCATCACACTCCTCCTCCTCAACGTCCCCATCACACTCCACCTCCTCAACGTCCCATCACACTGCACTTCCTCAACGTCCCATCACACTCCTCCTCCTCCTCCTCAACGTCCCATCACACTCCTCCTCCTCAACGTCCCTCAACGTCCCATCACACTCCACCTCCTCAACGTCCCATCACACTCCTCCTCCTCCTCCTCAACGTCCCATCACACTCCACCTCCTCAACGTCCCTCAACGTCCCCATCACACTCCTCCTCCTCAACGTCCCTCAACGTCCCATCACACTCCTCCTCCTCAACATCCCATCACACTCCTCCACCTCAACGTCCCATCACACTCCTCCTCCTAAACGTCCCATCACACTCCACCTCCTCCTCCTCCTCAACGTCCCCATCACACTCCTCCTCCTCCTCAACGTCCCATCACACTCCTCCTCCTCCTCCTCAACGTCCCCATCACACTCCTCCTCCTCCTCCTCAACGTCCCATCACACTCCTCCTCCTCCTCCTCAACGTCCCCATCACACTCCTCCTCCTCCTCCTCAACGTCCCATCACACTCCTCCTCCTCAACGTCTCCATCACACTCCACCTCCTCAATTTCCCATCACACTCCTCCTCCTCAACGTCCCATCACACTCCACCTCCTCAACGTCCCATCATACTCCTCCTCCTCAACGTCCCCATCACACTCCTCCTCCTCCTCCTCAACGTCCCATCACACTCCTCCTCCTCAACGTCCCTCAACGTCCCCATCACACTCCTCCTCCTCCTCCTCAACGTCCCATCACACTCCTCCTCCTCCTCCTCAACGTCCCATCACACTCCTCCTCCTCAACGTCCCCATCACACTCCTCCTCCTCCTCCTCCTCAACGTCCCATCACACTCCTCCTCCTCAACGTCCCATCACACTCCTCCTCCTCAACGTCCCCATCACACTCCACCTCCTCCTCCTCAACGTCCCATCACACTCCTCCTCCTCCTCAACGTCCCCATCACACTCCTCCTCCTCCTCAACGTCCCATCACACTCCTCCTCCTCCTCCTCAACGTCCCATCACACTCCTCCTCCTCAACGTCCCCATCACACTCCTCCTCCTCCTCCTCAACGTCCCATCACACTCCTCCTCCTCAACGTCCCCATCACACTCCTCCTCCTCCTCCTCAACGTCCCATCACACTCCTCCTCCTCAACGTCCCCATCACACTCCTCCTCCTCCTCCTCAACGTCCCATCACACTCCTCCTCCTCAACGTCCCATCACACTCCTCCTCCTCCTCCTCAACGTCCCATCACACTCCTCCTCCTCCTGCTCAACATCCCATCACACTCCACCTCCTCCTCCTCAACGTCCCCATCACACTCCTCCTCCTCCTCAACGTCCCATCACACTCCTCCTCCTCCTCAACGTCCCCATCACACTCCTCCTCCTCCTGCTCAACATCCCCATCACACTCCACCTCCTCCTCCTCAACGTCCCCATCACACTCCTCCTCCTCCTCAACGTCCCATCACACTCCTCCTCCTCCTCCTCAACGTCCCCATCACACTCCTCCTCCTCCTCCTCAACGTCCCATCACACTCCTCCTCCTCCTCCTCAACGTCCCATCACACTCCTCCTCCTCAACGTCCCATCACACTCCTCCTCCTCAACGTCCCATCACACTCCTCCTCCTCAACGTCCCCATCACACTCCTCCTCCTCCTCAACGTCCCTCAACGTCCCATCACACTCCTCCTCCTCCTCCTCAACGTCCCATCACACTCCTCCTCCTCAACGTCCCATCACACTCCTCCTCCTCCTCCTCAACGTCCCATCACACTCCTCCTCCTCCTCCTCAACGTCCCATCACACTCCTCCTCCTCAACGTCCCATCACACTCCTCCTCCTCCTCAACGTCCCTCAACGTCCCCATCACACTCCTCCTCCTCCTCCTCAACGTCCCATCACACTCCTCCTCCTCAATGTCCCTCAACGTCCCATCACACTCCTCCTCCTCAACGTCCCATCACACTCCTCCTCCTCCTCAACGTCCCATCACACTCCACCTCCTCAACGTCCCCATCACACTCCTCCTCCTCCTCCTCAACGTCCCATCACACTCCTCCTCCTCAACGTCCCCATCACACTCCTCCTCCTCCTCGTCAACGTCCCATCACACTCCTCCTCCTCCTCCTCAACGTCCCATCACACTCCTCCTCCTCCTCCTCAACGTCCCCATCACACTCCTCCTCCTCCTCCTCAACGTCCCCATCACACTCCACCTCCTCAACGTCCCCATCACACTCCTCCTCCTCCTCAACGTCCCCATCACACTCCTCCTCCTCCTCCTCAACGTCCCATCACACTCCTCCTCCTCAACGTCCCCATCACACTCCACCTCTCTCAACGTCCCCATCACACTCCTCCTCCTCCTCCTCAACGTCCCATCACACTCCTCCTCCTCCTCCTCAACGTCCCATCACACTCCTCCTCCTCCTCCTCAACGTCCCATCATACTCCTCCTCCTCCTCCTCAACGTCCCCATCACACTCCTCCTCCTCCTCCTCAACGTCCCATCACACTCCTCCTCCTCAACGTCCCATCACACTCCTCCTCCTCAACGTCCCCATCACACTCCTCCTCCTCCTCCTCAACGTCCCATCACACTCCTCCTCCTCAACGTCCCCATCACACTCCTCCTCCTCCTCCTCAACGTCCCCATCACACTCCTCCTCCTCCTCCTCAACGTCCCATCACACTCCTCCTCCTCCTCCTCAACGTCCCATCACACTCCTCCTCCTCAACGTCCCATCACACTCCTCCTCCTCAACGTCCCATCACACTCCTCCTCCTCAACGTCCCCATCACACTCCTCCTCCTCCTCAACGTCCCTCAACGTCCCATCACACTCCTCCTCCTCCTCCTCAACGTCCCATCACACTCCTCCTCCTCAACGTCCCATCACACTCCTCCTCCTCCTCCTCAACGTCCCATCACACTCCTCCTCCTCCTCCTCAACGTCCCCATCACACTCCTCCTCCTCCTCCTCAACGTCCCATCACACTCCTCCTCCTCAACGTCCCCATCACACTCCACCTCCTCAATTTCCCATCACACTCCTCCCTCCTCAACGTCCCATCACACTCCACCTCCTCAACGTCCCATCATACTCCTCCTCCTCAACGTCCCCATCACACTCCTCCTCCTCCTCCTCAACGTCCCATCACACTCCTCCTCCTCAACGTCCCTCACGTCCCCATCACACTCCTCCTCCTCCTCCTCAACGTCCCATCACACTCCTCCTCCTCCTCCTCAACGTCCCATCACACTCCTCCTCCTCAACGTCCCCATCACACTCCTCCTCCTCCTCCTCCTCAACGTCCCATCACACTCCTCCTCCTCAACGTCCCATCACACTCCTCCTCCTCAACGTCCCCATCACACTCCACCTCCTCCTCCTCAACGTCCCATCACACTCCTCCTCCTCCTCAACGTCCCCATCACACTCCTCCTCCTCCTCAACGTCCCATCACACTCCTCCTCCTCCTCCTCAACGTCCCATCACACTCCTCCTCCTCAACGTCCCTCAACGTCCCCATCACACTCCTCCTCCTCCTCCTCAACGTCCCATCACACTCCTCCTCCTCCTCCTCAACGTCCCATCACACTCCTCCTCCTCAACGTCCCCATCACACTCCTCCTCCTCCTCCTCAACGTCCCATCACACTCCTCCTCCTCAACGTCCCCATCACACTCCTCCTCCTCCTCCTCAACGTCCCATCACACTCCTCCTCCTCAATGTCCCATCACACTCCTCCTCCTCCTCAACGTCCCATCACACTCCTCCTCCTCCTCCTCAAAGTCCCATCACACTCCTCCTCCTCAACGTCCCCATCACACTCCTCCTCCTCCTCCTCAACGTCCATCACACTCCTCCTCCTCAACGTCCCCATCACACTCCTCCTCCTCCTCCTCAACGTCCCATCACACTCCTCCTCCTCAATGTCCCATCACACTCCTCCTCCTCCTCCTCAACGTCCCATCACACTCCTCCTCCTCCTGCTCAACATCCCATCACACTCCACCTCCTCCTCCTCAACGTCCCCATCACACTCCTCCTCCTCCTCAACGTCCCATCACACTCCTCCTCCTCCTCAACGTCCCCATCACACTCCTCCTCCTCCTGCTCAACATCCCCATCACACTCCCCTCCTCCTCCTCAACGTCCCCATCACACTCCTCCTCCTCCTCAACGTCCCATCACACTCCTCCTCCTCCTCCTCAACGTCCCCATCACACTCCTCCTCCTCCTCCTCAACGTCCCATCACACTCCTCCCTCCTCCTCCTCAACGTCCCATCACACTCCTCCTCCTCAACGTCCCATCACACTCCTCCTCCTCAACGTCCCATCACACTCCACCTCCTCAACGTCCCCATCACACTCCTCCTCCTCCTCCTCAACGTCCCATCACACTCCTCCTCCTCAACGTCCCATCACACTCCTCCTCCTCAACGTCCCTCAACGTCCCCATCACACTCCTCCTCCTCCTCCTCAACGTCCCATCACACTCCTCCTCCTCCTCCTCAACGTCCCATCACACTCCTCCTCCTCAACGTCCCCATCACACTCCTCCTCCTCAACGTCCCCATCACACTCCTCCTCCTCCTCCTCCTCAACGTCCCATCACACTCCTCCTCCTCAACGTCCATCACACTCCTCCTCCTCAACGTCCCCATCACACTCCACCTCCTCCTCCTCAACGTCCCATCACACTCCTCCTCCTCCTCAACGTCCCCATCACACTCCTCCTCCTACCTCAACGTCCCATCACACTCCTCCTCCTCCTCCTCAACGTCCCATCACACTCCTCCTCCTCAACGTCCCCATCACACTCCTCCTCCTCCTCCTCAACGTCCCATCACACTCCTCCTCCTCAACGTCCCATCACACTCCTCCTCCTCAACGTCCCATCACACTCCTCCTCCTCAACGTCCCCATCACACTCCACTCCTCCTCCTCAACGTCCCTCAACGTCCCATCACACTCCTCCTCCTCCTCCTCAACGTCCCATCACACTCCTCCTCCTCAACGTCCCATCACACTCCTCCTCCTCCTCCTCAACGTCCCATCACACTCCTCCTCCTCCTCCTCAACGTCCCATCACACTCCTCCTCCTCAACGTCCCATCACACTCCTCCTCCTCCTCAACGTCCCTCAACGTCCCATCACACTCCTCCTCCTCAACGTCCCCATCACACTCCTCCTCCTCAACGTCCAATCACACTCCTCCTCCTCAACGTCCCATCACACTCCTCCTCCTCCTCACGTCCCTCAACGTCCCCATCACACTCCTCCTCCTCCTCCTCAACGTCCCATCACACTCCTCCTCCTCAATGTCCCTCAACGTCCCATCACACTCCTCCTCCTCCTCAACGTCCCATCACACTCCACCTCCTCAACGTCCCATCACACTCCTCCTCCTCAACGTCCCTCAACGTCCCCATCACACTCCTCCTCCTCCTCCTCAACGTCCCATCACACTCCTCCTCCTCCTCCTCAACGTCCATCACACTCCTCCTCCTCAACGTCCCCAATCACACTCCTCCTCCTCCTCCTCCTCAACGTCCCATCACACCTCCTCCTCCTCAACGTCCCATCACACTCCTCCTCCTCAACGTCCCCATCACACTCCACCTCCTCCTCCTCAACGTCCCATCACACTCCTCCTCCTCCTCAACGTCCCCATCACACTCCTCCTCCTCCTCAACGTCCCATCACACTCCTCCTCCTCCTCCTCAACGTCCCATCACACTCCTCCTCCTCAACGTCCCCATCACACTCCTCCTCCTCCTCCTCAACGTCCCATCACAACTCCTCCTCCTCAACGTCCCATCCATCACACTCCTCCTCCTCCTCCTCAACGTCCCATCACACTCCTCCTCCTCAACGTCCCATCACACTCCTCCTCCTCCTCCTCAACGTCCCATCACACTCCTCCTCCTCCTGCTCAACATCCCATCACACTCCACCCTCCTCCTCCTCAACGTCCCATCACACTCCTCCTCCTCCTCAAACGTCCCATCACACTCCTCCTCCTCCTCAACGTCCCCATCACACTCCTCCTCCTCCTGCTCAACATCCCCATCACACTCCACCTCCTCCTCCTCAACGTCCCCATCACACTCCTCCTCCTCCTCAACGTCCCATCACACTCCTCCTCCTCCTCCTCAACGTCCCCATCACACTCCTCCTCCTCCTCCTCAACGTCCCATCACACTCCTCCTCCTCCTCCTCAACGTCCCATCACACTCCTCCTCCTCAACGTCCCATCACACTCCTCCTCCTCAACGTCCCATCACACTCCTCCTCCTCAACGTCCCCATCACACTCCTCCTCCTCCTCAACGTCCCTCAACGTCCCATCACACTCCTCCTCCTCCTCCTCAACGTCCCATCACACTCCTCCTCCTCAACGTCCCATCACACCTCCTCCTCCTCCTCCTCAACGTCCCATCACACTCCTCCTCCTCCTCCTCAACGTCCCATCACACTCCTCCTCCTCAACGTCCCATCACACTCCTCCTCCTCCTCTCAACGTCCCTCAACGTCCCATCACACTCCTCCTCCTCAACGTCCCCATCACACTCCTCCTCCTCAACGTCCCATCACACTCCTCCTCCTCAACGTCCCATCACACTCCTCCTCCTCCTCAACGTCCCTCAACGTCCCCATCACACTCCTCCTCCTCCTCCTCAACGTCCCATCACACTCCTCCTCCTCAATGTCCCTCAACGTCCCATCACACTCCTCCTCCTCAACGTCCCATCACACTCCTCCTCTCCTCCTCAACGTCCCATCACACTCCACCTCCTCAACGTCCCATCACACTCTCCTCCTCCTCCTCAACGTCCCATCACACTCCTCCTCCTCAACGTCCCCATCACACTCCTCCTCCTCCTCGTCAACGTCCCCATCACACTCCTCCTCCTCCTCCTCAACGTCCCATCACACTCCTCCTCCTCCTCCTCAACGTCCCCATCACACTCCTCCTCCTCCTCCTCAACGTCCCATCACACTCCACCTCCTCACGTCCCCATCACACTCCTCCTCCTCCTCAACGTCCCCATCACACTCCTCCTCCTCCTCCTCAACGTCCCATCACACTCCTCCTCCTCAACGTCCCCATCACACTCTCCACCTCCTCAACGTCCCCATCACACTCCTCCTCCTCCTCCTCAACGTCCCATCACACTCCTCCTCCTCCTCCTCAACGTCCCATCACACTCCTCCTCCTCCTCCTCACGTCCCATCATACTCCTCTCCTCCTCCTCAACGTCCCCATCACACTCCTCCTCCTCCTCCTCAACGTCCCATCACACTCCTCCTCCTCCTCAACGTCCCATCACACTCCTCCTCCTCAACGTCCCCATCACACTCCTCCTCCTCCTCCCTCAACGTCCCATCACACTCCTCCTCCTCAACGTCCCCATCACACTCCTCCTCCTCCTCCTCAACGTCCCATCACACTCCTCCTCCTCCTCCTCAAACGTCCCATCACACTCCTCCTCCTCCTCCTCAACGTCCCATCACACTCCTCCTCCTCAACGTCCCATCACACTCCTCCTCCTCAACGTCCCATCACACTCCTCCTCCTCAACGTCCCCATCACACTCCTCCTCCTCCTCAACGTCCCTCAACGTCCCATCACTACACTCCTCCTCCTCAACGTCCCATCACACTCCTCCTCCTCATCGTCCCCATCACAGAGTCATCACTCCTCCTCCTCACGTCCCTCAACGTCCCATCACACTCCTCCTCCTCCTCAACGTCCCATCACACTCCCTCCTCAACTCCCATCACACTCCTCCTCCTCCTCCTCACGTCCCATCACACTCCTCCTCCTCCTCCTCAACGTCCCATCACACTCCTCCTCCTCAACGTCCCCATCACACTCCTCCTCATCCTCAACGTCCTCACGTCCATCACACTCCTCCCTCCTCAACGTCCCCATCACACTCCTCCTCCTCAACGTCCCTCACACTCCTCCTCCCCTCCTCAACGTCCCATCACACTCCTCCTCCTCCTCCTCACACGTCCCATCACACTCCTCCTCCTCACGTCCCCAGCACACTCCTCCTCCTCCCTCAACGTCCCCTCTCACCTACTCCACCTCCTCAACGTCCCCATTCACACTCCTCCTCCTCCTCCTCAACGTCCCATCACACTCTCCTCCCACGCCCATCACACTCCTCCTCCTCTCGTCAACGTCCATCACACTCCTCCTCCTCCTCAACGTCCCATCACACTCCTCCTCCTCCTAACGTCCCCATCACACTCCTCCTCCTCCTCCTCAACGTCCCATCACACTCCACCTCCTCAACGTCCCATCACACTCCTCTCCTCCTCAACGTCCCCATCACACTCCTCCTCCTCCTCCTCAACGTCCCATCACACTCCTCCTCCTCACGTCCCATCACACTCCACCTCCTCAACGTCCCATCACACTCCTCCTCCTCCTCCTCAACGTCCCATCACACTCCTCCTCCTCCTCCTCAACGTCCCATCACACTCCTCCTCCTCCTCCTCAAGTCCCATCATACTCCTCCTCCTCCTCAACGTCCCATCACACTCCTCCTCCTCCTCACGTCAACGTCCCATCACACTCCTCCTCCTCAACGTCCCCATCACACTCCTCCTCCTCAACGTCCCCATCACACTCCTCCTCCTCCTCCTCAACGTCCCATCACACTCCTCCTCCTCAACGTCCCATCACACTCCTCTCCTCCTCAACGTCCCATCACACTCCTCCTCCTCCTCCTCAACGTCCCATCACACTCCTCCTCCTCAATGTCCCCTCAACGTCCCATCACACTCCTCCTCCTCAAATCCCATCACACTCCTCCTCCTCACGTCCATCACACTCCTCCTCCTAAAGTCCCATCACACTCCACCTCCTCAACGTCCCTCAACGTCCCCATCACACTCCTCCTCCTCCTCCTCAACGTCCCATCACACTCTCCTCACTCAACGTCTCCCTCAACGTCCCATCACACTCCTCCTCCTCCTCCTCAACGTCCCATCACACTCCTCCTCCTCCTCACGTCCCATCACACTCCTCCTCCTCAACGTCCCATCACACTCCTCCTCCTCCTCCTCCTCAACGTCCCATCACACTCCTCCTCCTCCTCAACGTCCCCATCACACTCCTCTCTCCTCAACGTCCCCATCACACTCCTCCTCCTCCTCCTCAACGTCCCATCACACTCCTCCTCCTCACGTCCTCAACGTCCCATCACACTCCTCCTCCTCCTCCTCAACGTCCCATCACACTCCTCCTCCTCCTCCTCAACGTCCATCACACTCCTCCTCCTCAACGTCCCCATCACACTCCTCCTCCTCCTCTCCTCACGTCCCATCACACTCCTCCTCCTCCTCAACGTCCCATCACACTCCTCCTCCTCCTCCTCAACGTCCCATCACACTCCTCCTCCTCAACGTCCCCATCACACTCCTCCTCCTCCTCAACGTCCCCATCACACTCCTCTCCTCCTCCTCAACGTCCCATCACACTCCTCCTCCTCAACGTCCCATCACACTCCTCCTCCTCCTCCTCAATGTCCCATCACACTCCTCCTCCTCCTGCTCAACATCCCATCACACTCCACCTCCTCCTCCTCAACGTCCCCATCACACTCCTCCTCCTCCTCAACGTCCCATCACACTCCACCTCCTCCTCCTCAACGTCCCATCACACTCCTCCTCCTCCTCAACGTCCCATCACACTCCTCCTCCTCCTCCTCAACGTCCCATCACACTCCTCTCCTCCTCCTCAACGTCCCATCACACTCCTCCTCTCCTCCTCAACGTCCCATCACACTCCCTCCTCCTCAACGTCCCATCACACTCCTCCTCCTCAACGTCCCATCACACCTCCTCCTCCTCAACGTCCCATCACACTCCTCTCCTCCTCAACGTCCTCAACGTCCCATCACACTCCTCCTCCTCCTCCTCAACGTCCCATCACACTCCTCCTCCTCAACGTCCATCACACTCCTCCTCCTCCTCTCAACGTCCCATCACACTCCTCCTCCTCTCCTCAACGTCCCATCACACTCCTCCTCCTCAACGTCCCATCACACTCCTCCTCCTCCTCAACGTCCCTCACGTCCATCCCTCCTCCTCCTCAACGTCCCCATCACACTCCTCCTCCTCAACGTCCTATCACACTCCTCCTCCTCCTCCTCCTCAATGTCCCATCACACTCCTCCTCCTCAACGTCCCATCACACTCCTCCTCCTCCTCAACGTCCCTCAACGTCCCCATCACACTCCTCCTCCTCCTCCTCCTCAACGTCCCATCACACTCCTCCTCCTCAACGTCCTCAACGTCCCATCACACTCCTCCTCCTCAACGTCCCATCACACTCCTCCTCCTCCTCAACGTCCCATCACACTCCACCTCCTCAACGTCCCATCACACTCCTCCTCCTCCTCCTCAACGTCCCATCACACTCCTCCTCCTCAACGTGCCCATCACACTCTCCTCCTCCTCGTCAACGTCCCATCACACTCTCCTCCTCCTCCTCAACGTCCCATCACACTCCTCCTCCTCCTCCTCAACGTCCCCATCACACTCCTCCTCCTCCTCCTCAACGTCCCCATCACACTCCACCTCCTCAACGTCCCCATCACACTCCTCCTCCTCCTCAACGTCCCATCACACTCCTCCTCCTCCTCCTCAACGTCCCATCACACTCCTCCTCCTCAACGTCCCCATCACACTCCACCTCCTCAACGTCCCCATCACACTCCTCCTCCTCCTCCTCAACGTCCCATCACACTCCTCCTCCTCCTCCTCAATGTCCCATCACACTCCTCCTCCTCCTCCTCAACGTCCATCATACTCCTCCTCCTCCTCCTCAACGTCCCCATCACACTCCTCCTCCTCCTCCTCAACGTCCCATCACACTCCCTCCTCCTCAACGTCCCATCACACTCCTCCTCCTCAACGTCCCCATCACACTCCTCCTCCTCCTCCTCAACGTCCCATCACACTCCTCCTCCTCAACGTCCCCATCACACTCCTCCTCCTCCTCCTCAACGTCCCATCACACTCCTCCTCCTCAACGTCCCCATCACACTCTCCTCCTCCTCAACGTCCCCATCACACTCCTCCTCCTCCTCCTCAACGTCCCATCACACTCCACCTCCTCAACGTCCCCATCACACTCCTCCTCCTCTCCTCACGTCCCATCACACTCCTCCTCCTCCTCCTCAACGTCCCATCACACTCCACCTCCTCAACGTCCCATCACACTCCTCCTCCTCACTCAACGTCCCCATCACACTCCTCCTCCTCCTCAACGTCCCATCACAACTCCTCCTCCTCCTCCTCAACGTCCCATCACACTCCTCCTCCTCAACGTCCCCATCACACTCCTCCTCCTCCTCCTCAACGTCCCATCACACTCCTCCTCCTCAACGTCCCATCACACTCCTCCTCCTCAACGTCCCCATCACACTCCACCTCCTCCTCCTCAACGTCCCATCACACTCCTCCCTCCTCAACGTCCCCATCACACTCCTCCTCCTCCTCAACGTCCCATCACACTCCTCCTCCTCCTCCTCAACGTCCCATCACACTCCTCCTCCTCAACGTCCCCATCACACTCCTCCTCCTCCTCCTCAACGTCCCATCACACTCCTCCTCCTCAACGTCCCCATCACACTCCTCCTCCTCCTCCTCAACGTCCCATCACACTCCTCCTCCTCAACGTCCCATCACACTCCTCCTCCTCTCCTCCTCAACGTCCCATCACACTCCTCCTCCTCCTGCTCAACATCCCATCACACTCCACCTCCTCCTCCTCAACGTCCCCATCACACTCTCCTCCTCCTCCTCAACGTCCCATCACACTCCTCCTCCTCCTCAACGTCCCCATCACACTCCTCCTCCTCCTGCTCAACATCCCCATCACACTCCACCTCCTCCTCCTCAACGTCCCCATCACACTCCTCCTCCTCAACGTCCCATCACACTCCTCCTCCTCCTCCTCAACGTCCCCATCACACTCCTCCTCCTCCTCCTCAACGTCCCATCACACTCCTCCTCCTCCTCCTCAACGTCCCATCACACTCCTCCTCCTCAACGTCCCATCACACTCCTCCTCCTCAACGTCCCATCACACTCCTCCTCCTCAACGTCCCCATCACACTCCTCCTCCTCCTCAACGTCCCTCAACGTCCATCACACTCCTCCTCCTCCTCCTCAACGTCCCATCACACTCCCTCCTCCTCAACGTCCCATCACACTCCTCCTCCTCCTCCTCAACGTCCCATCACACTCCTCTCCTCCTCCTCCTCAACGTCCCATCACACTCCTCCTCCTCAACGTCCCATCACACTCCTCCTCCTCCTCAACGTCCTCACGTCCCATCACACTCCTCCTCCTCAACGTCCCATCACACTCCTCCTCCTCAACGTCCCATCACACTCCTCCTCCTCAACGTCCCATCACACTCCTCCTCCTCCTCAACGTCCCTCAACGTCCCCATCACACTCCTCCTCCTCCTCCTCAACGTCCCATCACACTCTCCTCCTCAATGTCCTCAACGTCCCATCACACTCCTCCTCCTCAACGTCCCATCACACTCCTCCTCCTCCTCAACGTCCCATCACACTCCACCTCCTCAACGTCCCCATCACACTCCTCCTCCTCCTCCTCAACGTCCCATCACACTCCTCCTCCTCAACGTCCCCATCACACTCCTCTCTCCTCGTCAACGTCCCATCACACTCCTCCTCCTCCTCCTCAACGTCCCATCACACTCCTCCTCCTCCTCCTCAACGTCCCCATCACACTCCTCCTCCTCCTCCTCAACGTCCCCATCACACTCCACCTCCTCAACGTCCCCATCAACTCCTCCTCCCCTCAACGTCCCCATCACACTCCTCCTCCTCCTCCTCAACGTCCCATCACACTCCTCCTCCTCAACGTCCCCATCACACTCCACCTCCTCAACGTCCCCATCACACTCCTCCTCCTCCTCCTCAACGTCCCATCACACTCCTCTCCTCCTCCTCAACGTCCCATCACACTCCTCCTCCTCCTCCTCAACGTCCCATCATACTCCTCCTCCTCCTCCTCAACGTCCCCATCACACTCCTCCCTCCTCCTCCTCAAACGTCCCATCACACTCCTCCTCCTCAACGTCCCATCACACTCCTCCTCCTCAACGTCCCATCACACTCCTCCTCCTCCTCCTCAACGTCCCATCACACTCCTCCTCCTCAACGTCCCATCACACTCCTCCTCCTCCTCCTCAACGTCCCTCATCACACTCCTCCTCCTCCTCCTCAACGTCCCATCACACTCCTCCTCCTCCTCCTCAACGTCCCATCACACTCCTCCTCCTCAACGTCCCATCACACTCCTCCTCCTCAACGTCCCATCACACTCCTCCTCCTCAACGTCCCCATCACACTCCTCCTCCTCCTCACGTCCCTCAACGTCCCCATCACACTCCTCCTCCTCCTCCTCAACGTCCCATCACACTCCTCCTCCTCAACGTCCCATCACACTCCTCCTCCTCCTCCTCAACGTCCCATCACACTCCTCCTCCTCCTCCTCAACGTCCCATCACACTCCTCCTCCTCAACGTCCCATCACACTCCTCCTCCTCCTCAACGTCCCTCAACGTCCCATCACACTCCTCCTCCTCAACGTCCCCATCACACTCCTCCTCCTCAACGTCCCATCACACTCCTCCTCCTCCTCCTCAACGTCCCATCACACTCCTCCTCCTCAATGTCCCTCAACGTCCCATCACACTCCTCCTCCTCAACGTCCCATCACACTCCTCCTCCTCCTCAACGTCCCATCACACTCCACCTCCTCAACGTCCCCATCACACTCCTCTCCTCCTCCTCCTCAACGTCCATCACACTCCTCCTCCTCAACGTCCCATCACACTCCTCCTCCTCCTCGTCAACGTCCCATCACACTCCTCCTCCTCCTCCTCAACGTCCCATCACACTCCTCCTCCTCCTCAACGTCCCCATCACACTCCTCCTCCTCCTCCTCAACTTCCCCATCACACTCCACCTCCTCAACGTCCCCATCACACTCCTCCTCCTCCTCAACGTCCCCATCACACTCCTCCTCCTCCTCCTCAACGTCCATCACACTCCTCCTCCTCAACGTCCCATCACACTCCACCTCCTCAACGTCCCATCACACTCCTCCTCCTCCTCCTCAACGTCCCATCACACTCCTCCTCCTCCTCCTCAACGTCCCATCACACTCCTCCTCCTCCTCCTCAACGTCCCATCATACTCCTCCTCCTCCTCCTCAACGTCCCCATCACACTCCTCCTCCTCCTCCTCAACGTCCCATCACACTCCTCCTCCTCAACGTCCCCATCACACTCCTCCTCCTCAACGTCCCCATCACACTCCTCCTCCTCCTCCTCAACGTCCCATCACACTCCTCCTCCTCAACGTCCCCATCACACTCCTCCTCCTCCTCCTCAACGTCCCATCACACTCCTCCTCCTCCTCCTCAACGTCCATCACACTCCACCTCCTCAACGTCCCTCAACGTCCCCATCACACTCCTCCTCCTCAATGTCCCTCAACGTCCCATCACACTCCTCCTCCTCAACATCCCATCACACTCCTCCTCCTCAACGTCCCATCACACTCCTCCTCCTAAACGTCCCATCACACTCCACCTCCTCAACGTCCCTCAACGTCCCCATCACACTCCTCCTCCTCCTCCTCAACGTCCCATCACACTCCTCCTCCTCAACGTCCCTCAACGTCCCCATCACACTCCTCCTCCTCCTCCTCAACGTCCCATCACACTCCTCCTCCTCCTCCTCAACGTCCCATCACACTCCTCCTCCTCAACGTCCCCATCACACTCCTCCTCCTCCTCCTCCTCAACGTCCCATCACACTCCTCCTCCTCCTCACGTCCCCATCACACTCCTCCTCCTCCTCAACGTCCCCATCACACTCCTCCTCCTCCTCCTCAACGTCCCATCACACTCCTCCTCCTCAACGTCCCTCAACGTCCCCATCACACTCCTCCTCCTCCTCCTCAACGTCCCATCACACTCCTCCTCCTCCTCCTCAACGTCCCATCACACTCCTCCTCTCAACGTCCCCATCACACTCCTCCTCCTCCTCCTCCTCAACGTCCCATCACACTCCTCCTCCTCCTCAACGTCCCCATCACACTCCTCCTCCTCCTCCTCAACGTCCCATCACACTCCTCCTCCTCAACGTCCCCATCACACTCCTCCTCCTCCTCAACGTCCCCATCACACTCCTCCTCCTCCTCCTCAACGTCCCATCACACTCCTCCTCCTCCTCCTCAACGTCCCATCACACTCCTCCTCCTCAACGTCCCATCACACTCCTCCTCCTCCTCCTCAATGTCCCATCACACTCCTCCTCCTCCTGCTCAACATCCCATCACACTCCACCCTCCTCCTCCTCAACGTCCCATCACACTCCTCCTCCTCCTCAACGTCCCATCACACTCCACCTCCTCCTCCTCAACGTCCCATCACACTCCTCCTCCTCCTCAACGTCCCATCACACTCCTCCTCCTCCTCCTCAACGTCCCCATCACACTCCTCCTCCTCCTCCTCAACGTCCCATCACACTCCTCCTCCTCCTCCTCAACGTCCCATCACACTCCTCCTCCTCAACGTCCCATCACACTCCTCCTCCTCAACGTCCCATCACACTCCTCCTCCAACGTCCCCATCACACTCCTCCTCCTCCTCAACGTCCCTCAACGTCCCATCACACTCCTCCTCCTCCTCCTCAACGTCCCATCACACTCCTCCTCCTCAACGTCCCATCACACTCCTCCTCCTCCTCCTCAACGTCCCATCACACTCCTCCTCCTCCTCCTCAACGTCCCATCACACTCCTCCTCCTCAACGTCCCATCACACTCCTCCTCCTCCTCAACGTCCCTCAACGTCCCATCACACTCCTCCTCCTCAACGTCCCCATCACACTCCTCCTCCTCAACGTCCTATCACACTCCTCCTCCTCCTCCTCCTCAATGTCCCATCACACTCCTCCTCCTCAACGTCCCATCACACTCCTCCTCCTCCTCAACGTCCCTCAACGTCCCCATCACACTCCTCCTCCTCCTCCTCCTCAACGTCCCATCACACTCCTCCTCCTCAACGTCCCTCAACGTCCCATCACACTCCTCCTCCTCAACGTCCCATCACACTCCTCCTCCTCCTCAACGTCCCATCACACTCCACCTCCTCAACGTCCCCATCACACTCCTCCTCCTCCTCCTCAACGTCCCATCACACTCCTCCTCCTCAACGTGCCCATCACACTCCTCCTCCTCCTCGTCAACGTCCCATCACACTCCTCCTCCTCCTCCTCAACGTCCCATCACACTCCTCCTCCTCCTCCTCAACGTCCCCATCACACTCCTCCTCCTCCTCCTCAACGTCCCCATCACACTCCACCTCCTCAACGTCCCCATCACACTCCTCCTCCTCCTCAACGTCCCCATCACACTCCTCCTCCTCCTCCTCAACGTCCCATCACACTCCTCCTCCTCAACGTCCCCATCACACTCCACCTCCTCAACGTCCCCATCACACTCCTCCTCCTCCTCCTCAACGTCCATCACACTCCTCCTCCTCCTCCTCAATGTCCCATCACACTCCTCCTCCTCCTCCTCAACGTCCCATCATACTCCTCCTCCTCCTCCTCAACGTCCCCATCACACTCCTCCTCCTCCTCCTCAACGTCCCATCACACTCCTCCTCCTCAACGTCCCATCACACTCCTCCTCCTCAACGTTCCCATCACACTCCTCCTCCTCCTCCTCAACGTCCCATCACACTCCTCCTCCTCAACGTCCCCATCACACTCCTCCTCCTCCTCCTCAACGTCCCATCACACTCCTCCTCCTCAACGTCCCATCACACTCCTCCTCCTCAACGTCCCCATCACACTCCTCCTCCTCCTCCTCAACGTCCCCATCACACTCCACCTCCTCAACGTCCCCATCACACTCCTCCTCCTCCTCAACGTCCCATCACACTCCTCCTCCTCCTCCTCAACGTCCCATCACACTCCTCCTCCTCCTCCTCAACGTCCCATCACACTCCTCCTCCTCCTCCTCAACGTCCCATCACACTCCACCTCCTCCTCCTCAACGTCCCCATCACACTCCTCCTCCTCCTTCTCAACGTCCCATCACACTCCTCCTCTTAACCTGCTCCATCACCCCAACAACCTGCTCCACCCTGACCAACAACCTGCTCCACCTCACCAACAACCTGCTCCACCTCACCAACAACTGCTCCACCCTGACCAACAACCTGCTCCACCTCACCAACAACCTGCTCCACCTCACCAACAACCTGCTCCACCAGACCAACAACCTGCTCCATCACCCCAACAACCTGCTCCACCAGACCAACAACCTGCTCCACCCAAACCAACAACTTGCTCCACCTCACCAACAACCTGCTCCACCCAGACCAACAACCTGCTCCACCCTGACCAACAACCTGCTCCACCTCACCAACAACCTGCTCCACCCTGACCAACAACCTGCTCCACCTCACCAACATCCTGCTCCACCCTGACCAACAACCTGCTCCACCCTGACCAACAACCTGCTCCACCAGACCAACAACCTGCTCCACCCTGACCAACAACCTGCTCCACCCAGACCAACATCCTGCTCCACCCTGACCAACAACCTGCTCCACCCTGACAACAACCTGCTCCACCCAGACCAACAACCTGCTCCACCTCACCAACAACCTGCTCCACCTCACCAACAACCTGCTCCACCAGACCAACAACCTGCTCCACCTCACCAACAACCTGCTCCACCAGACCAACAACCTGCTCACCTCACCAACAACCTGCTCCACCAGACCAACAACCTGCTCCACCTCACCAACAACCTGCTCCACCCTACCAACAACCTGCTCCACCCAGACCAACAACCTGCTCCACCTCACCAACAACCTGCTCCACCCAGACCAACAACCTGCTCCACCTCACCAACAACCTGCTCCACCCTACCAACAACATGCTCCACCCAGACCAACAACCTGCTCCACCTCACCAACAACCTGCTCCACCTCACCAACAACCTGCTCCACCCAGACCAACAACCTGCTCCACCTCACCAACAACCTGCTCCACCTCACCAACAACCTGCTCCACCAAGACCAACAACCTGCTCCACCTCACCAACAACCTGCTCCACCCAGACCAACAACCTGCTCCACCAGACCAACAACCTGCTCCACCTCACCAACAACCTGCTCCACCTCACCAACAACCTGCCCACCCAGACCAACAACCTGCTCCACCTCACCAACACCTGCTCCACCCAGACCAACAACCTGCTCCACCTCACCAACAACCTGCTCCACCTCACCAACAACCTGCTCCACCAGACCAACAACCTGCTCCACCTCACCAACAACCTGCTCCACCCAGACCAACAACCTGCTCCACCTCACCAACAACCTGCTCCACGCAGACCAACAACCTGCTCCACCTCACAAACAACCTGCTCCACCCAGACCAACAACCTGCTCCACCCAGACCAACAACCTGCTCCACCTCACCAACAACCTGCTCCACCCAGACCAACAACCTGCTCCACCTCACCAACAACCTGCTCCACCTCACCAACAACCTGCTCCACCCAGACCAACAACCTGCTCCACCTCACCAACAACCTGCTCCACCCAGATCAACAACCTGCTCCACCAGACCAACAACCTGCTCCACCTCACCAACAACCTGCTCCACGCAGACCAACAACCTGCTCCACCTCACCAACAACCTGCTCCACCCAGACCAACAACCTGCTCCACCCAGACCAACAACCTGCTCCACCTCACCAACAACCTGCTCCACCCAGACCAACAACCTGCTCCACCTCACCAACAACCTGCTCCACCTCACCAACAACCTGCTCCACCCAGATCAACAACCTGCTCCACCAGACCAACAACCTGCTCCACCTCACCAACAACCTGCTCCACGCAGACCAACAACCTGCTCCACCTCACCAACAACCTGCTCCACCCAGACCAACAACCGGCTCCACCCAGACCAACAACCAGCTCCACCTCACCAACAACCTGCTCCACCCAGACCAACAACCTGCTCCACCTCACCAACAACCTGCTCCACCAGACCAACAACCTGCTCCACCTCACCAACAACCTGCTCCACGCAGACCAACAACCTGCTCCACCTCACCAACAACCTGCTCCACCCAGACCAACAACCTGCTCCACCCAGACCAACAACCTGCTCCACCTCACCAACAACCTGCTCCACCTCACCAACAGCCTGCTCCACCCAGATCAACAACCTGCTCCACCAGACCAACAACCTGCTCCACCTCACCAACAACCTGCTCCACGCAGACCAACAACCTGCTCCACCTCACCAACAACCTGCTCCACCCAGACCAACAACCTGCTCCACCCAGACCAACAACCTGCTCCACCTCACCAACAACCTGCTCCACCCAGACCAACAACCTGCTCCACCTCACCAACAACCTGCTCCACCTCACCAACAACCTGCTCCACCCAGACCAACAACCTTCTCCACCTCACCAACAACCTGCTCCACCCAGACCAACAACCTGCTCCACCTCACCAACAACCTGCTCCACCTCACCAACAACCTGCTCCACCCAGACCAACAAACTGCTCCACCTCACCAACAACCTACTCCACCAGACCAACAACCTGCTCCACCTCATAAACAACCTGCTCCACGCAGACCAACAACCTGCTCCACCTCACCAACAACCTGCTCCACCCAGACCAACAACCTGCTCCACCTCACCAACAACCTGCTCCACCTCACCAACAACCTGCTCCACCCAGACCAACAACCTGCTCCACCTCACCAACAACCTGCTCCACCTCACCAACAACCTGCTCCACCCAGACCAACAACCTGCTCCACCTCACCAACAACCTGCTCCACCTCACCAACAACCTGCTCCACCCAGACCAACAACCTGCTCCACCTCACCAACAACCTGCTCCACCCAGACCAACAACCTGCTCCACCTCACCAACAACCTGCTCCACCCAGACCAACAACCTGCTCCACCTCACCAACAACCTGCTCCACCCAGACCAACAACCTGCTCCACCTCACCAACAACCTGCTCCACCTCACCAACAACCTGCTCCACCCTACCAACAACCTGCTCCACCCAGACCAACAACCTGCTCCACCTCACCAACAACCTGCTCCACCTCACCAACAACCTGCTCCACGCAGACCAACAACCTGCTCCACCTCACCAACAACCTGCTCCACCCAGACCAACAACCTGCTCCACCTCACCAACAACCTGCTCCACCTCACCAACAACCTGCTCCACCCAGATCAACAACCTGCTCCACCAGACCAACAACCTGCTCCACCTCACCAACAACCTGCTCCACGCAGACCAACAACCTGCTCCACCCAGATCAACAACCTGCTCCACCAGACCAACAACCTGCTCCACCTCACCAACAACCTGCTCCACCCAGACCAACAACCTGCTCCACCTCACCAACAACCTGCTCCACCCAGACCAACAACCTGCTCCACCCAGACCAACAACCTGCTCCACCTCACCAACAACCTGCTCCACCTCACCAACAACCTGCTCCACCCAGACCAACAACCTGCTCCACCAGACCAACAACCTGCTCCACCTCACCAACAACCTGCTCCACCTCTCCAACAACCTGCTCCACCCAGACCAACAACCTGCTCCACCTCACCAACAACCTGCTCCACCCAGACCAACAACCTGCTCCACCTCACCAACAACCTGCTCCACCTCACCAACAACCTGCTCCACCCAGACCAACAACCTGCTCCACCTCACCAACAACCTGCTCCACCCAGACCAACAACCTGCTCCACCAGACCAACAACCTGCTCCACCTCAACAACAACCTGCTCCACCTCACCAACAACCTGCTCCACCTCACCAACAACCTGCTCCACCCAGACCAACAACCTGCTCCACCCAGACCAACAACCTGCTCCACCTCACCAACAACCTGCTCCACCCAGACCAACAACCTGCTCCACCAGACCAACAACCTGCTCCACCTCACCAACAACCTGCTCCACCCAGACCAACAACCTGCTCCACCTCACCAACAACCTGCTCCACCCAGACCAACAACCTGCTCCACCTCACCAACAACCTGCTCCACCCAGACCAACAACCTGCTCCACCTCACCAACAACCTGCTCCACCCAGACCAACAACCTGCTCCACCTCACCAACAACCTGCTCCACCCAGACCAACAACCTGCTCCACCTCACCAACAACCTGCTCCACCCAGACCAACAACCTGCTCCACCCAGACCAACAACCTGCTCCACCTCACCAACAACCTGCTCCACCCAGACCAACAACCTGCTCCACCAGACCAACAACCTGCTCCACCTCACCAACAACCTGCTCCACCCAGACCAACAACCTGCTCCACCTCACCAACAACCTGCTCCACCTCACCAACAACCTGCTCCACCCAGACCAACAACCTGCTCCACCTCACCAACAACCTGCTCCACCCAGACCAACAACCTGCTCCACCCAGACCAACAACCTGCTCCACCTCACCAACAACCTGCTCCACCCAGACCAACAACCTGCTCCACCTCACCAACAACCTGCTCCACCCAGACCAACAACCTGCTCCACCTCACCAACAACCTGCTCCACCCAGACCAACAACCTGCTCCACCTCACCAACAACCTGCTCCACCCAGACCAACAACCTGCTCCACCCAGACCAACAACCTGCTCCACCTCACCAACAACCTGCTCCACCCAGACCAACAACCTGCTCCACCTCACCAACAACCTGCTCCACCCAGACCAACAACCTTCTCCACCAGACCAACAACCTGCTCCACCTCACCAACAACCTGCTCCACCTCACCAACAACCTGCTCCACCCAGACCAACAACCTGCTCCACCTCACCAACAACCTGCTCCACCCAGACCAACAACCTGCTCCACCTCACCAACAACCTGCTCCACCCAGACCAACAACCTGCTCCACCTCACCAACAACCTGCTCCACCCAGACCAACAACCTGCTCCACCAGACCAACAACCTGCTCCACCTCACCAACAACCTGCTCCACCCAGACCAACAACCTGCTCCACCTCACCAACAACCTGCTCCACCCAGACCAACAACCTGCTCCACCCAGACCAACAACCTGCTCCACCTCACCAACAACCTGCTCCACCCAGACCAACAACCTGCTCCACCAGACCAACAACCTGCTCCACCTCACCAACAACCTGCTCCACCTCACCAACAACCTGCTCCACCCAGACCAACAACCTGCTCCACCTCACCAACAACCTGCTCCACCCAGACCAACAACCTGCTCCACCTCACCAACAACCTGCTCCACCCAGACCAACAACCTGCTCCACCCAGACCAACAACCTGCTCCACCTCACCAACAACCTGCTCCACCAGACCAACAACCTGCTCCACCTCACCAACAACCTGCTCCACCCAGACCAACAACCTGCTCCACCTCACCAACAACCTGCTCCACCCAGACCAACAACCTGCTCCACCTCACCAACAACCTGCTCCACCTCACCAACAACCTGCTCCACCCTACCAACAACCTGCTCCACCCAGACCAACAACCTGCTCCACCTCACCAACAACCTGCTCCACCTCACCAACAACCTGCTCCACCCAGACCAACAACCTGCTCCACCTCACCAACAACCTGCTCCACCTCACCAACAACCTGCTCCACCCTACCAACAACCTGCTCCACCCAGACCAACAACCTGCTCCACCTCACCAACAACCTGCTCCACCCAGACCAACAACCTGCTCCACCTCACCAACAACCTGCTCCACCCAGACCAACAACCTGCTCCACCTCACCAACAACCTGCTCCACCTCACCAACAACCTGCTCCACCCTACCAACAACCTGCTCCACCCAGACCAACAACCTGCTCCACCTCACCAACAACCTGCTCCACCCAGACCAACAACCTGCTCCACCTCACCTTCCTGTCCGGGTCCTGGGGCATTGGGGCTCCTGGGGGTTGGAGGGTGGATGTCCTCCAGCCGGGCCCGGCTGGGCCTTCGCTCTTCCTGGTCTGGGGCTCGGCGGCTGGGGCCCTCTCTGTCCCACCGGGTTTGGGGGGGTTTGGTCCCCGGGGTCGGGGGGGCTCCCTGCCCGCGTGGCCTGGGGGCCCTGTACTGGCCAGTCCCGGCTTGGAGGCTCGGGTCGGGGCCTGGGGCTCTGCGCCCTTTATCCTTCTCCTGTGGGCCCCTCTGGCCTGGGGGGGGGGGGGGGGGGGGGTCCCTCTCTGCACTCTCCATCTGGTGCCTGGGGCGTGGCTCTCCGGGGGGGTTTGTCGGGGCCTCCCCGGGTCCAGGGGGCTGCTGGGTACCGGAGTGGTGCCATCCAGCCCTGGTGGCCTCGGCCCCCGAGGTGCTACTGAGGGCCCCCCCACACAATAGTTCCATTCACATCCAGAGGACAAACCACACACACACACACACACTTCCACTCCTCATTGATGAGATTTGCTGATGATTTTTCTTATTTTCTGCTTTTGTTCTGTCAATTATCAAAATCCTGTTTTTTTCTTTGTTTTGTGTCCTTTTGTTTTTGCTACCATTGTTGTGATTATTTAGGTTTTTGCTCTGTTGTCGTTCAGGCTGGTTTGATCTCATGGCAGCTGGAAATTATTTAGATCAGTGTGATTATTGTATTAAAAAAAATGTAGCACTAACAAGGGTATTGTATGTTTCTCCTCACCAAGTCTTTCTCTGTCTTTCCTCTCCTCTCCCCTCTCCTCCCCTCCCCTCCTCCCCTCCCCTCCCCCCCTCCCCTCCCCTCTCCCCTCCCCTCCTCCCCTCCCCTCCCCTCTCCTCCCCTCCCCTCTCCCCTCCCCTCCTCCCCTCCCCTCCACACACATCTTTTAACAGCTATAGAAAATGAAGTGATTATTGTTCAGGGTCCCTTTTTAGCATTAACACATTTCAGCATAAACACATTTCTACATCAGTTTATTCATTGTATCCATGTTGTTCAGCTTGGTGTGTCCAGGGAGGACGTTCTCATTCTTTCAGTGTTGAGTCAAAGTGTTCATATACAGGGAATTATGGTACAATGTACATTAAGCAATACATCTCTTAATGCACACATCAAGACACTAATAGGGGATATAATATTGGCCCATAACGCAATAATGGAAGCAACATGTAACAAGTTTTATTTAAAACATTCTAGAAAAAATGTTTTGTGTTACATTATTGACCAGTTACATATATTCTTCTAAAGAACATTTCAGGTTGTTATCAAGCTCTAATATGGTTAAACCTGGAACATTAGTGGGGGAATTACATTCTATGAGTGAGAAGACTGAACTGTCCCGTCCCAGACCTCTGAGGACTACGTTGGACGTCCCTGATGAAGACGACTGTCTTCCATCGCAACGTGATGAGCTCCTGAGTGACCTGTGGTCTGATGTGACGGAGAAGCTCCACCTCCCTGATGGAGCATTGAAGCCACAAGTCATTGCTCTGATCACGTGGAGGCGAACAGCGTCAGCAGCCCTTTAGCAAAGGACAGAATCTCGCTGCCTCCCAGCTTGGACTCTCCATAAAGCCGATCCACAAAGGAAATGGGAACCTGTTGTCACGACGACACGACAGGGTTAGTTATTGGTTCTGCAGGAAAACCTTCACACATGTTCTAGTGGAAGTAAATGAAGGCATAAAGTGTGATTTCATTTTTCTTAATGTCAAAGTGTGGAAGGACAAGTTCACTTTTCAAAACCACATCAGACCCGTTCAGACCCATGTTGTTTCTCTCAAGGAGGAAAATGTTTGTCGGGTGTATTGAGCGTCATGAGAAAGCACAACTCTTCAACGGGGAGGTGACACTTCATTTGGAATGTTTAGTGAGTAGTTGTACATAGTTCGCAGTACACACAATGTAGAGCCAATGTACTAATACACACAGTACTGCTAAAGACCAGTAGGATTCTGGTGTTTCACTGCACTAGACCTTCACGCTCTACGACTTCACATGAAAGAAATGTGCAATTAACCTATTAAAACTCTGAATCCATTGAGTAGCCTTAATTATCTCAAGCCAGAAACACAAAATAATGTAAAGATGACCAAAATAACATGTTTAAACAAGCAGATGAACGTGATGTAAAAATGAATGAATGAATACTTAATGCCTACGTGCAGCATTCACTGCCCATTTTATTTAACATCAACTACGTGTAATCAATGGAAATCACATCCTGTACCCACACGTCACAAATAAAATAAGAAAAGAAAAAACTGAGTTTGTACTTTATAATTTATGTTTCACCAACTGATGTCATCTTTGGATTTCTGGGATTTCAACTGAAAATATCAACATTTGACCGATTCAGCCCCCAAAAATCCACTTCTTCAAACAAAGTGTTGAAGCCACCAGAAGAGTCTGAATGACATTATGAAACTGATGGTTGATAGTGTTTCCAGTGTGACTGGAGATGCTGTGACACGACCCCTCCTCAGTGTGGGGGGGGGGGGGGGGGGGGGAGGTCAACCAAGCACAGTCTCAAGCTGGAAATACACTTTCCAGGAGTCTCGCTGAATCTCCTCCAGGAAGGTCTTGATAACCTGTTGGACATCAACAACGACAACTGGGTCCCAAATGACTACACGTCTTCCGTGTGGATTCCAGTGGAGTAACTTCACAAAGTGCTATCAGTGCATCTCTAATTTGATTGTCACTGGTATTTTGTTGCTGGATCGATTAGTTTTTGCTTCACTGGTATTGGTGGTAGAAGTGATGGAAAAGCAGCAGTTGAGACATTTCTGATGCTGTCAATCAAAGACCTGGGACTTCCTGTTGCCAGGCAACCATGAAAACATGTTGGTGAAGAGATGCATTACTTATACACCTGTGACTCAAAAGGCAAGTTCAATGTCACAAGTCATTGAGCTGAAAATACACGTTAAAGAAACCTGAGGCCTCACCTCGCCCACGGTGTAGTGGAGCTGTCTGGCCCGGACGATCATCTCCATCTGGAACACGTAGCCTTTGGACACGCATCGCTCAACCAGACTCTCCAACACCTGCTTCTTATACAACCTGCAGCACAACAACAGTCAGTGTGAGGAGGCTCCGTGGCTCCAGACAGCCAGTCCAGCTCCTCCAGGCCCCCGGCAGTCAGTCAGGAGGCTCCAGGCCCCCAGCAGTCAGTCAGGAGGCTCTGTGGCTCCAGACAGCCAGTGTCCAGCTCCTCCAGGCCCCCGGCAGTCAGTCAGGAGGCTCCAGGCCCCCGGCAGTCAGTCAGGAGGCTCCAGGCCCCCAGCAGTCAGTCAGGAGGCTCCAGGCCCCCAGCAGTCAGTCAGGAGGCTCCGTGGCTCCAGACAGCTCCTCCAGGCCCCCGGCAGTCAGTCAGGAGGCTCCAGGCCCCCAGCAGTCAGTCAGGAGGCTCCGTGGCTCCAGACAGCTCCTCCAGGCCCCCAGCAGTCAGTCAGGAGGCTCCAGGCCCCCGGCAGTCAGTCAGGAGGCTCCGTGGCTCCAGACAGCTCCTCCAGGCCCCCAGCAGTCAGTCAGGAGGCTCCAGGCCCCCGGCAGTCAGTCAGGAGGCTCCGTGGCTCCAGACAGCTCCTCCAGGCCCCCGGCAGTCAGTCAGGAGGCTCCAGGCCCCCAGCAGTCAGTCAGGAGGCTCCGTGGCTCCAGACAGCCAGTGTCCAGCTCCTCCAGGCCATCCACTACCTGATAAACTATTTCCTGAGGGGTGAAGGAGACCTGGCGCTAAAGCCCACCTTCATCCACTACCTGATAAACTACTTCCTGAGGGGTGAAGGAGACCTGGTGCTAAAGCCCACCTTCATCCACTACCTGATAAACTACTTCCTGAGGGGTGAAGGAGACCTGGTGCTAAAGCCCACCTTCATCCACTACCTGATAAACTACTTCCTGAGGGGTGAAGGAGACCTGGTGCTAAAGCCCACCTTCATCCACTCCTACCTGATATACTGGACTCTTCCCTGCTGCAGCTTTGTGGTAAATCACCAGTTGCTTATTGCTGCCTGTTCCACACAAACACCACTTCTCCTCCTCGCCAAAGCCTCTTTCCCACTGACTGAATGATTTGGCCTGAAATTAGAATTGCTTCAACTTCCTGTTGCCTGCAGGGGGCGCTATGTCTGACTGGGTATTGGCATATAGATGTGCTGGAGATCAAGTTTCAGGCAGAATGCAGCATGTAGAGCAAGGTTACACATCACTTCCTGTTTGGTGGCGAACCGTCAGACTTCCAGCGGGCTGCCATGGCTAGGGCTAGCGTTAGCCCTGGACTTTATTTTGATATTTCCGTCAGGAAGGCCTCCTGTATACTACTGGCCAAAGGGCGGGCCTCTTCCCCCCGAGGAAGCCCTCTCTTTTTAAAAGAAATGTCACGCAGAACACAAAATGGCCGACTTCCTGTTGGGTGTGGGACATGTTCATGTTCATGCAGCGTGGTGCAGCATGTGTCCACCAGAGTTCTGGGACGGAGGAGAAACGTGTTCCCATGGTAGACGTTTCCAGTGGTAAAACCCTGGAGCAGCAGTGCTGCTGCAGCCTGGACACTCCCACTGCACCACATTGTAGGACTGGACTGTATCAGCAGTGTTCATGGACACACTGCACTGCCCTCACTCACTTTCACTTTACTACGCCACAAACCCTCACTGCTAGTCTTTAGTTGTGATTGGACCTCCACTTGCTTTGAGGCTTGTGAATGTTTTGTGTTGGAATATTAATCTAAGTTCCAGTCCATAACTTCCTGTTTCTGCAGTTCCGTCAGGTGAGATCGTGAACGTCATGATTCCAGATCCACCCTCGTGGAGAAAAACAGACTTTGGACAAGTCAAGAACAAAGACATCAAAGCCTCAGTGACCAGGATTGACTCATTATGTCAGAAAGACCAATGAATGAATGTGTCCGCTCTTCTCCGCTGCCTCTCAGCGCTGAACACCAATCACCATCGTTGAAGAACGGCTGGGTCATTTTCCCAGAGATCTGATTGGTCAGGAGGCGGAGCTCTGGCCTCTTATTGACAACAGAACCTGTTCCGGAGCAGGTTCAACCTTCGTTACCACGGTGATTTATCCGGTGAGTAGTGAACCAGCATCCTCGCACGGAGAGCCAGAGTTCATCTTTGAAGACATCTCGATAAGACAAACAGATTAACGTCCTTCATTGCTTTCTGTCACTTCTTTTAATATATGTCTTTTATTTCTTTTTAAAGCACTGAATCCACCTGTGTTCCAATGGTGCTCTATAAATACATTTGCCGAGCCAAACAACAACAACAACAGCAGCATTTCCTTGCTTTCCAGTGGGGGCTCAGCTCAGCCCCCACCTCAACAGAGACCAGCGACTTCAGCTTTGGTGGAAGAACGTTGAAATCTATGGAAGTAAGGGAGAAATAATCTTCCACCATACATTACCATTTTGAGGAAATCCTCCTGAACAACTATGTTAAATAAATGCAGCCACAACCAACACGACGACACATCTGGAGAACAGCTGCAACACTGTAAAGCACTTACTGTAAAGTACCTCTGAGTGTGATTTGGCATATTGGCGTCATCCAAGGGTCAAAATACAGTCAACAATGACGAGTGGAGAAGTAGAGGACAGTCTCCTGAGTTTACCTGAAGCTTCCTGTGAGGTCTGAGGCTCCAGGTCTCAACAACACCTGAGTCAGGAAGTTGGCCCCCCGACTGGGAAAAGGAGCAAAGAGGGGAAGGATAGAAAATGAAACATCTCCTGTTCTCTGCACGGACCGTCCAGAAGGTGTCGGCTACCTGATGAGCTTCCTGCGCAGGTCCCAGCCGTAGACGCCGCCGTTGCCCCGGTAACGAGTCCCAGACACCACGTCGTAATCACCTTCTCTCTGCTTCCTGGTCACAGAGACAAACACATCCACACTGTCACTACACTCACTACAACACATTGATATGAACTCCTAAATCTGTCAACAACACAAAGTCTAGACAGAAAGAACATTTTACAGCACTTACGCAATAAATTCTGGAATAAACTTGGGCTG
Organism: Blennius ocellaris; assembly: GCF_963422515.1. Taxonomy (NCBI): domain Eukaryota; kingdom Metazoa; phylum Chordata; class Actinopteri; order Blenniiformes; family Blenniidae; genus Blennius; species Blennius ocellaris. The sequence goes on from NC_137654.1 coordinate 1,819,911, forward strand.
AAATGGAAAATAGAAAACAAGAAGAAAATGTTTTCAGATTTGACATAAAGCCTCAGTTATAAATCAAATGAGCATATATGTATGTGAATGCTTCAGTCACATGATGGGAAAGATCTGCATCCATGATGATGATGAAGTTCCCAGTAGCGTGCTTCATGCCGTGGATGTAGGCCGTTCCTTTGGAAGTAGACGGAGGAGATTAGCTGACAGAATCTGTTCCACGTCTCTCTCGGTCTCTTTCTTAAATAGCTTTCATCTCACCGAGTCCTAATTTCTTTGCCCTCGGTCGAAGAAGCTGAAAAAGAGAACACATTACTACAGCTGGGCAATTTATAGACACACACTATTAGGACTTTCCTCAAATTTGATATTGAAAAAATACAAAATTTTTTCAATAAAAACAATATTGTTCATATCATAAAAGTACAAAGGCTCAATAATATGAAGATTATTCAGATTTCACCCATCAAATGTTGATCAGAAAAGACATCTGCAGAGAACGCAACAATATGAGTTCACCAAAAGTTCAAGTGGGACAAAATTATTCCACCATCTTCAACCAACACAAACATGAAGAGTGACACTGCTTGGTGTGTTTCACCGTTAGCTACTGGCTGTTGTGGCTGTTACTGGTTGTTACTGGTTGTTACTGGCTGTTACTGGTTGTTACTGGCTGTTACTGCCCCTCAACCCTCCACCGTAAAGGACTCATTAAACCGGCTTATCCAACACAACTAGTGAAAAGCTGCGCAACATCACAACTACAAGGGCACATGGGGAAGAATACGGCGAGTTACCAGGAAGAATACGGTGAGTTACCAGGAAGAATACGGCGAGTTACCAGGAAGAATACGGAGAGTTAGCAGGAAGAATACGGCGAGTTACCAGGAAGAATACGGCGAGTTACCAGGAAGAATACGGAGAGTTACCAGGAGTTACCAGGAAGAATACGGCGAGTTACCAGGAAGAATACGGAGAGTTACCAGGAATAATACGGAGAGTTACCAGGAAGAATACGGAGAGTTACCAGGAGTTACCAGGAAGAATACGGCGAGTTACCAGGAAGAATACGGAGAGTTACCAGGAATAATACGGAGAGTTACCAGGAAGAATACGGAGAGTTACCAGGAGTTACCAGGAAGAATACGGTGAGTTACCAGGAAGAATACGGTGAGTTACCAGGAAGAATACGGAGAGTTACCAGGAAGAATACGGAGAGTTACCAGGAAGAATACGGTGAGTTACCAGGAAGAATACGGAGAGTTACCAGGAAGAATACGGAGAGTTACCAGGAAGAATACGGTGAGTTACCAGGAAGAATACGGAGAGTTACCAGGAAGAATACGGAGAGTTACCAGGAGTTACCAGGAAGAATACGGAGAGTTACCAGGAGTTACCAGGAAGAATACGGTGAGTTACCAGGAGTTACCAGGAAGAATATGGTGAGTTACCAGGAAGAATACGGCGAGTTACCAGGAAGAATACGGCGAGTTACCAGGAAGAATACGGAGAGTTACCAGGAAGAATACGGCGAGTTACCAGGAAGAATACGGCGAGTTACCAGGAAGAACACGGAGAGTTACCAGGAAGAATACGGTGAGTTACCAGGAAGAATACGGTGAGTTACCAGGAAGAATACGGTGAGTTACCAGGAAGAACACGGAGAGTTACCAGGAAGAACACGGAGAGTTACCAGGAAGAATACGGTGAGTTACCAGGAAGAATACGGAGCGTTACCAGGAAGAATACGGTGAGTTACCAGGAAGAATACAGAGAGTTACCAGGAAGAATACGGAGTTACCAGGAAGAATACGGAGAGTTACCAGGAGTTACCAGGAAGAATACGGTGAGTTACCAGGAGTTACCAGGAAGAATACGGTGAGTTACCAGGAAGAATACGGCGAGTTACCAGGAGTTACCAGGAAGAATACGGAGAGTTACCAGGAAGAATACGGAGTTACCAGGAGTTACCAGGAAGAATATGGCGAGTTACCAGGAAGAATATGGCGAGTTACCAGGAAGAATACGGCGAGTTACCAGGAAGAATACGGAGAGTTACCAGGAGTTACCAGGAAGAATACGGTGAGTTACCAGGAGTTACCAGGAAGAATATGGTGAGTTACCAGGAAGAATACGGCGAGTTACCAGGAGTTACCAGGAAGAATATGGCGAGTTACTGCATGACTGCACAACAAACTACAGACTGGGATGTACTGCATGACTGCACAACAAACTACAGACTGGGATGTACTGCATGACTGCACGACAAACTACAGACTGGGATGTACTGCATGACTGCACAACAAACTACAGACTGGGATGTACTGCATGACTGCACGACAAACTACAGACTGGGATGTACTGCATGACTGCACAACAAACTACAGACTGGGAAGTACTGCATGACTGCACAACAAACTACAGACTGGGAAGTACTGCATGACTGCACGACAAACTACAGACTGGGATGTACTGCATGACTGCACGACAAACTACAGACTGGGATGTACTGCATGACTGCTTAACAAACTACAGACTGGGATGTCCTGCATGACTGCACAACAAACTACAGACTGGGATGTACTGCATGACTGCTTAACAAACTACAGACTGGGATGTACTGCATGACTGCACAACAAACTACAGACTGGGAAGTACTGCATGACTGCACAACAAACTACAGACTGGGAAGTACTGCATGACTGCACGACAAACTACAGACTGGGATGTACTGCATGACTGCACGACAAACTACAGACTGGGATGTACTGCATGACTGCACAACAAACTACAGACTGGGAAGTACTGCATGACTGCACGACAAACTACAGACTGGGATGTACTGCATGACTGCACGACAAACTACAGACTGGGAAGTACTGCATGACTGCACGACAAACTACAGACTGGGATGTACTGCATGACTGCTTAACAAACTACAGACTGGGATGTCCTGCATGACTGCACGACAAACTACAGCAACTCCTGTAGTTTCCATAAGAAGTGAAGAACAACAAGTCCCGGATCACCACTGAAGTCAATCGGACCCAAAAGAAGGCGTCAGTAAAGATGGCGCCCAGCGTGAGCTGCAGAGTCCAGCAGCAGGTAACAGGAAGTGAAGCAGCAGTGGATTAGAAGAGAACAAGTTTCAGAGTAAGAGCATGAACAAGGTGTGGGACAGGAAGAACCATCACTGGATGCTGGAGTCACCATGGCTGGAGAGAGACGTGCTACACACCTTCTTTACCAGGGGTGACCCCACCCCCAGCCAACCCTCCAGCCCACACCCTCAACCAACCCCCCAGCCAACCCCCAGCCCACACCCCCAGCCAACCCCCCAGCCAACCCCCAGCCCACACCCTCAACCAACCCCCCAGCCAACCCCCCAGCCCACACCCTCAACCAACCCCCCAGCCAACCCCCAGCCCACACCCCCAGCCAACCCCCCAGCCAACCCCCAGCCCACACCCTCAACCAACCCCCCAGCCAACCCCCCAGCCCACACCCCCAGCCAACCCCCCAGCCAACCCCCAGCCCACACCCTCAACCAACCCCCCAGCCAACCCTCCAGCCCACACCCTCAACCAACCCCCAGCCAACACCCCCAGCCAACCCCCAAGCCCACACCCTCAACCAACCCCCAAGCCCACACCCTCAACCAACCCCCCAGCCCACACCCCCAGCCAACCCCCCAGCCCACACCCTCAACCAACCCCCCAGCCAACCCCCCAGCCCACACCCCCAGCCAACCCCCCAGCCAACCCCCAGCCCACACCCTCAACCAACCCCCCAGCCAACCCCCAAGCCCACACTCTCAACCAACCCCCCAGCCCACACCCTCAACCAACCCCCCAGCCCACACCCCCAGCCAACCCCCCAGCCCACACCCTCAACCAACCCCCCAGCCAACCCCCAGCCCACACCCCCAGCCAACCCCCCAGCCAACCCCCAAGCCCACACTCTCAACCAACCCCCCAGCCCACACCCTCAACCAACCCCCCAGCCCACACCCCCAGCCAACCCCCCAGCCCACACCCTCAACCAACCCCCCAGCCAACCCCCCAGCCCACACCCCCAGCCAACCCCCCAGCCAACCCCCAGCCCACACCCCCAACCAACCCCCAGCCCACACCCCCAGCCCACACCCTCAACCAACCCCCCAGCCAACCCCCCAGCCAACCCCAAGCCCACACCCCCAGCCCACACCCTCAACCAACCCCCCAGCCAACCCCCCAGCCAACCCCCAGCCAACCCCCCAGCCCACACCCCCAGCCAACCCCCCAGCCCACACCCCCAGCCCACACCCCCAGCCAACCCTCCAGCCCACACCCTCAACCAACCCCCCCAGCCAACCCTCCAGCCCACACCCCCAGCCAATCCTCCAGCCCACACCCTCAAACAACCCCCCCAGCCAACCCCCCAGGCCACACCCCCAGCCAACCCCCCAGCCAACCCCCAGCCCACACCCTCAACCAACCCCCCAGCCAACCCCCCCAGCCAACCCTCCAGCCCACACCCCCAGCCAACCCCCCAGCCAACCCCCAGCCCACACCCTCAACCAATCCTCCAGCCCACACCCTCAAACAACCCCCCCAGCCAACCCCCCAGGCCACACCCCCAGCCAACCCCCCAGCCAACCCCCAGCCCACACCCTCAACCAACCCCCCAGCCAACCCCCCCAGCCAACCCTCCAGCCCACACCCCCAGCCAACCCCCCAGCCAACCCTCCAGCCCACACCCTCAACCAACCCTCCAGCCCACACCCCCAACCAACCCCCCAGCCAACCCCCCAGCCAACCCTCCAGCCCACACCCTCAACCAACCCTCAACCAACCCTCCAGCCCACACCCCCAGCCAACCCCAAGCCCACACCCTCAACCAACCCCCCAGCCCACACCCCCAGCCAACCCCCAGCCAACCCCCCAGCCCACACCCTCAACCAACCCCCCAGCCAACCCCCCAGCCCACACCCTCAACCAACCCCCCAGCCAACCCCCAGCCCACACCCTCAACCAACCCCCAGCCAACACCCCCAGCCAACCCCCAAGCCCACACCCTCAACCAACCCCCCAGCCAACCCCCCAGCCCACACCCCCAGCCAACCCCCCAGCCAACCCCCAGCCCACACCCCCAACCAACCCCCAGCCCACACCCCCAGCCCACACCCTCAACCAACCCCCCAGCCAACCCCCCAGCCAACCCCCCAGCCAACCCCCCAGCCCACACCCCCAGCCAACCCCCCAGCCAACCCCAAGCCCACACCCTCAACCAACCCCCCAGCCAACCCCCCAGCCTACCCCACAGCCCACACCCCAGCCAACCCCCAGCCCACCCCCCCAGCCAACCCTCCAGCCCACACCCTCAACCAACCCCCCCAGCCAACCCTCCAGCCCACACCCCCAGCCAATCCTCCAGCCCACACCCTCAACCAACCCCCCCAGCCACACCCCCAGCCAACCCCCAGCCCACACCCTCAACCAACCCCCCCAGCCAACCCTCCAGCCCACACCCCCAGCCAACCCCTCAGCCAACCCCCAGCCCACACCCTCAACCAACACTCCAGCCCACACCCCCAGCCAACCCTCCAGCCCACACCCTCAACCAACCCCCCAGCCAACCCCCAGCCCACACCCTCAACCAACCCCCAGCCAACCCCCAGCCCACACCCTCAACCCACACCCCCAGCCAACCCCCCAGCCCACACCCCCAACCAACCCCCCAGCCAACCCCCTAGCCCACACCCTCAACCAACCCCCCAGCCAACCCCCAGCCCACACCCCCCAGCCAACCCCCCAGCCCACACCCCCAGCCCACACCCCCAGCCAACCCCCCAGCCAACCCCCCAGCCCACACCCCCAGCCAACCCCCAGCCCACACCCCCCAGCCAACCCCCCAGCCAACCCCCAGCCCACACCCCCAGCCAACCCCCCCAGCCAACCCTCCAGCCCACACCCCCAGCCAACCCCCCAGCCAACCCTCCAGCCCACCCTCCAGCCCACCCCCCAGCCAACCCCCCAGCCCACACCCCCAGCCAACCCCCAGCCAACCCCCCAGCCCACACCCCCAGCCCACCCCCCCAGCCAACCCCCCAGCCCACACCCCCAGCCAACCCTCCAGCCAACCCCCCCAGCCCCCCCAGCCAACCCTCCAGCCCACACCCTCAACCAACCCCCCACCCAACCCCCCAGCCAACCGCCAACCCCCCAGCCAACCCTCCAGCCCACACCCTCAACCAACTCCCCCAGCCAACCCTCCAGCCAACCCCCCAGCCCACACCCTCAACCAACCCCCCAGCCCACACCCCCAGCCCACACCCTCAACCAACCCCCCCAGCCAACCCTCCAGCCAACCCCCCAAGCCAACCCCCCAGCCAACCCCCCAGCCCACACCCCCAGCCAACCCCCCAGCCCACACCCCCAGCCAACCCCCCAGCCAACCCCCCAGCCCACACCCCCAGCCAACCCTCCAGCCAACCCCCCCAGCCAACCCCCAGCCCACACCCCCAGCCAACCCCCAGCCCACACCCCCAGCCAACCCCCCAGCCCACACCCTCAACCAACCCCCCAGCCAACCCCCAGCCCACACCCCAGCCAACCCCCCAGCCAACCCCCAGCCCACACCCCCAGCCCACACCCTCAACCAACCCCCCAGCCCACACCCCCAGCCCACACCCTCAACCAACCCCCCCAGCCAACCCCCCAGCCCCCCAGCCCACACCCTCAACCAACCCCCCAGCCAACCCCCCAGCCAACCCTCCAGCCCACACCCTCAACCAACCCCCCCAGCCAACCCCCCAGCCCCCCAGCCCACACCCTCAACCAACCCCCCAGCCAACCCCCCAGCCAACCCTCCAGCCCACACCCTCAACCAACCCCCCCAGCCAACCCTGCAGCCGACACCCCCAGCCAACCCCCCAGCCCACACCCTCAACCAACCCCCCCAGCCAACCCTCCAGCCCACACCCCCAGCCAACCCCCCAGCCCACACCCTCAACCAACCCCCCAGCCAACCCCCAGCCCACACCCCCAGCCAACCCTCCAGCCCACACCCTCAACCAACCCCCCCAGCCAACCCCCCAGCCCACACCCTCAACCAACCCCCCAGCCAACACCCCCAGCCAACACCCCCAGCCAACCCCCCAGCCAACACCCCCAGCCAACCCCCCAGCCCACACCCTAAACCAACCCCCCAGCCAACCCCCCAGCCCACACCCTCAACCAACCCCCCAGCCAACCCCCAGCCCACACCCCCCAGCCAACCCCCAGCCCACACCCCCAACCAACCCCCCAGCCCACACCCCCAGCCCACACCCCCAACCAACCCCCCAGCCCACACCCCCAGCCCACACCCTCAACCAACCCCCCCAGCCAACCCTCCAGCCCACACCCCCAGCCAACCCTCCAGCCAACCCCCCAAGCCAACCCTCCAGCCCACACCCCCAGCCAACCCCCCAGCCAACCCCCCCAGCCAACCCCCCCAGCCAACCCTCCAGCCAACCCCCCCAGCCAACCCCCCCAGCCAACCCTCCAGCCCACACCCCCAGCCAACCCCCAGCCCACACCCCCAGCCAACCCCCCAGCCCACACCCTCAACCAACCCCCCACCCAACCCCCCAGCCCACACCCCCAGCCCACACCCTCAACCAACCCCCCAGCCAACCCCCCAGCCAACCCTCCAGCCCACACCCTCAACCAACCCCCCCAGCCAACCCCCCAGCCAACCCTCCAGCCGACACCCCCAGCCAACCCCCCAGCCAACCCCCCAGCCCACACCCTCAACCAACCCCCCCAGCCAACCCTCCAGCCCACACCCCCAGCCAACCCCCCAGCCAACCCTCCAGCCCACACCCTCAACCAACCCCCCAGCCCACACCCTCAACCAACCCCCAGCCAACCCCCCAGCCCACACCCTCAACCAACCCCCCAGCCAACACCCCCAGCCAAGCCCCCAGCCAACCCCCCAGCCCACACCCTAAACCAACCCCCCAGCCCACACCCTCAACCAACCCCCCAGCCAACCCCCAGCCCACACCCCCAGCCAACCCCCAGCCCACACCCTCAACCAACCCCCCAGCCAACCCCCAGCCCACACCCCCAGCCCACACCCCCAGCCCACACCCCCAGCCCACACCCTCAACCAACCCCCCCAGCCAACCCTCCAGCCCACACCCCCAGCCAACCCTCCAGCCAACCCCCCAAGCCAACCCTCCAGCCCACACCCCCAGCCAACCCCCCAGCCAACCCCCCAGCCCACACCCCCAGCCAACCCTCCAGCCAACCCCCCCAGCCCACACCCCCAGCCAACCCCCAGCCCACACCCCCAGCCCACACCCTCAACCAACCCCCCAGCCAACCCCCAGCCCACACCCCCAGCCCACACCCTCAACCAACCCCCCCAGCCAACCCCCCAGCCCCCCAGCCCACACCCTCAACCAACCCCCCAGCCAACCCCCCAGCCAACCCTCCAGCCCACACCCTCAACCAACCCCCCCAGCCAACCCTCCAGCCCACACCCCCAGCCAACCCCCCAGCCAACCCCCCAGCCCACACCCTCAACCAACCCCCCCAGCCAACCCCCCAGCCAACCCTCCAGCCCACACCCTCAACCAACCCCCCAGCCCACGCCCTCAACCAACCCCCCCAGCCAACCCCCCAGCCAACCCTCCAGCCGACACCCCCAGCCCACACCCTCAACCAACCCCCCAGCCAACCCCCCAGCCAACCCCCCAGCCCACACCCTCAACCAACCCCCCCAGCCAACCCCCCAGCCAACCCTCCAGCCCACACCCCCAGCCAACCCCCCAGCCCACACCCCCAGCCAACCCCCCAGCCCACACCCTCAACCAACCCCCCAGCCAACCCTCCAGCCGACACCCCCAGCCCACACCCTCAACCAACCCCCCAGCCAACCCCCCAGCCCACACCCTCAACCAACCCCCCCAGCCAACCCCCCAGCCAACCCTCCAGCCCACACCCTCAACCAACCCCCCCAGCCAACCCCCAGCCCACACCCTCAACCAACCCCCCAGCAAACACCCCCAGCCAACCCCCCAGCCAACCCCCCAGCCCACACCCTAAACCAACCCCCCAGCCAACCCCCCAGCCCACACCCTCAACCAACCCCCCAGCCAACCCCCAGCCCACACCCCCAGCCCACACCCTCAACCAACCCCCCAGCCAACCCCCCAGCCCACACCCTCAACCAACCCCCCAGCCAACCCCCAGCCCACACCCCCAGCCAACCCCCAGCCCACACCCTCAACCAACCCCCAGCCCACACCCCCCAGCCAACTCCCCAGCCAACCCCCAGCCCACACCCCCAGCAAACCCCCCAGCCAACACCCTCAACCAACCCCCCAGCCCACACCCCCAGCCCACACCCTCAACCAACCCCCCAGCCCACACCCTCAACCAACCCCCCCAGCCAACCCTCCAGCCCACACCCCCAGCCAACCCTCCAAGCCAACCCTCCAGCCCACACCCCCAGCCAACCCCCCAGCCAACCCCCCAGCCCACACCCTCAGCCAACCCTCCAGCCAACCCCCCCAGCCAACCCTCCAGCCCACACCCCCAGCCAACCCCCCAGCCCACACCCCCAGCCAACCCCCCAGCCAACCCCCCCAGCCAACCCTCCAGCCCACACCCTCCAGCCCACACCCCCAGCCAACCCCCAGCCCACACCCCCAGCCAACCCCCCAGCCCACACCCCCAGCCAACCCCCCAGCCCACACCCTCAACCAACCCCCCCAGCCAACCCCCCAGCCAACCCTCCAGCCCACACCCTCAACCAACCCCCCCAGCCAACCCCCCAGCCCACACCCTCAACCAAACCCCCAGCCAACACCCCCAGCCAACCCCCCAGCCAACACCCCCAACCAACCCCCCAGCCAACACCCCCAGCCAACCCCCCAGCCCACACCCTAAACCAACCCCCCAGCCAACCCCCCAGCCCACACCCTCAACCAACCCCCCCAGCCAACCCCCCAGCCCACACCCTCAACCAACCCCCCAGCCCACACCCTCAACCAACCCCCCAGCCAACCCCCAGCCCACACCCCCAGCCCACACCCTCAACCAACCCCCCAGCCAACCCCCAGCCCACACCCCCAGCCAACCCCCAGCCCACACCCTCAACCAACCCCCCAGCCAACCCCCAGCCAACCCCCCAGCCAACCCCCAGCCCACACCCCCAGCAAACCCCCCAGCCCACACCCTCAACCAACCCCCCAGCCCACACCCTCAACCAACCCCCCAGCCCACACCCTCAACCAACCCCCCAGCCCACACCCCCAGCCCACACCCTCAACCAACCCCCCCAGCCAACCCTCCAGCCAACCCCCCAAGCCAACCCCCCAGCCAACCCCCCAGCCCACACCCCCAGCCAACCCCCCAGCCCACACCCCCAGCCAACCCCCCAGCCAACCCCCCAGCCCACACCCCCAGCCAACCCTCCAGCCAACCCCCCCAGCCAACCCTCCAGCCAACCCCCCCAGCCAACCCCCAGCCCACACCCCCAGCCAACCCCCAGCCCACACCCCAGCCAACCCCCCAGCCAACCCCCAGCCCACACCCCCAGCCCACACCCTCAACCAACCCCCCAGCCCACACCCCCAGCCCACACCCTCAACCAACCCCCCAGCCCCCCAGCCCACACCCTCAACCAACCCCCCAGCCAACCCCCCAGCCAACCCTCCAGCCCACACCCTCAACCAACCCCCCCAGCCAACCCCCCAGCCCCCCAGCCCACACCCTCAACCAACCCCCCAGCCAACCCCCCAGCCAACCCTCCAGCCCACACCCTCAACCAACCCCCCAGCCGACACCCCCAGCCAACCCCCCAGCCCACACCCTCAACCAACCCCCCCAGCCAACCCTGCAGCCGACACCCCCAGCCAACCCCCCAGCCCACACCCTCAACCAACCCCCCCAGCCAACCCTCCAGCCCACACCCCCAGCCAACCCCCCAGCCCACACCCTCAACCAACCCCCCCAGCCAACCCCCCAGCCCACACCCTCAACCAACCCCCCAGCCAACACCCCCAGCCAACACCCCCAGCCAACCCCCCAGCCAACACCCCCAGCCAACCCCCCAGCCCACACCCTAAACCAACCCCCCAGCCAACCCCCCAGCCCACACCCTCAACCAACCCCCCAGCCAACCCCCAGCCCACACCCCCCAGCCAACCCCCAGCCCACACCCCCAACCAACCCCCCAGCCCACACCCCCAGCCCACACCCCCAACCAACCCCCCAGCCCACACCCCCAGCCCACACCCTCAACCAACCCCCCCAGCCAACCCTCCAGCCCACACCCCCAGCCAACCCTCCAGCCAACCCCCCAAGCCAACCCTCCAGCCCACACCCCCAGCCAACCCCCCAGCCAACCCTCCAGCCAACCCCCCAGCCAACCCTCCAGCCCACACCCCCAGCCAACCCTCCAGCCAACCCTCCAGCCAACCCCCCCAGCCAACCCCCAGCCAACCCCCCAGCCAACCCCCCAGCCCACACCCCCAGCCAACCCCCCAGCCAACCCTCCAGCCCACACCCCCAGCCAACCCTCCAGCCAACCCCCCCAGCCAACCCTCCAGCCCACACCCCCAGCCCACACCCCCAGCCAACCCTCCAGCCAACCCCCCAGCCCACACCCCCAGCCAACCCCCAGCCCACACCCCCCAGCCAACCCCCCAGCCAACCCCCAGCCCACACCCCCAGCAAACCCCCCAGCCCACACCCTCAACCAACCCCCCAGCCAACCCCCCAGCCCACACCCCCAGCCCACACCCTCAACCAACCCCCCAGCCCACACCCCCAGCCCACACCCTCAACCAACCCCCCCAGCCAACCCTCCAGCCCACACCCCCAGCCAACCCTCCAGCCAACCCCCCAAGCCAACCCTCCAGCCCACACCCCCAGCCAACCCCCCAGCCCACACCCCCAGCCAACCCCCCAGCCAACCCTCCAGCCCACACCCCCAGCCAACCCCCAGCCAACCCTCCAGCCAACCCCCCCAGCCAACCCCCAGCCAACCCCCCAGCCCACACCCCCAGCCAACCCCCCAGCCAACCCTCCAGCCCACACCCCCAGCCAACCCTCCAGCCCATACCCCCAGCCAACCCCCCCAGCCAACCCTCCAGCCCACACCCCCAGCCAACCCTCCAGCCCACACCCCCAGCAAACCCCCCAGCCCACACCCTCAACCAACCCCCCAGCCCACACCCCCAGCCCACACCCTCAACCAACCCCCCCAGCCAACCCTCCAGCCCACACCCCCAGCCAACCCTCCAGCCAACCCCCCAAGCCAACCCTCCAGCCCACACCCCCAGCCAACCCCCCAGCCCACACCCCCAGCCAACCCCCCAGCCAACCCTCCAGCCCACCCCCCCAGCCAACCCCCCAGCCAACCCCCCAGCCCACACCCCCAGCCAACCCCCCAGCCAACCCTCCAGCCCACACCCCCAGCCAACCCCCCCAGCCAACCCTCCAGCCCACACCCCCAGCCAACCCCCCAGCCCACACCCCCAGCCAACCCCCAGCCCACACCCCCCAGCCAACCCCCAGCCCACACCCCCAGCAAACCCCCCAGCCCACACCCTCAACCAACCCCCCAGCCAACCCCCCAGCCCACACCCCCAGCCCACACCCTCAACCAACCCCCCAGCCCACACCCCCAGCCCACACCCTCAACCAACCCCCCCAGCCAACCCTCCAGCCCTCACCCCCAGCCAACCCTCCAGCCAACCCCCCAAGCCAACCCTCCAGCCCACACCCACAGCCAACCCCCCAGCCCACACCCCCAGCCAACCCCCAGCCAACCCTCCAGCCAACCCCCCCAGCCAACCCCCCAGCCCACACCCCCAGCCAACCCTCCAGCCCACACCCCCAGCCAACCCTCCAGCCAACCCCCCCAGCCAACCCCCCCAGCCAACCCTCCAGCCCATACCCCCAGCCAACCCCCCCAGCCAACCCTCCAGCCCACACCCCCAGCCAACCCTCCAGCCAACCCCCCCAGCCAACCCTCCAGCCCACACCCCCAGCCAACCCCCAGCCCACACCCCCAGCCAACCCCCCAGCCCACACCCTCAACCAACCCCCCCAGCCAACCCCCCAGCCAACCCTCCAGCCCACACCCTCAACCAACCCCCCCAGCCAACCCCCCAGCCCACACCCTCAACCAACCCCCCAGCCAACACCCCCAGCCAACCCCCCAGCCCACACCCTCAACCAACCCCCCAGCCAACCCCCCAGCCCACACCCTCAACCAACCCCCCAGCCAACCCCCCAGCCCACACCCTCAACCAACCCCCCAGCCAACCCCCAGCCCACACCCCCAGCCCACACCCTCAACCAACCCCCCAGCCAACCCCCAGCCAACCCCCCAGCCAACCCCCAGCCAACCCCCCCGCCAACCCCCAGCCCACACCCCCAGCCAACCCCCAGCCCACACCCTCAACCAACCCCCCAGCCCACACCCCCAGCCCACACCCTCAACCAACCCCCCAGCCAACCCCCCAGCCCACGCCCTCAACCAACCCCCCAGCCCACGCCCCCAGCCCACACCCCCAGCCCACACCCTCAACCAACCCCCCCAGCCAACCCTCCAGCCCACACCCCCAGCCAACCCTCCAGCCAACCCCCCAAGCCAACCCTCCAGCCCACACCCCCAGCCAACCCCCCAGCCCACACCCCCAGCCAACCCCCCAGCCAACCCTCCAGCCCACACCCCCAGCCAACCCTCCAGCCAACCCTCCAGCCAACCCCCCCAGCCAACCCCCAGCCAACCCCCCAGCCCACACCCCCAGCCAACCCCCCAGCCAACCCTCCAGCCCACACCCCCAGCCAACCCTCCAGCCAACCCCCCCAGCCAACCCTCCAGCCCACACCCCCAGCCAACCCCCCCAGCCAACCCTCCAGCCCACACCCCCAGCCAACCCTCCAGCCAACCCCCCCAGCCAACCCCCCAGCCCACACCCTCAACCAACCCCCCAGCCAACCCCCAGCCCACACCCCCCAGCCAACCCCCCAGCCAACCCCAAGCCCACACCCCCAGCAAACCCCCCAGCCCACACCCTCAACCAACCCCCCAGCCCACACCCCCAGCCCACACCCTCAACCAACCCCCCAGCCCACACCCCCAGCCCACACCCTCAACCAACCCCCCCAGCCAACCCTCCAGCCCACACCCCCAGCCAACCCTCCAGCCAACCCCCCAAGCCAACCCTCCAGCCCACACCCCCAGCCAACCCCCCAGCCCACACCCCCAGCCAACCCCCCAGCCAACCCTCCAGCCCACACCCCCAGCCAACCCCCAGCCAACCCTCCAGCCAACCCTCCAGCCAACCCCCCCAGCCAACCCCCAGCCAACCCCCCAGCCAACCCCCCAGCCCACACCCCCAGCCAACCCCCCAGCCAACCCTCCAGCCCACACCCCCAGCCAACCCTCCAGCCAACCCCCCCAGCCAACCCTCCAGCCCACACCCCCAGCCAACCCTCCAGCCAACCCCCCCAGCCAACCCTCCAGCCCACACCCCCAGCCAACCCTCCAGCCAACCCCCCCAGCCAACCCTCCAGCCCATACCCCCAGCCAACCCCCCCAGCCAACCCTCCAGCCCACACCCCCAGCCAACCCTCCAGCCCACACCCCCAGCAAACCCCCCAGCCCACACCCTCAACCAACCCCCCAGCCCACACCCCCAGCCCACACCCTCAACCAACCCCCCCAGCCAACCCTCCAGCCCACACCCCCAGCCAACCCTCCAGCCAACCCCCCAAGCCAACCCTCCAGCCCACACCCCCAGCCAACCCCCCAGCCCACACCCCCAGCCAACCCCCCAGCCAACCCTCCAGCCCACCCCCCCAGCCAACCCCCCAGCCCACACCCCCAGCCAACCCCCCAGCCCACACCCCCAGCCAACCCCCCCAGCCAACCCTCCAGCCCACACCCCCAGCCAACCCTCCAGCCAACCCCCCCAGCCAACCCCCCAGCCCACACCCCCAGCCAACCCCCAGCCCACACCCCCCAGCCAACCCCCAGCCCACACCCCCAGCAAACCCCCCAGCCCACACCCTCAACCAACCCCCCAGCCAACCCCCCAGCCCACACCCCCAGCCCACACCCTCAACCAACCCCCCAGCCCACACCCCCAGCCCACACCCTCAACCAACCCCCCCAGCCAACCCTCCAGCCCTCACCCCCAGCCAACCCTCCAGCCAACCCCCCAAGCCAACCCTCCAGCCCACACCCACAGCCAACCCCCCAGCCCACACCCCCAGCCAACCCCCAGCCAACCCTCCAGCCAACCCCCCCAGCCAACCCCCCAGCCCACACCCCCAGCCAACCCTCCAGCCCACACCCCCAGCCAACCCTCCAGCCAACCCCCAGCCCACACCCCCCAGCCAACCCCCCAGCCAACCCCAAGCCCACACCCCCAGCAAACCCCCCAGCCCACACCCTCAACCAACCCCCCAGCCCACACCCCCAGCCCACACCCTCAACCAACCCCCCAGCCCACACCCCCAGCCCACACCCTCAACCAACCCCCCCAGCCAACCCTCCAGCCCACACCCCCAGCCAACCCTCCAGCCAACCCCCCAAGCCAACCCTCCAGCCCACACCCCCAGCCAACCCCCCAGCCCACACCCCCAGCCAACCCCCCAGCCAACCCTCCAGCCCACACCCCCAGCCAACCCCCAGCCAACCCCCCAGCCAACCCTCCAGCCCACACCCCCAGCCAACCCCCAGCCAACCCTCCAGCCAACCCTCCAGCCAACCCCCCCAGCCAACCCCCAGCCAACCCCCCAGCCCACACCCCCAGCCAACCCCCCAGCCAACCCTCCAGCCCACACCCCCAGCCAACCCTCCAGCCAACCCCCCCAGCCAACCCTCCAGCCCACACCCCCAGCCAACCCCCCCAGCCAACCCTCCAGCCCACACCCCCAGCCAACCCTCCAGCCAACCCCCCCAGCCAACCCCCCAGCCCACACCCTCAACCAACCCCCCAGCCAACCCCCAGCCCACACCCCCAGCCAACCCCCAGCCAACCCCCCAGCCAACCCTCCAGCCCACACCCCCAGCCAACCCCCAGCCAACCCTCCAGCCAACCCTCCAGCCAACCCCCCCAGCCAACCCCCAGCCAACCCCCCAGCCAACCCCCCAGCCCACACCCCCAGCCAACCCCCCAGCCAACCCTCCAGCCCACACCCCCAGCCAACCCTCCAGCCAACCCCCCCAGCCAACCCTCCAGCCCACACCCCCAGCCAACCCCCCCAGCCAACCCTCCAGCCCACACCCCCAGCCAACCCTCCAGCCAACCCCCCCAGCCAACCCCCCAGCCCACACCCTCAACCAACCCCCCAGCCAACCCCCAGCCCACACCCCCCAGCCAACCCCCCAGCCCACACCCTCAACCAACCCCCCAGCCAACCCCCCAGCCCACACCCCCAGCCCACACCCTCAACCAACCCCCCAGCCAACCCCCCAGCCCACACCCCCAGCCCACACCCTCAACCAACCCCCCAGCCAACCCCCCAGCCAACCCCCCAGCCCACGCCCTCAACCAACCCCCCAGCCCACGCCCCCAGCCCACACCCCCAGCCCACACCCTCAACCAACCCCCCCAGCCAACCCTCCAGCCCACACCCCCAGCCAACCCTCCAGCCAACCCCCCAAGCCAACCCTCCAGCCCACACCCCCAGCCAACCCCCCAGCCCACACCCCCAGCCAACCCCCCAGCCAACCCTCCAGCCCACACCCCCAGCCAACCCTCCAGCCAACCCTCCAGCCAACCCCCCCAGCCAACCCTCCAGCCCACACCCCCAGCCAACCCTCCAGCCAACCCCCCCAGCCAACCCTCCAGCCCACACCCCCAGCCAACCCCCCAGCCCACACCCTCAACCAACCCCCCCAGCCAACCCCCCAGCCAACCCTCCAGCCCACACCCTCAACCAACCCCCCCAGCCAACCCCCCAGCCCACACCCTCAACCAACCCCCCAGCCAACACCCCCAGCCAACCCCCCAGCCCACACCCTCAACCAACCCCCCAGCCAACCCCCCAGCCCACACCCTCAACCAACCCCCCAGCCAACCCCCCAGCCCACACCCTAAACCAACCCCCCAGCCAACCCCCCAGCCCACACCCTCAACCAACCCCCCAGCCAACCCCCAGCCAACCCCCCAGCCAACCCCCAGCCAACCCCCCCGCCAACCCCCAGCCCACACCCCCAGCCAACCCCCAGCCCACACCCTCAACCAACCCCCCAGCCCACACCCCCAGCCCACACCCTCAACCAACCCCCCAGCCAACCCCCCAGCCCACGCCCTCAACCAACCCCCCAGCCCACGCCCCCAGCCCACACCCCCAGCCCACACCCTCAACCAACCCCCCCAGCCAACCCTCCAGCCCACACCCCCAGCCAACCCTCCAGCCAACCCCCCAAGCCAACCCTCCAGCCCACACCCCCAGCCAACCCCCCAGCCCACACCCCCAGCCAACCCCCCAGCCAACCCTCCAGCCCACACCCCCAGCCAACCCTCCAGCCAACCCTCCAGCCAACCCCCCCAGCCAACCCCCAGCCAACCCCCCAGCCCACACCCCCAGCCAACCCCCCAGCCAACCCTCCAGCCCACACCCCCAGCCAACCCCCCAGCCAACCCTCCAGCCCACACCCCCAGCCAACCCCCCCAGCCAACCCTCCAGCCAACCCCCCCAGCCAACCCTCCAGCCCACACCCCCAGCCAACCCTCCAGCCAACCCCCCCAGCCAACCCCCCAGCCCACACCCTCAACCAACACCCCCCAGCCAACCCCCCAGCCAACCCCAAGCCCACACCCCCAGCAAACCCCCCAGCCCACACCCTCAACCAACCCCCCAGCCCACACCCCCAGCCCACACCCTCAACCAACCCCCCAGCCCACACCCCCAGCCCACACCCTCAACCAACCCCCCCAGCCAACCCTCCAGCCCACACCCCCAGCCAACCCTCCAGCCAACCCCCCAAGCCAACCCTCCAGCCCACACCCCCAGCCAACCCCCCAGCCCACACCCCCAGCCCACACCCCCCAGCCAACCCTCCAGCCCACACCCCCAGCCAACCCCCAGCCAACCCCCCAGCCAACCCTCCAGCCCACACCCCCAGCCAACCCCCAGCCAACCCTCCAGCCAACCCTCCAGCCAACCCCCCCAGCCAACCCCCAGCCAACCCCCCAGCCAACCCCCCAGCCCACACCCCCAGCCAACCCCCCAGCCAACCCTCCAGCCCACACCCCCAGCCAACCCTCCAGCCAACCCCCCCAGCCAACCCTCCAGCCCACACCCCCAGCCAACCCCCCCAGCCAACCCTCCAGCCCACACCCCCAGCCAACCCTCCAGCCAACCCCCCCAGCCAACCCCCCAGCCCACACCCTCAACCAACCCCCCAGCCAACCCCCAGCCCACACCCCCCAGCCAACCCCCCAGCCCACACCCCCAGCCCACACCCTCAACCAACCCCCCAGCCCACACCCCCAGCCCACACCCTCAACCAACCCCCCAGCCAACCCCCCAGCCAACCCCCCAGCCCACGCCCTCAACCAACCCCCCAGCCCACGCCCCCAGCCCACACCCCCAGCCCACACCCTCAACCAACCCCCCCAGCCAACCCTCCAGCCCACACCCCCAGCCAACCCTCCAGCCAACCCCCCAAGCCAACCCTCCAGCCCACACCCCCAGCCAACCCCCCAGCCCACACCCCCAGCCAACCCCCCAGCCAACCCTCCAGCCCACACCCCCAGCCAACCCTCCAGCCAACCCTCCAGCCAACCCCCCCAGCCAACCCCCAGCCAACCCCCCAGCCCACACCCCCAGCCAACCCCCCAGCCAACCCTCCAGCCCACACCCCCAGCCAACCCTCCAGCCAACCCCCCCAGCCAACCCTCCAGCCCACACCCCCAGCCAACCCCCCCAGCCAACCCTCCAGCCCACACCCCCAGCCAACCCTCCAGCCAACCCCCCCAGCCAACCCCCCAGCCCACACCCTCAACCAACCCCCCAGCCAACCCCCAGCCCACACCCCCCAGCCAACCCCCCAGCCAACCCCCAGCCCACACCCCCAGCAAACCCCCCAGCCCACACCCTCAACCAACCCCCCAGCCCACACCCCCAGCCCACACCCTCAACCAACCCCCCAGCCCACACCCCCAGCCCACACCCTCAACCAACCCCCCCAGCCAACCCTCCAGCCCACACCCCCAGCCAACCCTCCAGCCAACCCCCCAAGCCAACCCTCCAGCCCACACCCCCAGCCAACCCCCCAGCCCACACCCCCAGCCAACCCCCCAGCCAACCCTCCAGCCCACACCCCCAGCCAACCCCCAGCCAACCCCCCAGCCAACCCTCCAGCCAACCCTCCAGCCAACCCCCCCAGCCAACCCCCAGCCCACCCCCCAGCCAACCCCCCAGCCCACACCCCCAGCCAACCCCCCAGCCAACCCTCCAGCCCACACCCCCAGCCAACCCTCCAGCCAACCCCCCCAGCCAACCCTCCAGCCCACACCCCCAGCCAACCCCCCCAGCCAACCCTCCAGCCCACACCCCCAGCCAACCCCCCAGCCCACACCCTCAACCAACCCCCCAGCCCACACCCTCAACCAACCCCCCAGCCAACCCCCAGCCCACACCCCCCAGCCAACCCCCCAGCCCACACCCTCAACCAACCCCCCAGCCAACCCCCCAGCCCACACCCCCAGCCCACACCCTCAACCAACCCCCCAGCCAACCCCCCAGCCAACCCCCAGCCCACACCCCCAGCAAACCCCCCAGCCCACACCCCCAGCCAACCCCCCCAGCCAACCCTCCAGCCCACACCCCCAGCCAACCCCCCAGCCAACCCCCCAGCCAACCCTCCAGCCCACACCCCCAGCCAACCCCCCAGCCCACACCCTCAACCAACCCCCCAGCCAACCCCCCAGCCCACACCCCCAGCCCACACCCTCAACCAACCCCCCAGCCAACCCCCCAGCCCACACCCCCAGCCCACACCCTCAACCAACCCCCCAGCCAACCCCCAGCCCACACCCCCCAGCCAACCCCCCAGCCCACACCCTCAACCAACCCCCCAGCCAACCCCCCAGCCCACACCCCCAGCCCACACCCTCAACCAACCCCCCAGCCAACCCCCCAGCCCACACCCCCAGCCCACACCCTCAACCAACCCCCCAGCCAACCCCCCAGCCAACCCCCCAGCCCACGCCCTCAACCAACCCCCCAGCCCACGCCCCCAGCCCACACCCCCAGCCCACACCCTCAACCAACCCCCCCAGCCAACCCTCCAGCCCACACCCCCAGCCAACCCTCCAGCCAACCCCCCAAGCCAACCCTCCAGCCCACACCCCCAGCCAACCCCCCAGCCCACACCCCCAGCCAACCCCCCAGCCAACCCTCCAGCCCACACCCCCAGCCAACCCTCCAGCCAACCCTCCAGCCAACCCCCCCAGCCAACCCTCCAGCCCACACCCCCAGCCAACCCTCCAGCCAACCCCCCCAGCCAACCCTCCAGCCCACACCCCCAGCCAACCCTCCAGCCCACACCCCCAGCCAACCCCCCAGCCCACACCCTCAACCAACCCCCCCAGCCAACCCCCCAGCCAACCCTCCAGCCCACACCCTCAACCAACCCCCCCAGCCAACCCCCCAGCCCACACCCTCAACCAACCCCCCAGCCAACACCCCCAGCCAACCCCCCAGCCCACACCCTCAACCAACCCCCCAGCCAACCCCCCAGCCCACACCCTCAACCAACCCCCCAGCCAACCCCCCAGCCCACACCCTAAACCAACCCCCCAGCCAACCCCCCAGCCCACACCCTCAACCAACCCCCCAGCCAACCCCCAGCCAACCCCCCCGCCAACCCCCAGCCCACACCCCCAGCCAACCCCCAGCCCACACCCTCAACCAACCCCCCAGCCCACACCCCCAGCCCACACCCTCAACCAACCCCCCAGCCAACCCCCCAGCCCACGCCCTCAACCAACCCCCCAGCCCACGCCCCCAGCCCACACCCCCAGCCCACACCCTCAACCAACCCCCCCAGCCAACCCTCCAGCCCACACCCCCAGCCAACCCTCCAGCCAACCCCCCAAGCCAACCCTCCAGCCCACACCCCCAGCCAACCCCCCAGCCCACACCCCCAGCCAACCCCCCAGCCAACCCTCCAGCCCACACCCCCAGCCAACCCTCCAGCCAACCCTCCAGCCAACCCCCCCAGCCAACCCCCAGCCAACCCCCCAGCCCACACCCCCAGCCAACCCCCCAGCCAACCCTCCAGCCCACACCCCCAGCCAACCCCCCAGCCAACCCTCCAGCCCACACCCCCAGCCAACCCCCAGCCAACCCTCCAGCCAACCCTCCAGCCAACCCCCCCAGCCAACCCCCAGCCAACCCCCCAGCCAACCCCCCAGCCCACACCCCCAGCCAACCCCCCAGCCAACCCCCCAGCCCACACCCTCAACCAACCCCCCAGCCAACCCCCAGCCCACACCCCCCAGCCAACCCCCCAGCCAACCCCCAGCCCACACCCCCAGCAAACCCCCCAGCCCACACCCTCAACCAACCCCCCAGCCCACACCCCCAGCCCACACCCTCAACCAACCCCCCAGCCCACACCCCCAGCCCACACCCTCAACCAACCCCCCCAGCCAACCCTCCAGCCCACACCCCCAGCCAACCCTCCAGCCAACCCCCCAAGCCAACCCTCCAGCCCACACCCCCAGCCAACCCCCCAGCCAACCCTCCAGCCCACACCCCCAGCCAACCCCCAGCCAACCCCCCAGCCAACCCTCCAGCCCACACCCCCAGCCAACCCCCAGCCAACCCTCCAGCCAACCCCCCCAGCCAACCCCCAGCCAACCCCCCAGCCAACCCCCCAGCCCACACCCCCAGCCAACCCCCCAGCCAACCCTCCAGCCCACACCCCCAGCCAACCCTCCAGCCAACCCCCCCAGCCAACCCTCCAGCCCACACCCCCAGCCAACCCCCCCAGCCAACCCTCCAGCCCACACCCCCAGCCAACCCCCCAGCCCACACCCTCAACCAACCCCCCAGCCCACACCCTCAACCAACCCCCCAGCCAACCCCCAGCCCACACCCCCCAGCCAACCCCCCAGCCCACACCCTCAACCAACCCCCCAGCCAACCCCCCAGCCCACACCCCCAGCCCACACCCTCAACCAACCCCCCAGCCAACCCCCCAGCCCACACCCCCAGCCCACACCCTCAACCAACCCCCCAGCCAACCCCCCAGCCAACCCCCAGCCCACACCCCCAGCAAACCCCCCAGCCCACACCCCCAGCCAACCCCCCCAGCCAACCCTCCAGCCCACACCCCCAGCCAACCCTCCAGCCAACCCCCCCAGCCAACCCCCCAGCCCACACCCTCAACCAACCCCCCAGCCAACCCCCAGCCCACACACCCCAGCCAACCCCCCAGCCCACACCCTCAACCAACCCCCCAGCCAACCCCCCAGCCCACACCCCCAGCCCACACCCTCAACCAACCCCCCAGCCAACCCCCCAGCCAACCCCCAGCCCACACCCCCAGCAAACCCCCCAGCCCACACCCTCAACCAACCCCCCAGCCAACCCCCCAGCCCACACCCCCAGCCCACACCCTCAACCAACCCCCCAGCCCACACCCCCAGCCCACACCCTCAACCAACCCCCCCAGCCAACCCTCCAGCCCACACCCCCAGCCAACCCTCCAGCCAACCCCCCAAGCCAACCCTCCAGCCCACACCCCCAGCCAACCCCCCAGCCAACCCTCCAGCCAACCCTCCAGCCAACCCCCCCAGCCAACCCCCAGCCAACCCCCCAGCCAACCCCCCAGCCCACACCCCCAGCCCACACCCCCAGCCAACCCTCCAGCCAACCCCCCCAGCCAACCCCCAGCCCACACCCCCAGCCAACCCCCCAGCCAACCCCCCAGCCAACCCTCCAGCCCACACCCTCAACCAACCCCCCCAGCCAACCCCCCAGCCCACACCCTCAACCAACCCCCCAGCCAACACCCCCAGCCAACCCCCCAGCCAACACCCCAGCCCACACCCTAAACCAACCCCCCAGCCAACCCCCCAGCCCACACCCTCAACCAACCCCCCAGCCAACCCCCAGCCCACACCCCCAGCCCACACCCTCAACCAACCCCCCAGCCAACCCCCAGCCAACCCCCCAGCCAACCCCCAGCCCACACCCCCAGCCCACACCCTCAACCAACCCCCCAGCCAACCCCCCAGCCCACGCCCTCAACCAACCCCCCAGCCCACGCCCCCAGCCAACCCCCCAGCCAACCCCCAGCCAACCCCCCAGCCCACGCCCTCAACCAACCCCCCAGCCCACGCCCCCAGCCAACCCCCCAGCCAACCCCCAGCCCACACCCCCAGCCCACGCCCTCAACCAACCCCCCAGCCCACGCCCCCAGCCAACCCCCCAGCCAACCCCCAGCCCACACCCCCAGCCACAGAGAAACGTTCCCCCACCAAGACCCCGGCAGCTCAGGTGAGAGGTGAGACGCTCCGCCCAGCAAGCTGGCAGGTACAAGACGACCCTCAGCAGAGACGTCTCACAATTTCTTTTGTTAGTTTATATATTTTCATATATGTAATATATATATCCATATATATTTAGTATGATACCATTTACAATGCTGAACTTTGAGAATTGCTCAAATTCAGCTGTTCACCCCTCCCTCACCCCTCCCTCACGCCTCCCTCACCCCTCCCTCACCCCTCCCTCACGCCTCCCTCACCCCTCCCTCACCCCTCCCTCACCTCACATTCAACCCTGAAGACGGCTTCAGAACGGAACAGCTTTCTTACACTTTTCTGTCAGACATACTTTGAAATCCTTCAAATCAATGAAGCTGAAAAGATTAGTTGTGCTGGAGCTGTTGGACCCACATGGACAAGTTGTCCAGGGTGGACAAGTGGACCAGGGTGGACAAGTGGACCAGGGTGGACAAGTCGTCCAACCCCCAGACGGCCAGTCCCCAGGGCTGCTGGAGGACCACGGAGCTCAGAGCCTCGACAACACATCTTCAAATGGCTTGATGACTAAAACTAAAATAGCAATTGGTTGTTTTTCAATGTCCTGTGGCAACAGCTGGATGAAGAAGTTGGTGTACAGACCACCAACTCCATCATGGAGGTCCAGAGACATCTGGGGGGCCCAACATGTCCAAACCACAGGACGTTGTTAGGAAAAGACGACGGGCAGAAACACACTGGTCCAAATCTCCTCCAGCAGGCACAACCAGTTGTGGTACCCTGCCAGAGAACTGGTTCAACAAATACAGAACCAGCTGAATGAAAGACCCTTGAAAGGCTTTTTCATCAAAATTGGTGAAACAAAACAAAAACTTCCTGCCTCAAAGTACTGAAACAACATCGCATTCACAACACGTTCACACATGTTCACATTATTGACTGCATATTTTTAATATAATCGATGACATTTTAAATTACATTAAAATGTAATAGACTACATTAAACCACACTAATACTATTGGACCAGTTCGTCAGTCGAGTCTCCTCTGATCGGCAGTGACGCTTCAGACCCAGCAGGTGGCAGTATTGAGCCAAACGGCCTCAGCGACACATCAACAACCAAGACATGAATTATTTTTATGGTTTTGTCGTTTATTACCTTCGGATATTGTTACTTTTTAAGTAACAGATGAGTGTGTGACTTGTGCTTGAACTGGGAGGAACATGAAACCCAGTCGTGTCGAGAACACATCCTCTTTACATTTAATTTGTCTTAGTCAATATTTGGAAATATATGGAAATGACTGACTTAGACATGGTTCAACAGGGTTTTTGAGAAAACGTTTATGTTTATTTCCTAATTTGCCTAAAGTCACAACTGATAGCAGTTGCTCTTTGTTTCTGATCACTTCATTGATCAGCTCTCTTACAGACAGCTGCTAAAGACACACTTACAGGGGAAATATGTTGATATTTTTGTGAGGAAGTATATGCAACTCCAAAAGGTGAAACAGATTTCTTAAGCTTAATCAGACTTTATGCACTAAAATTGAAGCATCGCCCATAAATAGTTTGTGAAGTAAATATTGGCTGTGCTTGAGACTGCTTTCTATTTCATTCTGAGATTATATGTGTTGTATTGCACATAAATCTGTTAATAGTCATTGTCAATTCTTTTCAACCAAAAAACGCTTAAAGCTGCATTTATTGCCTGGAATCTAATAAGAAAATCTCCTCATTGTTATAATGGTCAGAACTCACTATCTTGTCTTGTCCATAAATGTTCTGCAGCTGCTGCGCGACCTGCAGTGTCCCGTCCGGGCTCCCGTCGTCAATGACGATGATTTCATACCTGTAGCCACTGAGAGCACAAACATAGACAGTTTGTTGAGCCCATCGCAGGACTAAGTAGCACGACCGTCCTTTAAACTGCTGCCACGGCGATGTGTGGAGCTGCAGGAGCTTCTGACTGCAGGTTTTAGTGCCAGCTCATCGCTAGCACGTCGAGCTAACGCTAGCTCGTCTGAGCCGGACCACAGACTCACCTTTCCCCGAAATACTTCACCAGGAGCCACACGATGAGAGGCAGGTTCTCCCTCTCGTTGTAAGTCGGCAGCAGGACGGAGTATTTGTCTCCGTCGTCTCCGTCTGCCGCTGAACTCGTTCGACTCGTCATTTTGAGGAAGCTGGACAAGCCGTCAGTCCACAGTAGTGATGATCAAATTTGAACGAATCGTTCAAAACCCGCGAGTCACTTTACTGAACGGTGACTCACGAGTTTTCACGTTCATTAACTCGTTCACTGAGTCATTTTTGCTACAGCCTCCTTGTAGCTGGGCCGCTAAGCACAGCAGCTTCCGGCTCCTGACATTCACATGAGGCTTTCAGCACATTCGAGTAGGCTTGTCGGTGTAGTTCAGCACGAATGACCGACTCACCTCCCCTCAATCGTTCAGCTCACATGCCCGAGTCAGCTCGCTCCAATCGTTCAGCTCACATGACCGACTCACCTCCCTTCAATCGTTCAGCGCACATGACCGACTCCCCTCGAAACTCGAAAGAGTCGTTCACTGAATCGGTCAGTAGCACTTCCGCTGTATCGTTCACCTCATGAGCGGTGAGCGGTGAGCCCTCCCCCCCTCCCTCACCTGAAAATCTGCAGCGGCGCTCCGCTCAGAAAGTTTCTGAGTGACAGCGGAGAAGAAGAAAAAATACATTGTTTGTTTCACAAAGCTTGAAGAAATAAATACACAATAAATTATGTTAAAAATACGACTTTGTTGCCTTCAATGCTGTCCCCTATAAGTAGTTTCACCCTTTGAAAATCACGTTATTTATTAATAGAAGTAAAACTATTTTTGAGAGTTGTGAGAAGAAAATCAAAATGCTGGAAGTGAAAGGTTTCCTATCTAACTCCTTCCCCCGAACGGCCGACCTTCTTGTGTGGTGGAGATCTCGAGCCCCAGTGTTCAAAAACACAGTGGAGGTTATGAAAACCAAACTGTGCATAGTGGCAACATCAGTGCCTTCAGAACGGATCTTTTCCATTTACTTTGGAAGATTGTTTACGAGATTTGCACTAATTCATAATTTGTGAAACGCCTTCATTTACATTTTGCACATAGTTATTTTATTCGTATTTATTCATTTAAGTGTAAGTTCCAGTTTCTGTTTACTTTCTATTCCAAATTTTCGTTTTTGACGTTTCAATTGTGATGTTTCACATTTACCTTTGAGGTTGTGACAGAAAAAAAATCAACATTTGCATTTTAAGAATTTTTTATCTTTCTGTCTTTTTTCTGCTAAAAGCAGCTTGTAGCTGTAACGCTAGCTGCTAAGCACAGCAGCTTCCGGCTCCTGACATTCACATGAGGCTTTCAGCACACTCGAGTCAGCTTGGAGGTGTCGTTCAGCACGAATGACCGACTCCCCTCCCTTCAATCGTTCAGCTCACATGACCGACTCCCCTCGCTTCAGTCGTTCAGCGCACATGACCGACTCCCCTCGAAACTCGAAAGAGTCGTTCACTGAATCGGTCAGTAGCACTTCCGCTGTGTCGTTCACCTCATGAGCGGTGAGTCCTCCCCCCCTCCCTCACCTGAAAATCTCCAAGTGACGGCGGAGAAAAAAATAATACATTGTTTGTTTCACAAAGCTTGTAGAGATAAATACATGAATAATACATGGCTAAATACACAATAAACAATGTTAAAATACCACTGTAGCGTGTATTGTGTTACATTTAATATTGTCCCCTATAATTAGTTCTGCCCTATGAACGTCACATTATTTATTATTAGATTATTTATTAGATACTAGTAAAAAAAGAAAATCAGAATGTTGGAAGAAAAAAAAACTATAAAAACATATGTATACATTAATATATACTGTATATCTGCCATTCTGGATGCCAGGTATTTATTCAGTTTAATCATTTATCTAATTTATTTTCTGATTCAACTAAACCTCAAAAACAACACACATAATCTAGAATAAGGAGACCAGGATCACTAAAAACTAATGTGTACTTATTGTTTATTTTCCTCAGAAGTGTTTCATCATTTTACTATGAATACATGATTCTCCCCCTGGTTCATGTCGCAGTTCAGCCTCCAGGTCCTGGAGCGGGTGGAAATAGTGCGCATGCGCAACTGAATCAAATGACTCAAATGACTCAAATGACCGATTCACTTGGGTGAACGACTCAAAAACCCGTGAGTCCGTTCGAGGAGTCGGGTTTCTCATCACTAGTCCACAGCGATCACGCTTACAACTTCCGGGAGGCGCTTTCAAAATAAATCGCTATTGTCCAGACCTTTCGAGAGAAGACAATCTATTATTAATATTAATATTAGTAATAGTTATTTAAAATTATGTTAAACCAGTGAGCATAATCTCTTTCACATTATTCTGAAGCTATTGAGTACGTTTAAAAATCTTCATCGACCTGTGTATAGAAATTGCAAATATATTATATTCAAATAATTTAAAAACAAGTCAGTGGTGTGCAGTCCAGGGCAGCAATTAAAAAGTAACTTCATTGCTACTACTAGGCTAAAAGGTTTTTAACCTTTTTTGAGCCAAGGCACACTTTTGTCTTTGTAAAACTCTGGAGGCACACCTCCACCTGAAGATTTTAAAATGTTAAACTGTGTAGCCTCTATTAACAATATAAAGTCTTTCTCATCAAAGTTTTATCAACAGGAATCCAGTAAATCCAGAAGCCAAGGACTTTTTTTAATAGTGACTCCCTCAGTGTGAAACCTGGACCTGATGGATGAAGAGCTGAGATCCTGGTTTTCAAAAACTTCTCCATCACTGTCACTGACACAGTACTTTGATACTGGATGGTAGCAGGAGGTGGAGATGAAAAACACTGTACTAGGCAGTAGCGTGCAGTGGTGTTTTATTGAGGGCCAGCAGTTAAACCACCCCGCCCGTATGTCCTACAGTAAATACACAATCCCAATCCACTGTAAGGCCAGGACTATGCATCAGGACTTAATCCACACCAACATGACAGCTGATCAACAACACATCAAGACACTGAGCAGCTTCACATCACATCACCTTCCAGTGCTTCCAACAGTCACTACTGTCTTGCCTGCTCGTCTGTCTGTGTGCAGGATTGTATGGAAACACCACTTTACAGTCAAAAACTGCACCAAATGCCAACAGCAGCTCCAATCGAATCCAGAGAAAGTAAAGTAGTATTGTAGATTAAATCCTCCTGCTGTAAAATGCTGACGAAGCCTTTGTTGGTCTGAGTTCCTCATCAGTTCTGGTGTCGTCTTCTTCTTCTTCTACTCACAGTTGAAAAAGGTCCTGAAGCAGGTCCTCCAACTCGGTGTTCAATCAGCCTCCATCACTCCAGAGGAGCACATCAGAACAGAGTCATCACCAGCTGCCCATGAGCCCATGAGCCAATCAGTCAAGCTCATTTCAACGACCACACCCAGACCGGCACTACAAACTCTGCTGGTCCTGAGGAGGTCCGTCAATAACACATCAGAATCTGATTGGCTGATGGTCCTGTCACTCAACATTTTAACCCAATAGCAGGTCCAGCTTCCATCAGGGGTTAGCAATTAGGGATGAGCGAGTCCACCACTATGCCCATGGGCAGGTGGTGATGACTCTGTTATTATCTGCTACTCTGGAGTGATGGAGGCTGATTTAACAGCAAGATTGATGATACGATAGAGGACCTGCTTCAGGGACTTTTTCAATTGTGAGTAGAAGAAGACCGACACCAGAAATGATGAACTAACTCAGACCAACAAAGGCTTCGGGTAGGCCATGGAGGAGGACTATCGAGGAAATTCTAGCAAGCCGTCCGGCGCCATAGGCGGAGGAAGCAGTTCTCCACCAACACTGTTTACAGTGGACGTGGGGAGCTGTTGACCTCAACTGGAGAAGTCGTGTTCAGCTTGCACAGAGTCCAGATCTGTGAGTTGGGCAGGCTTAGGCTGCATCCCAATTCTCCCCCTTAGCCCTTCATCTTACCCCTCCCCCTTTGAAATGCACGTTCAGAGAGTCTGAGGGGTGTCCAATTTCACTATTGTTCAGAGACGGAGGGGTGAGGGGAAGGGCTATTCACCCCTCTAAACGAAGCGTTTCCAGATGCACACTTTAAACAGAGGGGTAGGAGGACATGGCGCTGAAGGACTCGCATTTCACATCTAAACACTTCTAAAGTTATATAAACCTGTTGTGTTTTATACTAGCAAGATTCACATTTATACGCTTCTAAAGTTATATAAACCTGTTGTGTTTTATACTAGTAAGATTCACATTTATACGCTTCTAAAGTTATATAAACCTGTTGTGTTTTATACTAGTAAGATTCACATCTATACGCTTCTAAAGTTATATAAACCTGTTGTGTTTTATACTAGCAAGATTCACATTTATACGCTTCTAAAGTTATATAAACCTGTTGTGTTTTATACTAGCAAGATTCACATTTATACGCTTCTAAAGTTATATAAGCCTGTTGTGTTTTATACTAGTAAGATTCACATATATACGCTTCTAAAGTTATATAAATCTGTTGTGTTTTATACTAGTAAGATTCACATCTATACGCTTCTAAAGTTATATAAACCTGTTGTGTTTTATACTAGTAAGATTCACATATATACGCTTCTAAAGTTATATAAACCTGTTGTGTTTTATACTAGTAAGATTCACATCTATACGCTTCTAAAGTTATATAAACCTGTTGTGTTTTATACTAGCAAGATTCACATTTATACGCTTCTAAAGTTATATAAACCTGTTGTGTTTTATACTAGTAAGATTCACATCTATACGCTTCTAAAGTTATATAAACCTGTTGTGTTTTATACTAGTAAGATTCACATCTATACGCTTCTAAAGTTATATAAATCTGTTGTGTTTTATACTAGTAAGATTCACATCTATACGCTTCTAAAGTTATATAAACCTGTTGTGTTTTATACTAGTAAGATTCACATCTATACGCTTCTAAAGTTATATAAACCTGTTGTGTTTTATACTAGTAAGATTCACATATATACGCTTCTAAAGTTATATAAATCTGTTGTGTTTTATACTAGTAAGATTCACATCTATACGCTTCTAAAGTTATATAAACCTGTTGTGTTTTATACTAGCAAGATTCACATCTATACGCTTCTAAAGTTATATAAACCTGTTGTGTTTTATACTAGTAAGATTCACATCTATACGCTTCTAAAGTTATATAAACCTGTTGTGTTTTATACTAGTAAGATTCACATCTATACGCTTCTAAAGTTATATAAACCTGTTGTGTTTTATACTAGTAAGATTCACATCTATACGCTTCTAAAATTATATAAACCTGTTGTGTTTTATACTAGTAAGATTCACATCTATACGCTTCTAAAGTTATATAAATCTGTTGTGTTTTATACTAGTAAGATTCACATCTATACGCTTCTAAAATTATATAAACCTGTTGTGTTTTATACTAGTAAGATTCACATATATACGCTTCTAAAGTTATATAAATCTGTTGTGTTTTATACTAGTAAGATTCACATCTATACGCTTCTAAAGTATATAAACCTGTTGTGTTTTATACTAGTAAGATTCACATCTATACGCTTCTAAAGTTATATAAACCTGTTGTGTTTTATACTAGTAAGATTCACATCTATACGCTTCTAAAGTTATATAAACCTGTTGTGTTATATACTAGTAAGATTCACATCTATACGCTTCTAAAGTTATATAAACCTGTTGTGTTTTATACTAGTAAGATTCACATCTATACGCTTCTAAAGTTATATAAACCTGTTGTGTTTTATACTAGTAAGATTCACATCTATACGCTTCTAAAGTTATATAAACCTGTTGTGTTTTATACTAGTAAGATTCACATCTATACGCTTCTAAAGTTATATAAACCTGTTGTGTTTTATACTAGTAAGATTCACATCTATACGCTTCTAAAGTTATATAAACCTGTTGTGTTTTATACTAGTAAGATTCACATCTATACGCTTCTAAAGTTATATAAACCTGTTGTGTTTTATACTAGTAAGATTCACATCTATACGCTTCTAAAGTTATATAAACCTGTTGTGTTATATACTAGTAAGATTCACATCTATACGCTTCTAAAGTTATATAAACCTGTTGTGTTTTATACTAGTAAGATTCACATCTATACGCTTCTAAAGTTATATAAACCTGTTGTGTTTTATACTAGTAAGATTCACATCTATACGCTTCTAAAGTTATATAAACCTGTTGTGTTTTATACTAGTAAGATTCACATCTATACGCTTCTAAAGTTATATAAACCTGTTGTGTTTTATACTAGTAAGATTCACATCTATACGCTTCTAAAGTATATAAACCTGTTGTGTTTTACACTAGTAAGATTCACATCTATACGCTTCTAAAGTTATATAAACCTGTTGTGTTTTATACTAGTAAGATTCACATCTATACGCTTCTAAAGTTATATAAACCTGTTGTGTTTTATACTAGTAAGATTCACATCTATACGCTTCTAAAGTTATATAAACCTGTTGTGTTTTATACTAGTAAGATTCACATCTATACGCTTCTAAAGTATATAAACCTGTTGTGTTTTATACTAGTAAGATTCACATATACACGCTTCTAAAGTTATATAAACCTGTTGTGTTTTACACTAGTAAGATTCACATCATTACGCTTCTAAAGTTATATAAACCTGTTGTGTTTTATACTAGTAAGATTCACATCTATACGCTTCTAAAGTTATATAAACCTGTTGTGTTTTATACTAGTAAGATTCACATCTATACGCTTCTAAAGTATATAAACCTGTTGTGTTTTATACTAGTAAGATTCACATATACACGCTTCTAAAGTTATATAAACCTGTTGTGTTTTACACTAGTAAGATTCACATCATTACGCTTCTAAAGTTATATAAACCTGTTGTGTTTTATACTAGTAAGATTCACATCTATACGCTTCTAAAGTTATATAAACCTGTTGTGTTTTACACTAGTAAGATTCACATATATACGCTTCTAAAGTTATATAAACCTGTTGTGTTTTATACTGGCAAGATTCACATCTATACGCTTCTAAAGTTATATAAACCTGTTGTGTTTTATACTAGCAAGATTCACATCTATGCGCTTCTAAAGTTATATAAACCTGTTGTGTTTTATACTAGTAAGATTCACATCTATACGCTTCTAAAGTTATATAAACCTGTTGTGTTTTATACTAGTAAGATTCACATCTATACGCTTCTAAAGTTATATAAACCTGTTGTGTTTTATACTAGTAAGATTCACATCTATACGCTTCTAAAGTTATATAAGCCTGTTGTGTTTTATACTGGCAAGATTCACATATATACGCTTCTAAAGTTATATAAACCTGTTGTGTTTTATACTAGTAAGATTCACATCTATACGCTTCTAAAGTTATATAAACCTGTTGTGTTTTACACTAGTAAGATTCACATATATACGCTTCTAAAGTATATAAACCTGTTGTGTTTTATACTAGTAAGATTCACATCTATACGCTTCTAAAGTATATAAACCTGTTGTGTTTTATACTAGTAAGATTCACATCTATACGCTTCTAAAGTATATAAACCTGTTGTGTTTTATACTAGTAAGATTCACATATATACGCTTCTAAAGTATATAAACCTGTTGTGTTTTATACTAGTAAGATTCACATCTATACGCTTCTAAAGTATATAAACCTGTTGTTTTTATACTAGTAAGATTCACATCTATACGCTTCTAAAGTTATATAAACCTGTTGTGTTTTATACTAGTAAGATTCACATATATACGCTTCTAAAGTTATATAAACCTGTTGTGTTTTATACTAGTAAGATTCACATCTATACGCTTCTAAAGTTATATAAACCTGTTGTGTTTTATACTAGTAAGATTCACATCTATACGCTTCTAAAGTTCTATAAACCTGTTGTGTTTTATACTAGTAAGATTCACATCTATACGCTTCTAAAGTTATATAAACCTGTTGTGTTTTATACTAGTAAGATTCACATCTATACGCTTCTAAAGTTATATAAACCTGTTGTGTTTTATACTAGTAAGATTCACATATATACGCTTCTAAAGTTATATAAACCTGTTGTGTTTTATACTAGTAAGATTCACATCTATATGCTTCTAAAGTTATATAAACCTGTTGTGTTTTATACTAGTAAGATTCACATCTATACGCTTCTAAAGTTATATAAACCTGTTGTGTTTTATACTAGTAAGATTCACATCTATACACTTCTAAAGTTATATAAACCTGTTGTGTTTTATACTAGTAAGATTCACATCTATGCGCTTCTAAAGTTATATAAACCTGTTGTGTTTTATACTAGTAAGATTCACATCTATACGCTTCTAAAGTTATATAAACCTGTTGTGTTTTATACTAGTAAGATTCACATATATACGCTTCTAAAGTATATAAACCTGTTGTGTTTTATACTAGTAAGATTCACATCTATACGCTTCTAAAGTATATAAACCTGTTGTGTTTTATACTAGTAAGATTCACATCTATGCGCTTCTAAAGTTATATAAACCTGTTGTGTTTTATACTAGTAAGATTCACATCTATACGCTTCTAAAGTTATATAAACCTGTTGTGTTTTATACTAGTAAGATTCACATCTATACGCTTCTAAAGTTATATAAACCTGTTGTGTTTTATACTAGTAAGATTCACATATATACGCTTCTAAAGTATATAAACCTGTTGTGTTTTATACTAGTAAGATTCACATCTATACGCTTCTAAAGTATATAAACCTGTTGTGTTTTATACTAGTAAGATTCACATATATACGCTTCTAAAGTATATAAACCTGTTGTGTTTTATACTAGTAAGATTCACATCTATACGCTTCTAAAGTATATAAACCTGTTGTGTTTTATACTAGTAAGATTCACATCTATACGCTTCTAAAGTTATATAAACCTGTTGTGTTTTATACTAGTAAGATTCACATATATACGCTTCTAAAGTTATATAAACCTGTTGTGTTTTATACTAGTAAGATTCACATCTATACGCTTCTAAAGTTATATAAACCTGTTGTGTTTTATACTAGTAAGATTCACATCTATACGCTTCTAAAGTTATATAAACCTGTTGTGTTTTATACTAGTAAGATTCACATCTATACGCTTCTAAAGTATATAAACCTGTTGTGTTTTATACTAGTAAGATTCACATCTATACGCTTCTAAAGTTATATAAACCTGTTGTGTTTTATACTAGTAAGATTCACATCTATACGCTTCTAAAGTTATATAAACCTGTTGTGTTTTATACTAGTAAGATTCACATCTATACGCTTCTAAAGTTCTATAAACCTGTTGTGTTTTATACTAGTAAGATTCACATCTATACGCTTCTAAAGTTATATAAACCTGTTGTGTTTTATACTAGTAAGATTCACATCTACCCCCTACTCACAAGCTCCCCCTTGAACTGCAACCTTATCGTGGTGGGGGAGTTTGAGCACCCGAATGACCCTCGGAGCTATGTTGTCGGGGGGCTTGCCCCCCCAGTAGGGTCTCCCAAGGCAAACAGGTCCGAGGCGACGGGTCAGACTAAAAGCAGTTCACAAAACCCCCATGGATACACGCAAGAGGAGCAAGGTGACGTCGCCCGGTTTGGCGCAGCCGGGGCCACACCCTGGAGCCAGGCCCGGGGTGGAGGCTCGCACGCGAGCGCCTGGTGGCCGCGTTCTCGCCCGCGGGACTCGGCCGGGCTCAGCCCGAAGGGACGACGCGGGCCCCTCTTCCTCATCCTCCTGTGGACCCACCACCCACAGAGGCTGCCGTAGGGGTCGGGTGCAGTGTGGATTGGGTGGCAGTCGACGGCAGGGGCCTCGACGACCCGATCCCCGGACACGGACTCTAGCTTTTGGGACATGGAATGTGACCTCGCTGGGGGGGAAGGAGCCCGAGCTTGTGAGGGAGGTTGAGAGATACCGGCTAGATATAGTCGGGCTCACCTCCACTCACAGCTTGGACTCTGGAACCCAGCTCCTCGACAGGGGCTGGATACTCCACTTTTCTGGAGTTGCCCGCGGTGTAAGGCGGCGGGCTGGAGTGGGCTTGCTTATTGCCCCACAGCTCAGCCGCCATGTGTTGGAGTTCACCCCGGTGAACGAGAGGGTTGCGTCCCTACGCCTACAAGTAGGGGACAGGTCTCTGACTGTTGTCTCGGCCTATGCACCGAACAGCAGCTCAGAGTACCCAACCTTCTTGGAGTCCCTGGGAGGGGTGCTGGATAGTGCCCCAACTGGGGACTCCATTGTTCTCCTGGGGGACTTCAACGCACACGTGGGTAATGACAGCGAGACTTGGAAGGGGGTGATTGGGAGGAACGGCCTCCCCGATCTGAACCCGAGTGGTGTTCTGTTATTGGACTTCTGTGCCAGTCACAGTTTGTCCATAACGAACACCATGTTCGAGCACAGGGGTGTCCATAAGTGCACATGGCACCAGGACACCCTAGGCCGGAGGTCAATGATAGACTTTGTGGTCGTGTCATCTGATCTCTGGCCGCGTGTCTTGGACACTCGGGTAAAGAGAGGGGCAGAGCTGTCAACTGATCACCACCTGGTGGTGAGTTGGATGCGCTGGACTGGGAGGAGGCCGGATAGACTCGGCAGGCCCAAACGTGTTGTGAGGGTCTGCTGGGAACATCTGGCCGAGCCCTCCGTCCGCGCAGCCTTCAACTCCCACCTCCGGGAGAGCTTCTCACAGATCCCGAGGGAGGTTGGAGACATTGAGTCCGAGTGGACCATGTTCTCCACTTCCATTGTCGAAGCTGCTGCTCGGAGCTGTGGCCGCAGGGTCTCTGGCGCCTGTCGTGGCGGCAATCCCCGAACCCGGTGGTGGACACCGGAAGTAGGGGATGCCGTCAAGCTGAAGAAGGAGTCCTACCGGGCACTGTTAGCTCATAGGACTCCCGAGGCAATCGACAGGTACCGGCAGGCCAAGCGAGCCGCAGCCCGGGCTGTGGTGGAGGCAAAAAC
Source organism: Blennius ocellaris (assembly GCF_963422515.1). Taxonomy (NCBI): domain Eukaryota; kingdom Metazoa; phylum Chordata; class Actinopteri; order Blenniiformes; family Blenniidae; genus Blennius; species Blennius ocellaris. Next base: position 1,856,474 of record NC_137654.1, read on the forward strand.
TCGGGCCTGGGAGGAGTTCGGAGAGGCCATGGAGGAGGACTTTCGGTCGGCCTCGAGGAAATTCTGGCAAACCGTCCGGCGCCTCAGGCGGGGGAAGCAGTTCTCCACCAACACTGTTTACAGTGGAAGTGGGGAGCTGTTGACCTCAACTGGGGACATTGTTGGGCGGTGGAAGGAATACTTCGAGGACCTCCTCAATCCCACCACCACGTCTTCCATTGAGGAAGCAGAGACTGGGTTCTCAGAGGTGGACTCGTCCATCTCCCAAGCTGAAGTCACCGAGGTTGTTGTGAAGCTCCTCGGTGGCAAGGCACCGGGAGTGGATGAGATTCGCCCAGAGTTCCTTAAGTCTCTGGATGTGCAGGGACTGTCGTGGCTGACTCGTCTCTGCAACATCGCGTGGCGGGCGGGGACAGTACCTCTGGACTGGCAGACCGGGGTGGTGGTCCCTCTCTTTAAGAAGGGGGATCGGAGGGTGTGTTCCAACTACAGAGGGATCACACTCCTCAGCCTCCCCGGGAAAGTCTATTCCAGGGTACTGGAGAGGAGGGTCCGGCCGTTAGTCGAACCTCGGATCCAAGAGGAACAATGCGGTTTTCGTCCTGGTCGTGGAACACTGGACCAGCTCTATACCCTCCGCCAGGTGCTTGAGGGTTCGTGGGAGTTCGCCCAACCAGTCCACATGTGTTTTGTGGATCTGGAGAAGGCGTTCGACCGCGTCCCCCGAGATGTCCTGTGGGGGGTGCTCCGGGAGTACGGAGTCCGGGGTCCCTTGCTGAGGGCTGTTCGGTCCTTGTATTCCCGGAGCAGGAGTCTGGTTCGCATTGCCGGCAGTAAGTCGGACCTGTTCCCTGTGCACGTTGGCCTCCGGCAGGGGTGTCCTTTGTCACCGGTTCTGTTCATCATATATATGGACAGAATTTCTAGGCACAGCCGGGGGCCGGAGGGGGTCCGGCTTGGGGACCACAGAATCTCATCTCTGCTATTTGCGGATGATGTGGTTCTGTTGGCCCCATCAAGCCTGGATCTCCAGCGTGCACTGACACGGTTCGCAGCCGAGTGTGAAGCAGCTGGGATGAGGATCAGCACCTCTAAATCCGAGGCCATGGTTCTCGACCGGAAAAAGGTGGCTTGCCCCCTCCAGGTCGGTGGAGTGCCCTTGTCCCAAGTGGAGGAGTTTAAGTATCTTGGGGTCTTGTTCACGAGTGGGGGAAAGATGGAGCGTGAGATCGACAGGCGGATCGGTGCAGCGTCTGCAGTTATGCGGACGTTGTATCGGTCCGTCGTGGTGAAGAAGGAGCTGAGCCAAAAAGCGAAGCTCTCGATTTACCGGTCGATCTTCGTTCCTACCCTCACCTATGGTCATGAACTATGGGTCATGACCGAAAGAACGAGATCCCGGATACAAGCGGCTGAAATGAGCTTCCTCCGTAGGGTGGCTGGGCGTACCCTTAGAGATAGGGTGAGGAGCTCAGTCACCAGGGAGGAGCTCGGAGTAGAGCCGCTGCTCCTCCACATCGAGAGGAGCCAGCTGAGGTGGCTCGGGCATCTATTTCGGATGCCCCCCGGACGCCTCCCGAGGGAGGTGTTTCGGGCATGTCCCTCCGGTAGGAGGCCTCGGGGCAGACCCAGGACACGCTGGAGGGACTATGTCTCTCGGCTGGCCTGGGAACGCCTTGGGGTGCCACCGGAGGAGCTGGAGGAAGTGTCTGGGGCGAGGGAAGTCTGGGCAACTCTGCTCAGACTGCTGCCTCCGCGACCCGGCCCCGGATAAAGCGGTAGCCAATGGATGGATGGATGGAAGATTCACATCTATACGCTTCTAAAGTTATATAAACCTGTTGTGTTTTATACTAGTAAGATTCACATCTATATGCTTCTAAAGTTATATAAACCTGTTGTGTTTTATACTAGTAAGATTCACATCTATACGCTTCTAAAGTTATATAAACCTGTTGTGTTTTATACTAGTAAGATTCACATATATACGCTTCTAAAGTTATATAAACCTGTTGTGTTTTATACTAGTAAGATTCACATCTATACGCTTCTAAAGTTATATAAACCTGTTGTGTTTTATACTAGTAAGATTCACATCTATACGCTTCTAAAGTTATATAAACCTGTTGTGTTTTATACTAGTAAGATTCACATCTATACGCTTCTAAAGTATATAAACCTGTTGTGTTTTATACTAGTAAGATTCACATCTATACGCTTCTAAAGTATATAAACCTGTTGTGTTTTATACTAGTAAGATTCACATATATACGCTTCTAAAGTTCTATAAACCTGTTGTGTTTTATACTAGTAAGATTCACATCTATACGCTTCTAAAGTTATATAAACCTGTTGTGTTTTATACTAGTAAGATTCACATCTATACGCTTCTAAAGTTCTATAAACCTGTTGTGTTTTATACTAGTAAGATTCACATCTATACGCTTCTAAAGTTATATAAACCTGTTGTGTTTTATACTAGTAAGATTCACATCTATACGCTTCTAAAGTTATATAAACCTGTTGTGTTTTATACTAGTAAGATTCACATCTATACGCTTCTAAAGTATATAAACCTGTTGTGTTTTATACTAGTAAGATTCACATCTATACGCTTCTAAAGTTCTATAAACCTGTTGTGTTTTATACTAGTAAGATTCACATCTATACGCTTCTAAAGTTATATAAACCTGTTGTGTTTTATACTAGTAAGATTCACATCTACCCCCTACTCACAAGCTCCCCCTTGAACTGCAACCTTATCGTGGTGGGGGAGTTTGAGCACCCGAATGACCCTCGGAGCTATGTTGTCGGGGGGCTTGCCCCCCCAGTAGGGTCTCCCAAGGCAAACAGGTCCGAGGCGACGGGTCAGACTAAAAGCAGTTCACAAAACCCCCATGGATACACGCAAGAGGAGCAAGGTGACGTCGCCCGGTTTGGCGCAGCCGGGGCCACACCCTGGAGCCAGGCCCGGGGTGGAGGCTCGCACGCGAGCGCCTGGTGGCCGCGTTCTCGCCCGCGGGACTCGGCCGGGCTCAGCCCGAAGGGACGACGCGGGCCCCTCTTCCTCATCCTCCTGTGGACCCACCACCCACAGAGGCTGCCGTAGGGGTCGGGTGCAGTGTGGATTGGGTGGCAGTCGACGGCAGGGGCCTCGACGACCCGATCCCCGGACACGGACTCTAGCTTTTGGGACATGGAATGTGACCTCGCTGGGGGGGAAGGAGCCCGAGCTTGTGAGGGAGGTTGAGAGATACCGGCTAGATATAGTCGGGCTCACCTCCACTCACAGCTTGGACTCTGGAACCCAGCTCCTCGACAGGGGCTGGATACTCCACTTTTCTGGAGTTGCCCGCGGTGTAAGGCGGCGGGCTGGAGTGGGCTTGCTTATTGCCCCACAGCTCAGCCGCCATGTGTTGGAGTTCACCCCGGTGAACGAGAGGGTTGCGTCCCTACGCCTACAAGTAGGGGACAGGTCTCTGACTGTTGTCTCGGCCTATGCACCGAACAGCAGCTCAGAGTACCCAACCTTCTTGGAGTCCCTGGGAGGGGTGCTGGATAGTGCCCCAACTGGGGACTCCATTGTTCTCCTGGGGGACTTCAACGCACACGTGGGTAATGACAGCGAGACTTGGAAGGGGGTGATTGGGAGGAACGGCCTCCCCGATCTGAACCCGAGTGGTGTTCTGTTATTGGACTTCTGTGCCAGTCACAGTTTGTCCATAACGAACACCATGTTCGAGCACAGGGGTGTCCATAAGTGCACATGGCACCAGGACACCCTAGGCCGGAGGTCAATGATAGACTTTGTGGTCGTGTCATCTGATCTCTGGCCGCGTGTCTTGGACACTCGGGTAAAGAGAGGGGCAGAGCTGTCAACTGATCACCACCTGGTGGTGAGTTGGATGCGCTGGACTGGGAGGAGGCCGGATAGACTCGGCAGGCCCAAACGTGTTGTGAGGGTCTGCTGGGAACATCTGGCCGAGCCCTCCGTCCACGCAGCCTTCAACTCCCACCTCCGGGAGAGCTTCTCACAGATCCCGAGGGAGGTTGGAGACATTGAGTCCGAGTGGACCATGTTCTCCACTTCCATTGTCGAAGCTGCTGCTCGGAGCTGTGGCCGCAGGGTCTCTGGCGCCTGTCGTGGCGGCAATCCCCGAACCCGGTGGTGGACACCGGAAGTAGGGGATGCCGTCAAGCTGAAGAAGGAGTCCTACCGGGCACTGTTAGCTCATAGGACTCCCGAGGCAATCGACAGGTACCGGCAGGCCAAGCGAGCCGCAGCCCGGGCTGTGGTGGAGGCAAAAACTCGGGCCTGGGAGGAGTTCGGAGAGGCCATGGAGGAGGACTTTCGGTCGGCCTCGAGGAAATTCTGGCAAACCGTCCGGCGCCTCAGGCGGGGGAAGCAGTTCTCCACCAACACTGTTTACAGTGGAAGTGGGGAGCTGTTGACCTCAACTGGGGACATTGTTGGGCGGTGGAAGGAATACTTCGAGGACCTCCTCAATCCCACCACCACGTCTTCCATTGAGGAAGCAGAGACTGGGTTCTCAGAGGTGGACTCGTCCATCTCCCAAGCTGAAGTCACCGAGGTTGTTGTGAAGCTCCTCGGTGGCAAGGCACCGGGAGTGGATGAGATTCGCCCAGAGTTCCTTAAGTCTCTGGATGTGCAGGGACTGTCGTGGCTGACTCGTCTCTGCAACATCGCGTGGCGGGCGGGGACAGTACCTCTGGACTGGCAGACCGGGGTGGTGGTCCCTCTCTTTAAGAAGGGGGATCGGAGGGTGTGTTCCAACTACAGAGGGATCACACTCCTCAGCCTCCCCGGGAAAGTCTATTCCAGGGTACTGGAGAGGAGGGTCCGGCCGTTAGTCGAACCTCGGATCCAAGAGGAACAATGCGGTTTTCGTCCTGGTCGTGGAACACTGGACCAGCTCTATACCCTCCGCCAGGTGCTTGAGGGTTCGTGGGAGTTCGCCCAACCAGTCCACATGTGTTTTGTGGATCTGGAGAAGGCGTTCGACCGCGTCCCCCGAGATGTCCTGTGGGGGGTGCTCCGGGAGTACGGAGTCCGGGGTCCCTTGCTGAGGGCTGTTCGGTCCTTGTATTCCCGGAGCAGGAGTCTGGTTCGCATTGCCGGCAGTAAGTCGGACCTGTTCCCTGTGCACGTTGGCCTCCGGCAGGGGTGTCCTTTGTCACCGGTTCTGTTCATCATATATATGGACAGAATTTCTAGGCACAGCCGGGGGCCGGAGGGGGTCCGGCTTGGGGACCACAGAATCTCATCTCTGCTATTTGCGGATGATGTGGTTCTGTTGGCCCCATCAAGCCTGGATCTCCAGCGTGCACTGACACGGTTCGCAGCCGAGTGTGAAGCAGCTGGGATGAGGATCAGCACCTCTAAATCCGAGGCCATGGTTCTCGACCGGAAAAAGGTGGCTTGCCCCCTCCAGGTCGGTGGAGTGCCCTTGTCCCAAGTGGAGGAGTTTAAGTATCTTGGGGTCTTGTTCACGAGTGGGGGAAAGATGGAGCGTGAGATCGACAGGCGGATCGGTGCAGCGTCTGCAGTTATGCGGACGTTGTATCGGTCCGTCGTGGTGAAGAAGGAGCTGAGCCAAAAAGCGAAGCTCTCGATTTACCGGTCGATCTTCGTTCCTACCCTCACCTATGGTCATGAACTATGGGTCATGACCGAAAGAACGAGATCCCGGATACAAGCGGCTGAAATGAGCTTCCTCCGTAGGGTGGCTGGGCGTACCCTTAGAGATAGGGTGAGGAGCTCAGTCACCAGGGAGGAGCTCGGAGTAGAGCCGCTGCTCCTCCACATCGAGAGGAGCCAGCTGAGGTGGCTCGGGCATCTATTTCGGATGCCCCCCGGACGCCTCCCGAGGGAGGTGTTTCGGGCATGTCCCTCCGGTAGGAGGCCTCGGGGCAGACCCAGGACACGCTGGAGGGACTATGTCTCTCGGCTGGCCTGGGAACGCCTTGGGGTGCCACCGGAGGAGCTGGAGGAAGTGTCTGGGGCGAGGGAAGTCTGGGCAACTCTGCTCAGACTGCTGCCTCCGCGACCCGGCCCCGGATAAAGCGGTAGCCAATGGATGGATGGATGGAAGATTCACATCTATACGCTTCTAAAGTTATATAAACCTGTTGTGTTTTATACTAGTAAGATTCACATCTATATGCTTCTAAAGTTATATAAACCTGTTGTGTTTTATACTAGTAAGATTCACATCTATACGCTTCTAAAGTTATATAAACCTGTTGTGTTTTATACTAGTAAGATTCACATATATACGCTTCTAAAGTTATATAAACCTGTTGTGTTTTATACTAGTAAGATTCACATCTATACGCTTCTAAAGTTATATAAACCTGTTGTGTTTTATACTAGTAAGATTCACATCTATACGCTTCTAAAGTTATATAAACCTGTTGTGTTTTATACTAGTAAGATTCACATCTATACGCTTCTAAAGTATATAAACCTGTTGTGTTTTATACTAGTAAGATTCACATCTATACGCTTCTAAAGTATATAAACCTGTTGTGTTTTATACTAGTAAGATTCACATATATACGCTTCTAAAGTTCTATAAACCTGTTGTGTTTTATACTAGTAAGATTCACATCTATACGCTTCTAAAGTTATATAAACCTGTTGTGTTTTATACTAGTAAGATTCACATCTATACGCTTCTAAAGTTCTATAAACCTGTTGTGTTTTATACTAGTAAGATTCACATCTATACGCTTCTAAAGTTCTATAAACCTGTTGTGTTTTACACTAGTAAGATTCACATCTATACGCTTCTAAAGTTATATAAACCTGTTGTGTTTTATACTAGTAAGATTCACATCTATACGCTTCTAAAGTTATATAAACCTGTTGTGTTTTACACTAGTAAGATTCACATCTATACGCTTCTAAAGTTATATAAACCTGTTGTGTTTTATACTAGTAAGATTCACATCTATACGCTTCTAAAGTTATATAAACCTGTTGTGTTTTATACTAGTAAGATTCACATCTATATGCTTCTAAAGTTATATAAACCTGTTGTGTTTTATACTAGTAAGATTCACATCTATACGCTTCTAAAGTTATATAAACCTGTTGTGTTTTATACTAGTAAGATTCACATATATACGCTTCTAAAGTTATATAAACCTGTTGTGTTTTATACTAGTAAGATTCACATCTATACGCTTCTAAAGTTATATAAACCTGTTGTGTTTTATACTAGTAAGATTCACATCTATACGCTTCTAAAGTTATATAAACCTGTTGTGTTTTATACTAGTAAGATTCACATCTATACGCTTCTAAAGTTATATAAACCTGTTGTGTTTTATACTAGTAAGATTCACATATATACACTTCTAAAGTTATATAAACCTGTTGTGTTTTATACTAGTAAGATTCACATCTATACGCTTCTAAAGTTATATAAACCTGTTGTGTTTTATACTAGTAAGATTCACATCTATACGCTTCTAAAGTTATATAAACCTGTTGTGTTTTATACTAGTAAGATTCACATCTATACACTTCTAAAGTTATATAAACCTGTTGTGTTTTACACTAGTAAGATTCACATCTATACGCTTCTAAAGTTATATAAATCTGTTGTGTTTTACACTAGTAAGATTCACATCTATACGCTTCTAAAGTTATATAAACCTGTTGTGTTTTATACTAGTAAGATTCACATCTATACGCTTCTAAAGTTATATAAACCTGTTGTGTTTTATACTAGTAAGATTCACATCTATACGCTTCTAAAGTTATATAAACCTGTTGTGTTTTATACTAGTAAGATTCACATCTATACGCTTCTAAAGTTATATAAACCTGTTGTGTTTTATACTAGTAAGATTCACATCTATACGCTTCTAAAGTTATATAAACCTGTTGTGTTTTATACTAGTAAGATTCACATCTATACGCTTCTAAAGTTATATAAATCTGTTGTGTTTTATACTAGTAAGATTCACATATATACGCTTCTAAAGTATATAAACCTGTTGTGTTTTATACTAGTAAGATTCACATCTATGCGCTTCTAAAGTTATATAAACCTGTTGTGTTTTATACTAGTAAGATTCACATCTATACGCTTCTAAAGTTATATAAACCTGTTGTGTTTTATACTAGTAAGATTCACATCTATACGCTTCTAAAGTTATATAAACCTGTTGTGTTTTATACTAGTAAGATTCACATCTATACGCTTCTAAAGTATATAAACCTGTTGTGTTTTATACTAGCAAGATTCACATCTATACGCTTCTAAAGTTATATAAACCTGTTGTGTTTTATACTAGTAAGATTCACATCTATACGCTTCTAAAGTTATATAAACCTGTTGTGTTTTATACTAGTAAGAGCAGCAGTAGCGCCGCCGTCTGTAGCTTCCGTGTGTCTTTGTTTGGTAGAGACTGTTTATAACATTATTATTACACTGTACTCAACTTCACCTTGATGTGAAACAAAGCAGCCGAGCTGCTGCAACACGGGGAATTCTGGACGGCAGGACGACGCTCCTGCTGGACAATCTACTGACATACGTGGCTCAGCGCTGCTGATGTAACGGCGCCGTATTATGATGTCATAACTGTGAGACGGAGCGAGAGGGGCGGGGCTGAGCAGAGGGAGAGGGCCGGGGTGAGCAGAGGGAGAGGGGCGGGGCTGAGCAGAGGGAGAGGGCCGGGGTGAGCAGAGGGAGAGGGCCGGGGTGAGCAGAGGGAGAGGGGCGGGGCTGAGCAGAGGGAGAGGGCCGGGGTGAGCAGAGGGAGAGGGGCGGGGCTGAGCAGAGGGAGGGGCGGGGCTGAGCAGAGGAGAGGGGGGGGCTGAGCAGAGGGAGGGGGGGGCTGAGCAGAGGGAGAGGGGCGGGGCTGAGCAGAGGGAGGGGGGGCTGAGCAGAGGGAGAGGGGCGGGGCTGAGCAGAGGGAGAGGGGTCGGGGTGAGCAGAGGGAGAGGGGCGGGGCTTAGCAGAGGGAGAGGGGCGGGGCTGAGCAGAGGGAGAGGGGTGGGGCTGAGCAGAGGGAGAGGGGCCGGGGTGAGCAGAGGGAGAGGGGTGTCCCAAATGTAAGGGCTGAAACTACCTTTGCCCTCGTTTTGGAGGCGGAGGGCTAAGGGGTAGGCGGAGGGCTAAGGGGTAGGCGTAGGGGTAAAAATAGAATTGGGATTGGCCCTTAGACTCTAGGAGCAGAGGGGTAAGCTGAGAGAGAGAGAGAGAGAGAGAGAGAGAGAGAGAGAGAGAGCTACACAGTGCGGAGGTTCACGTGGATATGAATCCAACGCGCAGACACAAACTGCTTGGAAACACGGGATTGACGTCCCCGAGTTCAAGCACAACAATGAAACACACAGCAATATTGAAATCACGTTAATCTAATTGCCTGCCCAGACTCTCAGCCTTACTTAGTTGGACGAGGGTGAACGTGCTTCTGTGGCCAGTTGAAGTCCGTCGATTTACGGCCGCGGCGAGTTTCTCTGGCGTCCCAGAGAAATAACCTGAACTGATCTGTGAACACGGGAAAAGTCTACAGGATGATCCCAGGGGTGATCAATCTAGCGAGGGGGGGGGGGGGGGGGGGGGGTTCAGGTCGGCATGCGGGGGAGTGGCCGGTCGCAGCGCGTACTCAGGATCCAGGTGAAGAAAGAAAAGTAATTCCATGGTTTGTTCTCGGCTCGTCCAGCGAGGTGAAGAACCTCCGGGCCGATCGGCGTGTTAACATGTGGTCCTTTGTCACCGTGCGAAGAGGTACGTCGTGTCCAGACGCAGGTCCGACTTGGAAAGACCCATTTCCCTTCATGGGCTGGATTTTATACCCCAGTGTTGTGTTCCGGGTTCCGCTGCGCTCAGGGCGACGTGGACCAATCCTGACGGGGCCCACCCCGGAGGTTCCGGCTGGTGAGGGAGGTTTTGGATCCCCCTGCCGATGACTTGCAGTGCTGCACCGTGCTGGGGGGGAAGACCCGGGGGGAAGACCCGGGGGGAAGACCCGGGGGGAGGGTTACGTGACCAATGGCAAATTTTTCCAGGCCTGAGCATGTGGTCTCTTTGTTCTTAAAACGTGGTCTCCTCTCCCCCCTTCCATGAGGTTGAGTGACCACTGGACTTTGGCTCCAACATCGTGGAACACTGGACCAGCTCTAGACCCTGCACCAGGTGCTCCTGCTGGTGGAACACTGGACCAGCTCTAGACCCTCCACCAGGTTCTCCTGGTGGTGGAACACTGGACCAGCTCTATACCCTCCACCAGGTTCTCCTGATGGTGGAACACTGGACCAGCTCTAGACCCTGCACCAGGTGCTCCTGCTGGTGGAACACTGGACCAGCTCTAGACCCTCCACCAGGCTCTCCTGATGGTGGAACACTGGACCAGCTCTATACCCTCCACCAGGTTCTCCTGATGGTGGAACACTGGACCAGCTCTATACCCTCCACCAGGTTCTCCTGATGGTGGAACACTGGACCAGCTCTATACCCTCCACCAGGCTCTCCTGATGGTGGAACACTGGACCAGCTCTATACTCTCCACCAGGTTCTCCTGATGGTGGAACACTGGACCAGCTCTAGACCCTCCACCAGGCTCTCCTGATGGTGGAACACTGGACCAGCTCTATACCCTCCACCAGGTTCTCCTGATGGTGGAACACTGGACCAGCTCTATACTCTCCACCAGGTTCTCCTGATGGTGGAACACTGGACCAGCTCTAGACCCTCCACCAGGCTCTCCTGATGGTGGAACACTGGACCAGCTCTATACCCTCCACCAGGTTCTCCTGATGGTGGAACACTGGACCAGCTCTATACCCTCCACCAGGTTCTCCTGATGGTGGAACACTGGACCAGCTCTATACCCTCCACCAGGTTCTCCTGATGGTGGAACACTGGACCAGCTCTATACCCTCCACCAGGTTCTCCTGATGGTGGAACACTGGACCAGCTCTAGACCCTCCACCAGGTTCTCCTGGTGGTGGAACACTGGACCAGCTCTATACCCTCCACCAGGTTCTCCTGATGGTGGAACACTGGACCAGCTCTATACCCTCCACCAGGTTCTCCTGATGGTGGAACACTGGACCAACTCTATACCCTCCACCAGGTTCTCCTGATGGTGGAACACTGGACCAGCTCTATACCCTCCACCAGGTTCTCCTGGTGGTGGAACACTGGACCAGCTCTATACCCTCCACCAGGTTCTCCTGATGGTGGAACACTGGATCAGCTCTATACTCTCCACCAGGTTCTCCTGATGGTGGAACACTGGACCAGCTCTAGACCCTCCACCAGGCTCTCCTGATGGTGGAACACTGGACCAGCTCTATACCCTCCACCAGGTTCTCCTGATGGTGGAACACTGGACCAGCTCTATACCCTCCACCAGGTTCTCCTGATGGTGGAACACTGGACCAGCTCTATACCCTCCACCAGGTGCTCCTGATGGTGGAACACTGGACCAGCTCTATACCCTCCACCAGGTTCTCCTGATGGTGGAACACTGGACCAGCTCTATACCCTCCACCAGGTTCTCCTGGTGGTGGAACACTGGACCAGCTCTATACCCTCCACCAGGTTCTCCTGATGGTGGAACACTGGACCAGCTCTATACCCTCCACCAGGTTCTCCTGATGGTGGAACACTGGACCAGCTCTATACCCTCCACCAGGTTCTCCTGATGGTGGAACACTGGACCAGCTCTATACCCTCCACCAGGTTCTCCTGATGGTGGAACACTGGACCAGCTCTATACCCTCCACCAGGTTCTCCTGATGGTGGAACACTGGACCAGCTCTATACCCTCCACCAGGTTCTCCTGATGGTGGAACACTGGACCAGCTCTATACCCTCCACCAGGTTCTCCTGGTGGTGGAACACTGGACCAGCTCTATACCCTCCACCAGGTGCTTGAGGCTTCGTGGGAGTTCGCCCAACCAGTCCACATGTGTTTTGTGGATCTAGAGAAGGCGTTCGACCGCGTCCCCCGAGATGTCCTGTGGGGGGGTGCTCCGGGAGTACGGAGTCCGGGGTCCCTTGTTGAGGGCTGTTCGGTCTTTGTATTCCCGGAGCAGGAGTCTGGTTCACATTGCCGGCAGTAAGTCGGACCTGTTCCCTGTGCACGTTGGTCTCCAGCAGGGGTGTCCTTTGTCACCGGTTCTGTTTATCATATATATGGACAGAATTTCTAGGCACAGCCGGGGGCCAGAGGGGGTCCAGTTTGGGGACCACAGGATCTCATCTCTGCTATTTGCGGATGATGTGGTTCTGTTGGCTCCATCGAACCTGGACCTTCAGCGTGCACTGACACGGTTCGCAGCCGAGTGTGAAGCAGCTGGGATGAAGATCAGCACCTCTAAATCCGAGGCCATGGTTCTCGACCGGAAAAAGGTGTCTTGCCCCCTCCAGGTCGGTGGAGTGCCCTTGTCCCAGGTGGAGGAGTTCAAGTATCTTGGGGTCTTGTTCAGTGGGGGAAAGATGGAGCGTGAGATCGACAGGCGGATCGGTGCAGCGTCTGCAGTAATGTGGACGTTGTATCGGTCCGTCGTGGTGAAGAAGGAGCTGAGCCAAAAAGCGAAGCTCTCGATTTACCGGTCGATCTTCGTTCCTACCCTCACCTATGGTCATGAACTATGGGTCATGACCGAAAGAACCAGATCCCGGATACAAGCGGCTGAAATGAGCTTCCTCCGTAGGGTGGCTGGGCACACCCTTAGAGATAGGGTGAGGAGCTCAGTCACCCTTAGAGATAGGGGGAGGAGCTCAGTCACCCTTAGAGATAGGGTGAGGAGCTCAGTCCCCCTTAGAGATAGGGGGAGGAGCTCAGCCACCCTTAGAGATAGGGGGAGGAGCTCAGTCACCCTTAGAGATAGGGGGAGCTCAGTCACCCTTAGAGATAGGGTGAGGAGCTCAGTCACCCTTAGAGATAGGGGGAGGAGCTCAGCCACCCTTAGAGATAGGGGGAGGAGCTCAGTCACCCTTAGAGATAGGGGGAGGAGCTCAGCCACCCTTAGAGATAGGGGGAGCTCAGTCACCCTTAGAGATAGGGTGAGGAGCTCAGTCACCCTTAGAGATAGGGGGAGGAGCTCAGCCACCCTTAGAGATAGGGGGAGGAGCTCAGTCACCCTTAGAGATAGGGGGAGGAGCTCAGCCACCCTTAGAGATAGGGGGAGGAGCTCAGTCACCCTTAGAGATAGGGGGAGCTCAGTCACCCTTAGAGATAGGGTGAGGAGCTCAGTCACCCTTAGAGATAGGGTGAGGAGCTCAGTCACCCTTAGAGATAGGGTGAGGAGCTCAGTCACTCTTAGAGATAGGGGGAGGAGCTCAGTCACCCTTAGAGATAGGGGGAGGAGCTCAGTCACCCTTAGAGATAGGGTGAGGAGCTCAGCCACCCTTAGAGATAGGGGGAGGAGCTCAGTCACCCTTAGAGATAGGGGGAGGAGCTCAGTCACCCTTAGAGATAGGGGGAGGAGCTCAGCCACCCTTAGAGATAGGGGGAGGAGCTCAGTCGCCCTTAGAGATAGGGTGAGTTGTTAAGAACAATTGATGTTAGAAACAGACACTGATTTCTCATCTCAGTTTATTGGCAAAACGTGAACAGACAGTTTTGATAAATATGACACATGGAATGGAAAAGACGAGATTTTTAGGTTGAGTTGCAGTGAAAATGATCACCTGGCGATTCTCCTGTGAGGGCAATAGTTTAAGACACCCCCAAAAAATAAAGACATTTTCATGCTTCGACCTTTATTGTTATATTTCTTCACTCGCTCAGATAAACTGTCACATTTATTTCATTCTTTTCATCAGACTTGGTCACATCAGAGCAGTTTTGAAAACAGTGTCTTGAAATATTTACAACCAACATATTCTGATATCTCTAGCCCATCTTCAGGAGAAATAAGATCTGCTGCTGAATTAAGTCAAAATTCTTATTTTTATGTTACATCTGATCTTGTTTACTCTAATTTTTGCATTAGATCTTAAGTTGTATAATGATTTTTTGAAAAGTGCTTAAACAGTGACAGGAACATTAAATCAAACAAGCAGAGCTGGTAATCATTATCAATGTCTTAAAATATTGATTTCTGTCTCAAACACCAAAAAAAAGGCTACATGTTTATCAAATGAAGCACAAAATGATTGCGTGTTAGAATCTAATGTATCCGCTGCTATATATCATCTGGATGAAGGCCAACAAGTGCTGAGTCAGCAAAGCTAGCATTTCTGGATCATCACCTGGAATTTACCTGTTGATGAAGGAACAGAATAATATAAGTTGACTTAAAAACAACAACAACACACAGTTTAAACCATTTAAGAGCATTTGTTGAAATGACCAGCAACCTGAATGTATAATACAATTTTTGTTGGAGCCAACTGAGATTATACATTTTCTTTGAAATTGGTAGAAATGTAATGACACAAAATATGAATTACAATCATTGTTTTGTTTGTTTGTTTAATGGATCCTGATCATTGTGTGGATTGCTCCGCCTCCTGGTCAGGCCCAGCTCTTTAGAATCAGGACAAGAAGCATCTGTGAGTGTGGAAGGAGGACCTGGTCCTTCTTGGTCCTTCAGCCTGGTCCAGGCTCGGTCCTGGAGGGCCGCTGTCCTGCAGGGTGGAGCTCCTCCAGGGTGCAGCACACCTGATTGCAATGAAGGGCTCATTGTTGGGCTTTTTCTCAACCTTGCTGATGACATCATCAATAGATTCAGGTCTGCTGAAGCAGGGAGACTAAAACCTGCAGGACACCGGTCCTCCAGGACCAGTTCGGACACCCCTGCTGGAGATTGTAATTATTGTTTTTATTATTATTTATTGATTTATTTGAGCAGTACACATTCTGCTCAAAAGCAGTGGGCTGAAGCAAGACGCTAATGAGCTCCGCCCCCAAACTCAACAGCAACAAAAAGAACATTCCACACGAGAATAGAAAGGACAAAACGTCAACAATCTTATTTTTCCTCTTCGAACAAGTTTGGGCGAGGAGATACTCCGTTCAATGACAGTATTATATAATGGCCCCAAACCGGTTTCTAGACCAATGGGTTCAGTTTTCCAGTCTATAGAGACAAAGGAGCCACGTTGCCCTTTGATCACCACACGTCTAAATCAAATAAAAACACCTTCATCTTACCTTTGTTCTCATTTTAGAAAGAAATATCTAAATGTGCATCAATCCAGTGACTGTTGAACTCAACATTGCTCCATGAACCAGTGGTGACACTTCCAGAACTACGTCAGTACACTGTATGGAGCTCTAACAAGACTACGTCAGTACACTGTGTGGAGCTCTGGCGGGGCTACGTCAGTACACTGTATGGAGCTCTAACAAGACTACGTCAGTACACTGTGTGGAGCTCTGGCGGGGCTACGTCAGTACACTGTATGGAGCTCTGGTAGAACTACGTCAGTACACTGTATGGAGCTCTAACAGGACTACGTCACTACACTGTGTGGAGCTCTGGTAGAACTACGTCAGTACACTGTGTGGAGCTCGAACAGGACTACGTCAGTACACTGTATGGAGCTCTAACAGGACTACGTCAGTACACTGTGTGGAGCTCTGGTAGAACTACGTCAGTACACTGTGTGGAGCTCTGGCGGGGCTACGTCAGTACACTGTGTGGAGCTCTAAAAGGACTACGTCAGTACACTGTGTGGAGCTCTGGTAGAACTACGTCAGTACACTGTATGGAGCTCTAACAGGACTACGTCACTACACTGTGTGGAGCTCTGGTAGAACTACGTCAGTACACTGTGTGGAGCTCGAACAGGACTACGTCAGTACACTGTATGGAGCTCTAACAGGACTACGTCAGTACACTGTGTGGAGCTCTGGTAGAACTACGTCAGTACACTGTGTGGAGCTCTGGCGGGGCTACGTCAGTACACTGTGTGGAGCTCTAAAAGGACTACGTCAGTACACTGTGTGGAGCTCTGGTAGAACTACGTCAGTACACTGTATGGAGCTCTAACAGGACTACGTCAGTACACTGTGTGGAGCTCTGGTAGGGCTACGTCAGTACACTGTGTGGAGCTCTGGCGGGGCTACGTCAGTACACTGTATGGAGCTCTGGTAGAACTACGTCAGTACACTGTGTGGAGCTCTGGTAGAACTACGTCAGTACACTGTATGGAGCTCTAACAGGACTACGTCAGTACACTGTGTGGAGCTCTGGTAGGGCTACGTCAGTACACTGTGTGGAGCTCTGGCGGGGCTACGTCAGTACACTGTGTGGAGCTCTGGTAGAACTACGTCAGTACACTGTGTGGAGCTCTGGTAGAACTACGTCAGTACACTGTGTGGAGCTCTGGCGGGGCTACGTCAGTACACTGTATGGAGCTCTGGTAGAACTACGTCAGTACACTGTGTGGAGCTCTGGCGGGGCTACGTCAGTACACTGTATGGAGCTCTGGTAGAACTACGTCAGTACACTGTGTGGAGCTCTAACAGGACTACGTCAGTACACTGTGTGGAGCTCTGGTAGAACTACGTCAGTACACTGTGTGGAGCTCTAACAGGACTACGTCAGTACACTGTGTGGAGCTCTAACAGGACTACGTCAGTACACTGTATGGAGCTCTGGTAGAACTACGTCAGTACACTGTGTGGAGCTCTGGTAGAACTACGTCAGTACACTGTATGGAGCTCTAACAGGACTACGTCAGTACACTGTGTGGAGCTCTGGTAGGGCTACGTCAGTACACTGTGTGGAGCTCTGGTAGAACTACGTCAGTACACTGTGTGGAGCTCTGGCGGGGCTACGTCAGTACACTGTATGGAGCTCTGGTAGAACTACGTCAGTACACTGTGTGGAGCTCTGGCGGGGCTACGTCAGTACACTGTATGGAGCTCTGGTAGAACTACGTCAGTACACTGTGTGGAGCTCTAACAGGACTACGTCAGTACACTGTGTGGAGCTCTAACAGGACTACGTCAGTACACTGTGTGGAGCTCTGGTAGAACTACGTCAGTACACTGTGTGGAGCTCTAACAGGACTACGTCAGTACACTGTGTGGAGCTCTGGTAGGACTACGTCAGTACACTGTGTGGAGCTCTGGTAGAACTACGTCAGTGTAATGTTTACTCCAAGTAGGACGTAGCGAGGCTCAAGGTGAGAGACGGAGGTCAGAACCAGGTCCTTCACCACTGAGAGGCTGGTCCACTGGTCAACTGGTCCCAGGAATCCACTGATGTACCTGGTGGACGAGTGTCTCATGAGGACCAGTGTCTCTCATGAGGATGAGTGTCTCATGAGGACCAGTGTCTCATGAGGACGAGTGTCTCTCAACATAAAGTCAATTTTAATGAAAGACTACTGCAAAATACAGTGAAATTAAAAAACAAACCTGTAAATCCCTCCTTGGGGCCAGTAGGCCAGTAGACCAGTAGGACAGTAGGCCAGTAGGCCAGTAGACCAGTAGACCAGTAGGCCAGTAGACCAGTAGGCCAGTAGACCAGTAGGCCAGTAGACCAGTAGACCAGTAGGCCAGTAGACCAGTAGGCCAGTAGGCCAGTAGACCAGTAGGCCAGTAGGCCAGTAGACCAGTAGACCAGTAGACCAGTAGGCCAGTAGACCAGTAGACCAGTAGACCAGTAGGCCAGTAGGCCAGTAGACCAGTAGACCAGTAGGCCAGTAGAAAGGAGCAGAACAGGATTGTGGTCTTCATGACCTTAAGCACAGCAGAAGTGTTTGTACCTTGACCAGAGATGTGGCTTGGATACGATGCGTCAGCTTTTATATTTTTTGAAAAATATGCAAAAATGTCGACAATTTCATCTTTTGTCTATTTGGGCTGTGTGTCGATCAATAAGGAGAATAAGAAGTGGAAGGATCAATAAGGGGAATAAGAAGTGGAAGGATCAATAAGGAGAATAAGAAGTGGAAGGATCAATAAGGGGAATAAGAAGTGGAATGATTTGAGCAAACGTTGCAGCGAGACAGAGTTGGAAACCCTTCAGAGGGTGTGAATACGTCCCTACTCACTGGGAGCACCTTCCTGTCTGTGGCCTTTTCACGGTTCTGTCTGTGGCCTTTTCACGGTTCTGTCTGTGGCCTTTTCACTGTTCTGTCTGTGGCCTTTTCACTGTTCTGTCTGTGGCCTTTTCACGGTTCTGTCTGTGGCCTTTTCACTGTTCTGTCTGTGGCCTTTTCACGGTTCTGTCTGTGGCCTGAGTGACACCCAGCCGGTTTGCATCGTGTAAAACTGCACAAACATATAAAACAGGTGTTTGGTGCTCCAGGCTCAGCTTCTACTAAAATACTCTTGTTCTACTGATCTGTTGAAAAGGAACTGAACTATCAGTCGTCTGTTCCTCAAATGTTTCTGTTGAAAAGGAACTGAACTATTAGTCGTCTGTTCCCTCAAATGTTTCTGTTGAAAAGGAACTGAACTATCAGTCGTCTGTTCCTCAAATGTTTCAGGTGGAACTTTCTCTCTCTGTCTGGGCCCAGAGGCAGAACCTGTTGCCATCATTGAAAATAAGCCCTTATTGGAACCTTTCTGTCAATATTAATGAGGTTTTGTTTCCACTTGTTGACCAGCAGTGAAGAAGGTCCACCAGGTTGATATCTGGGATGAAGCACGTTCTCTGAGGTTCTCTGAGGTTCTCCTGGGTGACGGAATGTCTTACATGCAGGCATGACGGCCGCCTCGGCAGTGACCAGGCTCTTCACTCCCAGGCTGGACAGACCTCCTCTCACCAGGCCGCAGGTGAAGGCCAGGAACTGCAGGGGACACATGTTCACCACATGTTCACCACATGTTCACCACATGTTCACCACATGTTCAACTCATGTTCAACTCATGTTCACCACATGTTCAACTCATGTTCAACTCATGTTCAACTCATGTTCACCACATGTTCAACTCATGTTCAACTCATGTTCACCACATGTTCACCACATGTTCACCACATGTTCACCACATGTTCACCACATGTTCACCACATGTTCAACTCATGTTCACCACATGTTCACCACATGTTCAACTCATGTTCACCTCATGTTCACCTCATGTTCACCACATGTTCACCTCATGTTCACATGTTCAACTCATGTTCACCACATGTTCACCACATGTTCACAACATGTTCACCACATGTTCACCACATGTTCAACTCACGTTCAACTCACGTTCAACTCACGTTCAACTCACGTTCACCACATGTTCACCACACGTTCAACTCATGTTCACCACACGTTCACCACACGTTCACCACACGTTCACCACACGTTCACCACACGTTCACCACACGTTCAACTCATGTTCACCACACGTTCAACTCATGTTCACCACACGTTCACCACACGTTCACCACACGTTCAACTCATGTTCACCACATGTTCACCACATGTTCAACACATGTTCAACACATGTTCAACACATGTTCAACACATGTTCAACACATGTTCACCACATGTTCACCACATGTTCACCACATGTTCACCACATGTTCAACACATGTTCAACACATGTTCAACACATGTTCAACACATGTTCAACACATGTTCAACTCATGTTCAACTCATGTTCAACTCATGTTCAACTCATGTTCAACTCATGTTCAACTCATGTTCACCACATGTTCACCACATGTTCACCACACGTTCAACTCACGTTCACCACACGTTCACCACACGTTCACCACACGTTCAACTCATGTTCAACTCATGTTCAACTCATGTTCAACTCACGTTCAACTCACGTTCACCACATGTTCAACTCATGTTCAACTCATGTTCAACTCATGTTCAACTCATGTTCAACTCATGTTCACCACACGTTCACCACACGTTCACCACACGTTCAACTCATGTTCACCACACGTTCACCACACGTTCAACTCATGTTCAACTCATGTTCACCACACGTTCACCACACGTTCAACTCATGTTCAACTCATGTTCACCACACGTTCAACTCATGTTCAACTCATGTTCAACTCATGTTCACCTCATGTTCACCACATGTTCACCACATGTTCACCACATGTTCAACTCATGTTCAACTCATGTTCACCACATGTTCACCACATGTTCAACTCATGTTCAACTCATGTTCACCACATGTTCACCACATGTTCAACTCATGTTCAACTCATGTTCACCACATGTTCACCACATGTTCACCTCATGTTCACCACATGTTCACCACATGTTCACCACATGTTCACCACATGTTCAACTCATGTTCAACTCATGTTCAACTCATGTTCAACACATGTTCAACTCATGTTCACCACACGTTCAACTCATGTTCACCACATGTTCACCACATGTTCACCACACGTTCAACACACGTTCACCACACGTTCAACACATGTTCACCACACGTTCAACACATGTTCACCACACGTTCAACTCACGTTCAACTCACGTTCAACACACGTTCACCACACGTTCACCACACGTTCACCACACGTTCACCACACGTTCACCACACGTTCACCACACGTTCACCACACGTTCAACTCATGTTCACCACACGTTCAACTCATGTTCACCACACGTTCAACTCATGTTCACCACATGTTCAACTCATGTTCAACTCATGTTCACCACATGTTCAACTCATGTTCAACTCATGTTCAACACATGTTCACCTCATGTTCAACACATGTTCACCTCATGTTCACCTCATGTTCACCTCATGTTCAACTCATGTTCAACTCATGTTCACCACATGTTCACCACATGTTCACCACATGTTCAACTCATGTTCACCACATGTTCACCACATGTTCACCACATGTTCACCACATGTTCACCACATGTTCACATGTTCACCACATGTTCACATGTTCACCTCATGTTCAACACATGTTCAACACATGTTCACCACATGTTCACCACATGTTCACCACATGTTCACCACATGTTCACCACATGTTCACCTCATGTTCACATGTTCACCACATGTTCAACACATGTTCACCTCATGTTCAACTCATGTTCAACTCATGTTCAACACATGTTCACCACATGTTCACCACACGTTCAACTCATGTTCACCACATGTTCACCACATGTTCAACTCACGTTCAACTCACGTTCACCACATGTTCAACTCATGTTCACCACATGTTCACCACATGTTCAACTCACGTTCAACTCACGTTCAACTCACGTTCACCACATGTTCAACTCATGTTCAACTCATGTTCACCACACGTTCACCACACGTTCACCACACGTTCACCACACGTTCACCACACGTTCACCACACGTTCACCACACGTTCAACTCATGTTCAACTCATGTTCACCACACGTTCAACTCATGTTCACCACACGTTCACCACACGTTCAACTCATGTTCACCACACGTTCAACTCATGTTCACCACACGTTCAACTCATGTTCACCACACGTTCAACTCATGTTCACCACACGTTCAACTCATGTTCACCACACGTTCAACTCATGTTCACCACACGTTCAACTCATGTTCACCACATGTTCAACTCATGTTCACCACATGTTCACCAGGCGGCACCACTAACTGGCGCCAGGCTGCACCACTAACTGGCGCCAGGCTGCACCACTAACTGGCGCCAGGCGGCACCACTAACTGGCGCCAGGCGGCACCACTAACTGGCGCCAGGCTGCACCACTAACTGGCGCCAGGCGGCACCACTAACTGGCGCCATGCGGCACCACTAACTGGCGCCAGGCGGCACCACTAACTGGCGCCAGGCGGCACCACTAACTGGCGCCAGGCGGCACCACTAACTGGCGCCAGGCGGCACCACTAACTGGCGCCAGGCGGCACCACTAACTGGCGCCATGCTGCACCACTAACTGGCGCCAGGTGGCACCACTAACTGGCGCCAGGCTGCACCACTAACTGGCGCCAGGCTGCACCACTAACTGGCGCCAGGTGGCACCACTAACTGGCACCAGGCGGCACCACTAACTGGCGCCAGGCTGCACCACTAACTGGCGCCATGCTGCACCACTAACTGGCGCCATGCTGCACCACTAACTGGGACCAGGCTGCACCACTAACTGGCGCCAGGCTGCACCACTAACTGGCGCCAGGCTGCACCACTAACTGGCGCCATGCTGCACCACTAACTGGCGCCATGCTGCACCACTAACTGGCGCCATGCTGCACCACTAACTGGCGCCAGGCGGCACCACTAACTGGCGCCAGGCGGCACCACTAACTGGCACCAGGCGGCACCACTAACTGGCACCAGGCGGCACCACTAACTGGCACCAGGCGGCACCACTAACTGGCGCCAGGCTGCACCACTAACTGGCGCCATGCTGCACCACTAACTGGCGCCAGGCTGCACCACTAACTGGCGCCAGGCTGCACCACTAACTGGCGCCAGGCTGCACCACTAACTGGCGCCATGCTGCACCACTAACTGGCACCAGGCTGCACCACTAACTGGCGCCATGCTGCACCACTAACTGGCACCAGGCTGCACCACTAACTGGCGCCATGCTGCACCACTAACTGGCGCCAGGCGGCACCACTAACTGGCACCAGGCGGCACCACTAACTGGCACCAGGCGGCACCACTAACTGGCGCCAGGCTGCACCACTAACTGGCGCCATGCTGCACCACTAACTGGCACCAGGCTGCACCACTAACTGGCGCCAGGCTGCACCACTAACTGGCGCCAGGCTGCACCACTAACTGGCGCCATGCTGCACCACTAACTGGCACCAGGCTGCACCACTAACTGGCGCCATGCTGCACCACTAACTGGCACCAGGCGGCACCACTAACTGGCGCCAGGCGGCACCACTAACTGGCACCAGGCTGCACCACTAACTGGCGCCATGCTGCACCACTAACTGGCACCAGGCGGCACCACTAACTGGCGCCAGGCGGCACCACTAACTGGCACCAGGCGGCACCACTAACTGGCACCAGGCGGCACCACTAACTGGCGCCAGGCTGCACCACTAACTGGCGCCATGCTGCACCACTAACTGGCACCAGGCTGCACCACTAACTGGCGCCAGGCTGCACCACTAACTGGCGCCAGGCTGCACCACTAACTGGCGCCATGCTGCACCACTAACTGGCACCAGGCTGCACCACTAACTGGCGCCATGCTGCACCACTAACTGGCACCAGGCGGCACCACTAACTGGCGCCAGGCGGCACCACTAACTGGCACCAGGCGGCACCACTAACTGGCACTAGGCGGCACCACTAACTGGCACCAGGCGGCACCACTAACTCAACCTCTTCATACCAGTGTGGACAAGGTAGATGAAACCGCAGGCACCTTGGGGGCGTGTTCCAGGTACTGCTTTCCAGCGGACAGACTACCCAGTAGTCTGAACTTGTTGTCCTGGAGAACATAGATGCCCTGAAACACACAACCACACAATCAACACTGACAGACACACAGAGAGAGTTCACATGTGGCAAGGCTTTTCTCTGCATGGCAGGAGGGAACTCTTTTCAGTCAAACAGGAAAATAACAGCATGACAGGAATTCCCTATTAGAACCGGGCCGGACCACCTGCTGGACCAGGACCACCTGCTGGACCAGGACCACCTGCTGGACCAGGACCACCTGCTGGACCAAAACATCTCTGTGGCGCTGCGTCCTCCTCCACACTAATCTCCCTGGAATAGTCCCAATGGGTGGAGCTGCTTAGAGCGGAAACATTCTGTTGGTGCTGCTTGATGAAGAATTTCTCTCCAGAAGTGATTGTGAGGTTTTAAAGACAGAACTAGTTTATTATGAGAGGATGACGTCACACAGACTCTCACATTGTCCACATGGAACTAAAGTACTTTGTACTGTTTCCTTTTCGGACCTTCTACAAACCTCAAGTTGTCTGTAGAGACAAAACATGCAAACATTTGTACTTTTCATGCTTTACTGTAGCGAAGTTTATCACAGCCATCAACAATAATGATAATAATAAGACTAAAGCAAACAGAGCTCTGGTGTCAGCAGATATCCAAATCCAGGTATCGGACCAGAAGTGAAAAAAGCTGGATCGGTGTTTCCCTACATCCACTGTTTCCTCTCGGATGCATTTCAGCAGCGGATCCCCCCCCCCCCCCCCCCCGAATTGTGTGATCTTTGCAAGATAACACAATTACTACTAAAAACAACAACAATCTCAACATAAAGTCCATTTTAATGAAGCAATCTGCTGTAAATTGCAGTGAAGTGTATAAAAGAAGAGATCCTATATGACCACCTGCTGGGTGGTTTCTGAGGCCAGTTTTGGTCCCCAGGCCTCATGTTTGTCTGAAGTAAACGTCACAGCAGCGCCCCCTGCTGGAAGCCGTCCCTAATTAAGGTGCGTTAACACTAGTTGTCTGTTCTTACCGGCTCACCGGGTCCCAGGTTGTACTGCACACATAAACTACCGTATTTTCCGCCCTATAAGGCACCTAAATACCTCAAATTTTCTCCAAAGCTGCCAGTGCGCCTTATAACCCGGTGCGCCTTATATATGGACGATTGTTCTACTCCAGACTGCTATTTGACAGCTGAACAACCAGAAGCTTTTATTTTGACAACTCTAACTTTGCTACCGGAGCTTCAGAGCGGACGACACTCCACACAACACCTTCATCACTCATGGTTGCACACCAACATTCTAACAAACCAAAATAAACTAGATGAAATAATGACTCCCTAAACTGGGGAACAAAAACACATAAACACAATCAACACAACACCAAGCCCAACAACAACCCACAATAACCTCCAACAACACAAAACATGAATTTGTCGCTGCAAGGCATGATGGGACATCATGCCTTGCAGCGACAAATTCAACCTGAGCTCCTCGGTGCAGCCGATAGAAACTCCCATAATTCATTGCAGCTGTTTGTGGTGTTTTAAATGCAATTATTGGGGGTTCTATTTGGTTTGTGGTGTCGGTAATAATTGTGTTGTGTTGTGTTTTTGTTGCTTACTTCACGTAGTTTAGTTTATTATCATTATTATTACTGGTAGTTGTAAGTTGTCAACCAGCAGTGAAGAAGGTTTTGTGTGTAGTGTCCTCCTGGCATAGGCTGCAGGTAGGACTATCAAAATAAGGCGTGTGCACCTCTCTGGGTGTTAGAATCAGTGGAAAATGTAACTTAATGGCTTTGAGCTATAAATGTTGCTGACCACTGGTCTATTCCATGCACCTTATAGAGCGGTGCGCCTTATATATGAACAAAGTTGTAAATTATGTCAATTAATGTAGGTGCGCCTTATAGTCCGGTGCGCCTTATAGGGCAGAAAATACGGTAGACTTTTTTTCAGACGTCTCTTTCAAAATGTGACGTCCAAACGACGTGTGGAGGCGCTCGGCCTAAAACAGCTGCTGCTGCTGTTACACTTGCTTTAGCAGCCAGAACACTTCCTGTCAAAATCTAATCCCACTTTGAGCCGGATCTTCTGGTACAGGAGAGTCAAATGTAAAGTAAAAGTAAAAGTACTCAATCCTCGGCATTGTTCCAGCCTTCAGCAGGTTTTGATGCTGATGCTTCTTCATCATTGAGATGCACACGTTTTACTGACGCATGGCTTCAGGTGTGGTTTGTCTCAGTAAAACACTGGACCTCATGACTAAATGAGAAACATTAGCTACTTTAAAACTAAACTCTGTTCAGTGTGGTGGTACCTGATGATTGGTTCGCAGATTGTCGATCTGCTTCTTGAACACGCACGTCCAGAAGTCTTTACAGATGAACTTCATGACGTCCAACTCGTCTTTGAACCGCGCCGTGTCCTTGGTCAGTCTGCAACAGGGAAGCATGACTCCATTAATCATCCTCCCTGCACTGGGCACTAAATGAAATACTGCTGAGACGAAAAACGTAACTGTGGAGTGATAATGGGGGCTAATTTTATATGTATATGTTCTTTTCAATATTACAATTTTCCAGAGTGAGTTAAGATTATAGTTCAGGTTATACATATTGAATAAAATCAGTTTCAGAGTGCATAAGTTAACAAAAGCATTTTTATACAATATAAATGTGTATTAAAACAATTATACCAAATATAAACTCCAGATCCACAATTTCAACGTCTTATTGGGAAGAAAAATAACAGTAGACACAATTCAGTATTTAATATTATCACTGAACATTTTCCACATTTAAAGCTCAACCTTGTCCAAAATATGTCTGTGTGATTATTAGAAGTAGTTTTAATTTCCATCAACTCAAGCTTCACTTATTTCTAAAGCAGGGGTGTCCAACATGCGGCCCGGGGGCCAGAACCGGCCCGGGGACCAGAACCGGCCCGGGGTCCAGAACCGGCCCGGGGACCAGAACCGGCCCGGGGTCCAGAAGCGGCCCGGGGACCAGAAGCGGCCCGCCAGAGGATCTAATCCGGCCGCCATGGGATTTTACTTTAAAGTATCAAAATGAAAACTGACAGAGGCGGATCTAAAAACACCAGATCGGCAAAAATGATGTTCAAAACCTCCCTTGGTCAGAATTTGACCCCCGACATTAATGCACCTGTGGAGGTCACATGACGCAACGCCTTTCACAATAAAACAATGAGTCCAACTTATGTGAAGTGATACTTTAGACACGTAAACTCCAACAAATTTCCAGATGATGACAAATTGTTTTAATCCTTAATAAAAATAGGTCAGGTGGATGTGGATCCTCAACTGAAACCAGTTTGACCCCCTGTTCTACATCCTGCATCACGTCTTCAACAGCGCTTGATAAATATGAGTCTGGAACCATGTGGAAGATGACTGACTGATCGTGAATGTGTCAGACGAGGCGTTTGACCACAATGGAAGTCCTGAACCAAAGAAAAACATGTTGAACGCCAGCAGAAGAACAGCCGCTCCCAGATTGTTCTGGTCGCTCTATTGGGAACTTTACGGTAACGTCTTGCAGAGTCAAGCTCTCGGTTTTCAAAATAAAGGACATTTTGAACCGATATGGTCTTCACGTTGTTTATCCAATATAAACTCGAGTCAATAGGTCACAAAAATATTCACATTTTTCTTACAATTACTGCAATTATTCTCAAATGCTTCAAGGTCATGTGACCTATTGACTTGAAATCAGTGTTGGTTGGTGTCATTAGTCATGATTGTTCATACACACCTCTTTCATTTACTGTTTAGCAGCTTTTTATGAAAAATATTCCAATTGTTCTGAAAAATACTGCAATCTTGCTCAATAGCTTCCAGGTCATGTGACCTATAGACTCCAATTCAGTGTTGGATCATATAACTACTTATGATTGATGAGATGCAAGTGTTTAATGGCTTTTATAAAAAATATTACAATTTATATGAAAATTACTATAATTTTGCTCAACAGCTAACTCCAAGTCTGTATGGGATCCCATAAGTACGGTATATACGCCGATGAAGGCACAGCTCTTTCTATGCACATTTAATGGTTGTTTTTTATAATATTCACATATTAAAAAAACAACTTTATTGAAGCTCAATAACTCGCAGGTAACAGTTTGCAAATCTGGGATGGATCATAAGTCTCCTAAATATCTACACAGGCTGGTGAAGACAATTCTAATCAGTCCATGTTGGACAAACAACGTGAGAACCATATCGGTTCAAAATGTCCTTTATTTTGAAAACCGAGAGCTTGACTGAGCCAACACGTTACCGTAAAGTGACAATAGAGCGACCAGAACAATCTCAGAGCGGCTCGCTGGCTTGACGCAGTGAAGAAGACGGACTGGGAAGGGAAATGAAGGTTTCTATCACTTCTCTCAGGATTTACATGAACCGTTCAGTGACGTGATGGGAGCTACGTTAAACGGGAGCTACGTTAAACGGGAGCTACGTTAAACGGGAGCTACGTTAAACGGGAGCTACGTTAAACGGGAGCTACGTTAAACGGGAGCTACGTTAAACGGGAGCTACGTTAAACGGGAGCTACGTTAAACGGGAGTTTCGTTAAACGGGAGCTACGTTAAACGGGAGCTACGTTAAACGGGAGCTACGTTAAACGGGAGCTACCTTAAACGGGAGCTACCTTAAACGGGAGCTACTTTAAACGGGAGCTACGTTAAACGGGAGTTACCTTAAACGGGAGCTACCTTAAACGGGAGTTTCGTTAAACGGGAGTTACCTTAAACGGGAGCTACGTTAAACGGGAGTTACCTTAAACGGGAGCTACGTTAAACGGGAGCTACCTTAAACGGGAGCTACCTTAAACGGGAGTTTCGTTAAACGGGAGTTACGTTAAACGGTAGTTGCGTTAAACGGGAGCTACGTTAAACGGGAGCTACCTTAAACGGGAGTTTCGTTAAACGGGAGCTACCTTAAACGGGAGTTTCGTTAAACGGGAGTTACGTTAAACGGTAGTTGCGTTAAACGGGAGCTACGTTAAATGGGAGTTTCGTTAAACGGGAGTTACGTTAAACGCGAGTTACGTTAAACGCGAGTTACGTTAAACGGGAGTTACGTTAAACGGGAGCTACTTTAAACGGGAGCTACGTTAACCGGGAGTTACCTTAAACGGGAGTTTCGTTAAACGGGAGCTACGTTAAATGGGAGTTACGTTAAACGAGAGTTACTTTAAACGGGAGTTACTTTAAACGGGAGTTACTTTAAACAGGAGTTACTTTAAACAGGAGTTACTTTAAACAGGAGTTACTTTACACAGTAGTTACTTTACACAGTAGTTACTTTACACAGTAGTTACTTTACACAGTAGTTACTTTACACAGTAGTTACTTTACACAGTAGTTACCTCTCCATTAGTCCTTGACCGACCCGGAAGCCCATGTTCTCCAGTTTGGTGATGTTTCTCCCATTCTCCTGGAGACACACACACACATAAACACGCACACTCACTCACACACACTCACACACACACACACTCACATACACACACACTCACATAAACACACTCACATAAACACACACATAAACACACACACACACACACACACTCACATACACACACACACTCACGCACACACTCTCATAAACACACACACACTCACATTCTCACACACACACACACACACACACACACACTCACCGTGTCCCCGCCGTCCCCGGTCTTACAGATGTAGTGAATCACTTCGCTGTGGAGGAACTGGAACGGAGCTTCGTCTGCCATCGTTGTTATGTTTCCTCTGAACTTCAGTCAACCGCCCAGACACACACACGCTGACAACAGACACGTCCTGCTCGGGGGGGGGGGGGGGGGGGGGGGGGTCACGGCGTGCTGCACTGCGGCTTCAGCGCCTCCTCCTGGCCGGAGGCCTAATTACACAACAACGAGACCAATAGATCTTCTTGGGATGTTTTAATTTTTGACAAGGACAGTAGTAACATTGAAGCAACATTGAGGCAACATTGAAGCAACATTGAGGCAACATTGAAGCAACATTGAGGCAACATTGAGGCAACATTGAAGCAACATTGAGGCAACATTGAGGCAACATTGAAGCAACATTGAGGCAACATTGAGGCAACATTGAAGCAACATTGAAGTATTGAAGCAACATTGAAGCATGTCACCCGCTCCCTCAGAAAAACCAAAATGATAAACCGGTCCTGATCATTCCAGTTGTAAACATAAAGCATCAACAGGCACTACTCAAACAGAAAGAAACTGCAAAGGAACAAACGTGTCTAGAAATGAGCATTTAAAGAAGAATGCTGACATTGTGAGGCATCCTGACGATGCACAACCCAACCATGTTAACGTGGACAGAACAGAGCCAAGGCTTCATCATGCTGAACGAGACCAAGCGGCAGGGGGACTGCTCAGAAACAAAATGCAGGTCTGAACATATTTCAGTCAACAACATGAACAAGAGTTGCAACAAACTCAGTCGACCTTTACAAAGTCGTCAGGAATACAATGATCTCCAGCTGAACATCATTCACATAACATAGACAATTACATTGATAGGGTTATTCATCTGCATCAGGAAGCTTCCATTTAAGGTGATGGGAAAGAAAAAACATCAGTGTCTTTGAATTTCTAACTCTAGAAATATTGATGAAGGAAAAAGAGAAATGTCATAGTGAGTTGCATAAAGAGCCCCAATCTCAAACATAGACTTAATGAATGACTGGATGGAAGAATAGATTTCAGAAGTCGCTAAATCAAAAAGTTGTATTTGTCTGTGGTGATTTAAGCATTGATTTGTTAAATCTAAACAAACAACAAAAGACAGAATATTTCATAGATAAAATGCACAGTTATAATTTAATTCTGAAAATCACCAGACCCAGCAGGATCATTTGTCAGGAGTCACACACCTCCTCCGGCACCGGATCCTCTCTGGCACTCCTGCAGGCAATCAGCTGATTGATTGCCATGCAGTCTTAAGCCCTGCAGTGAGGGGGGTCCGGGGCCAGAGAATTGTCTATTCCTAGTCCGTGTGGAGAGTCTCCTGTGGGTTGCCCCCGCAGGTGAGTCGGTGTTGTCCTCCCCGGGGAGTGAGTGTCCTCCCCGGGGTGGTTCCCGTTCCTGTTCCGACTCCCGGTTCCAAGAAGTCCCCGTCCGGGTCCCGTCCCGGTTCCAAGAAGTCCCCGTCCGGGTCCCGTCCCGGTTCCAAGGAACAAAGAACGGGGGGAAACTTGAAAAAACTCCATCCTCATTGCCAACATTGTGTATGAATCAGAGGGATGACTACTGTGCGCCTTAGGATCTGGCTTTATTAACACAACTACATTACCCAGGATCCTCTGGGAGTGCGGGCTTTCATCTACAAACAACAGTAACATTTTACAATGGTTATACGTCACACTGTCATCACACACACACACACACACACAGGCCACTGTGGTGTGTAACAGTATGGCTCTTTTGTAAGTTGAGGATGGCCCTGACCTCTGACCTTTCTCGGTTCCCCTGACGTTTTATGTGGAGCAGCTTTGAGGTCATGTTCTCTCACCAGAACAGCGAACTCAAACTCCCAATCTAGATCCAGGCCTCATCCTAAACTCCTCATCTGAAATGAAACCCACAGATTTGCTGTCATTCCAACATACACTGTTCTGTCATACCAAACACTGGACGGTTGAATGTGTGGCAGATGAAAAGACTTTGTGTGTGGAAAAAGAAACTGTCATGTTTCACTCGTAGTGGTTTCCTTTTGGGACTTTATTGGATTATATCTGCTTGATGTATAAAGACGGCAAATGAGGTGTGTGTCGCTCAAATTATTTCACAACTTGGTGGGAAGCACTGATGCCAGAACAACAAACTGAAGAACAAGCTGGACAGTGGGAGTGGCTTTATGTCAGGATGATGACAAAAGTCACAAAAATTGTACTTTCTTTAATTTGACATCAAATCGGTGACACGTTAACAGTTACCTGGTGTCAGTACAGAAGACCTTGACGTAAGAAAATAGTTTTCTTGAACAGAAAGTACATGTTTGAACAGACTCTGGATCTCTCCATCGCCTCTATGACCATCCACAAGAGGCGAAGCGTCGGCCTGCTGCTGGTGACGGGCCTCTATGGTAGTGGTGGGAGTGTGGAGCCAGCCACTTCACAGGACAGTCCCTGCAGACACACCACAGCTTCAGCACACATGTGGTCAACGCTGCTGGAGCTTCATGCTCACGTTCTTCTCAACCGCACTGAACCCCCAGTAATCACATAAATTGCATACACTGAATAAATTGAGTGATTTGAGGTTCATATGCAGGAAGTATACCGACGACAATGTGAACATGGTTTCACCACCTCCACTGATCAGATTGTCATTTCAAGCAGATACTATAAAGCTAATAAGGAGTCTTTACGTGATATCAATTCACTTAGATGACTTGTTGTTAATGGAGCTATTGGTTCTTAGACACACTGTGCAGCTCTCCGTGCCTCTTTCAATGTGTGAGACAGTTGATAACTCTGAGGATCAAGATGCAAAATTAGGATTAAAAACAAAAGAGAAAGGTAAAACCAAAACTGAAGCTCATACTAATTCAAAAACATGTGGATCAATAGAAGACCGACCTGGAAAAGATAAACAGTAGGGACACAGGATACACACTGAAAAATGAAGTTGAAGAACCTGGGGAAGACCACGGACACATGGAGAGAATCAAGACACAGAATAAAAGGGTAATGAGAGGGGGGGAGTAGAAGACCTGAAGAAGGTCGGTAAAAAGAAATGAAACGCAACCAGAACAGCATGAAATACAACGACATCAGGATACAGGAAGGAACCAAACCAATCCAACAGTGCCAGAACAATGGCCCAGAGTATTTATACCTGTAGTACTTCTGACTCTTCCTCTTCTGGTACTCTCTCTCATCCACTATCCACACGGCTCCTTTTCCCCCCTCAACACGCACAAAACACTTGTGGAGGCTGAGGTTGTGCCGCACGGCATTCTGGGTAGAGATAAAGACATGGTTTCATGGTGGTGAAGTGTGAGATGTGATGCGGCTGCAGCAGATCTCAGCTGTGGCGACATGAGAGGCGCAGCGCGGCGACGCCCACCTTCCAGGTGGCCGTGTTGTGTCTGAAGTAGAAGAACTTGGAGGAGAACCAAGTGTAGATCTCATTCAGACTGCGCTGCTTGTCTGGAGACTCCAGGATGGACTGCACACACACACACACACACACACACACACACACACACACACACACACACACACACACACACACAAAGATATACTAAATATGTTGCGTGGTTTTCAGGAAGTGTTCTGTCCAGTAGCCCAGCAGGACTGAAGGGACTCACCCATCTGATGAGATGAGCGTAGGTGTACGGTGGTCTGATGTTGTGGTGTTTGTAACAATCAATGTTGGAGACCAAATCTGTAACACAGTGATCATACTTCATCAAACTGCCTGATTCTAATGAAGACATTATTGAGTTGACCACCACTATTATCTCAATCTAACTTCAGATTAACACATTTAAAATGACACATTTTGGGAAAAAAACAAAAAAACAAAAAAGCACATTATGAACAATCCATCCATCCATCCATCCATCCATCCATCCATCCATCCATCCATCCATCCATCCATCCATTGTCTGCAGCTTATCCAGGCCGGGTCCTGGAGGCAGCAGTCTGAGCAGAGTTGCCCAGACTTCCCTCACCCCAGACTCTTCCTCCAGCTCTTCTGGTGGAACCCCAAGGTGTTCCCAGGCCATAGAGAGACATAGTCCCTCCAGGTGTCCTAGGTCTGTCCTGAGGCCTCCTACCAGAGAGACATAGTCCCTCCAGGTGTCCTAGGTCTGTCCCGAGGCCTCCTACCAGAGAGACATAGTCCCTCCAGGTGTCCTGGGTCTGTCCTGAGGCCTCCTACCAGAGGGACATAGTCCCTCCAGGTGTCCTAGGTCTGTCCGAGGCCTCCTACCAGAGAGACATAGTCCCTCCAGGTGTCCTAGGTCTGTCCCGAGGCCTCCTACCAGAGAGACATAGTCCCTCCAGGTGTCCTGGGTCTGTCCTGAGGCCTCCTACCGGAGGGACATGCCCAGAACACCTCCCTGGGGAGGCGTCCATCTGAAACAGGTGCCCGAGCCACCTCATCTGGCTGCTCTGGATGTGGAGGAGCAGCGGCTCTACTCCGAGCTCCTCCCTAGTGACTGAGCTCCTCACCCTATCTCTAAGGGTGACTGAGCTCCTCCCCCTATCTCTAAGGGTGACTGAGCTCCTCCCCCTATCTCTAAGGGTGACTGAGCTCCTCCCCCTATCTCTAAGGGTGACTGAGCTCCTCCCCCTATCTCTAAGCGTGACTGAGCTCCTCCCCCTATCTCTAAGGGTGACTGAGCTCCTCCCCCTATCTCTAAGGGTGATTGAGCTCCTCCCCCTATCTCTAAGGGTGACTGAGCTCCTCACCCTATCTCTAAGGGTGACTGAGCTCCTCACCCTATCTCTAAGGGTGACTGAGCTCCTCACCCTATCTCTAAGGGTGACTGAGCTCCTCCCCCTATCTCTAAGAGTGACTGAGCTCCTCACCCTATCTCTAAGGGTGACTGAGCTCCTCACCCTATCTCTAAGGGTGACTGAGCTCCTCCCCCTATCTCTAAGGGTGACTGAGCTCCTCACCCTATCTCTAAGGGTGACTGAGCTCCTCACCCTACCTCCTTCCATCCCGTATAGGAGTTTCTGCACGTTAGTAACGCCTAAAATTGGGGAGTGCAAGCCCTCCCTCACACTTGGGAGATCGTAAGATTGACTTGCGTATTCCAGCCAGCTTAGCTCCCCACAGGAATGTGGATATTAACTTGACTAATTTATCGAAAAATGATTTTGTGATAAATATGGGGACATGCTGAAAAAGGTAGAGAAATTTAGGAAGGGTGAACATCTTGATCAAGTTAACCCGACCAGTGAGAGATAGTGGTAAGCCAGACCAGCGGGCAAAATCCTTCTCTGTCTTTTCAATTAACGTCAGCCGACGTCAGCGTATGTTCACCAAAAACCTCGACCAGGAGTTGAGAGAAGAATATTGTTGGAGGTGGACCTTCGATGTTTTCAGGTAAACCAACAATTCTTATGTTGTTCCGGCGGCTTCTACTTTCTAAATCTATAAGTTTAGCTTTTAGCCGAGCCTTCTCCTTGGCTCCGGATGTTAGCTTGGTTTCCATGGCTAGCACATCTTGGCTTGTTGTATCGGCGGATAACTCCAGCGAAGAGAGACGCTTCTGGTGATCCAGAAGTGTGGCCTGAATGTTGTCTAGCTTATTCTCCAGTTTGGAGAA
Source organism: Blennius ocellaris (assembly GCF_963422515.1). NCBI lineage: Eukaryota > Metazoa > Chordata > Actinopteri > Blenniiformes > Blenniidae > Blennius > Blennius ocellaris. The sequence goes on from NC_137654.1 coordinate 1,891,128, forward strand.
GGCGGTGTTAAATTCCGATGAGAGAGACGTCTTGTGAACCGCTAGCATTGTTGTTAGCGTAGCCATAATGGCGCTCCCAGCCAGGTCCTCATTCTTTTGCGCCTTTCTCTTGGCTCTGCTAGACATTTTGTCATTCAGCGTGAGGAGTTATTCATATTGTTCAGTGTCAGCAGCAGTTAATGCTCTCAGGCGAGCTTTACAGAATAGTAGGAGTTAATTTCGCGGGAGCATGGAAAAATGCGACTACTCCATCTTGTCGCCCAACCGGAAGCTCCTCTTATTAGTGTTCAATAGAATATTGGATCTTATTAGTTCTCTGCAGGCGTCCTATAGCTCAATACAACACTTTACCTTGTGAAGTAGTTTCTATTCTCTTCTAATGAGCTTTTAATTGAATAGTGAATGCTCATTTGTTCTCTGCGGGCCGCCTAGATCTCAGTCCCAAGACCTTAGAATGTCATAGTCACACTGAATTAAACTGGTGAGGGAACATGGAATACTGGTGAGGGAATACTTATCTGAAAATCAGTATGTTCACAGCAAAGAATATTTTATTCTTCAATGAAAAGCGTGAATCATGTGCAGCTATCCAAACGTTTCAATGTTTTCGATCATAGGTCTATAGAATTAGTAACACCTGTATGGATTCTGCCAATAGAATTCCTCAACATCTTGGAAAAAATTCCTCCAAATTCCTCCCCTCTGCTTCAGCATCAGGATGAGTCAGAGAATTACAAACCAATCAGAGGTCACCTTCCAAAAGGTATAGACCACATGGTATCAATTGACCAATCACATTGCTTGTTCCTGGGCGTAATACAAGACAGGAAGACAGTTGGAGTTGTTCATTTGAGCTGATCATTTGCTATATTTTGGCGAAAAAAGATTAATTTACACAAAATTAGACGCTGACAAGTAGTGATAGAATTTATACTCATATTTTAGATGCTTTGAGCGTCTGCTGTTTTTTTCTGCCGTCATTCTAGAAAACTGACCGTCCAATTAACGGCTGGATGACTGGCTGGCTGAAACCATGATAAGGAAGCAGGCACATGGAGAAAAATATTTGAATTAGTACATTGGTACCACATATGAACAAGACTTGGGTCTGGTGTGGAAAAAAAGTTGAATTGCAGCTTTCATACCAAACGGCCACAAAGCAGGTCGGATATGAGTCACTTGTGAGCCAAAAAATCTGAATTGGGTCTCATTTCCCTGCAGGGTGAACAAGGATTAGTGGACTCTTGGCATGGCTGTCCTTTCATTGTGTACAAACTAATGATGGGTATATGAAGCTTTCTGAAGTGTTGGAAGCTTGTATGGATAAAGAGTTCAATACAGTGGTCCCTCGTTTATCGCGGGGGTTACGTTCTAACAATAACCCGCAATAAGCCAAATCCGCAAAGTAGTTAACTTTGTTTTTTACAAGTATTATACTGTATATGTTTTAAGGCTGTAAAACCCCGTCACCACACACTTTATACACTTTTCGCAGACAGGAATTAACATTTTCTCACATTTCTCTTGTTTAAACTCCCAAAGTTGAAACCTTTGTAGATTTTAAAACAGAAACATTCCTCTGCCTTTTGGCTGCGACCGCAGGTGTCTTTGTTGGTGCAGAATGTTTTGTTGACATTGTGGAGTTTGTCAGGAACAAAACTTGCAAACATACAGCACTTCGGAGTTACACTATCGATCAGACATTGATGTATTTGCAATATGTATATGTATATGCAAGTCGAATGCATTCCTTTACACGAAACACAGCATTGACAAGGGTCTACAGTCCCTTAGCCAATCAGGACACAGAATACAATATGCAGGTTCTCCCTTAGCCAATCAGCATGCAGAACACTGTGCAACACTGTGCACGTTCATACGCCTTTTTAAAAAAAAGCATGCAAAATTGCACACAAAAAAATCCGCGAAACAGCAAGGCCGCGAAAGTTGAACCGCGTTATAGTGAGGGACCACTGCACTCCCAAGCTTTTCAACATGCTTCTCTTTGGTTGAGCACAATCTGAAGTATGAACTGAGTTGACAGCTTCTGTTTAATATCATGTGACGGTTCCCTCTGTTATCAGGTTATCTCTTTGGTGCCATGAATATAAATATACATAATTTCCCTCAAGACCACATTAATCAAATTGAACTGAAATGGGCTGAGTGTGTTACCTGGCAGAACAAGTGCAGAACCTGCAGCTCTGTAGCCCTGATGGACCATTTCTTCCAGATGTGTTGAGGCCCGCTGGTCTCTGATAACGTCAGTGACTGGAGGCTGTGGAAGGACCAGAGGAAGGCTGAACAGCATCTTAACAGCGTCTGTATGCATCGATGGACGGCATTGTGACAGCCTCTCCAGGCGGAAAAGCTTTGAATGAAGAATCTAAACAGTCCCTACCAGACTGTGTTCAGAGAGATGCAGTTGCATTGCGGTAAGCTTCTGTTTTTCCTGAATGAGCTGAAAAAGAAACATAAGTATAAAGACTTATTTTTATTCTGACTCAGTTCAAAAGTTTTGTGGGTAAGGTTTATTATCTGTTGAAGAAGATGGCACTTTATTAACCCCCTGGGGGAAATTTCTTCAACAAACTGACGCATCAGTGGACAGAAACATAGCATGGTGCTCCGCGGGAGCCGGGAGGGGGTGAGGGTCTTGCTCAAGGACCTTGATGCATTTTTTTGGATCCAGTTTCAAACACATAAATCTCTTTTATTCATAACACTTTGAACCACAGACCTGACTCTCCATGCACTGAACAATGTCCTGCTGAACCCTCCACTGAGCAATGCTCCGGTCACCAGGGCCGTGTTCAGAATGGAGGTGTCTGTAAAGAAAGAGGGAGAGATCATCATCTTCATCCTCATCATCTTCATCAGCGTCCTCATGCCCCCCCCACACACACACACACACACACACACATACACCTTCTAACAGGCAACTGTTGTACAACAAAACTCATCTGATCAGCACTTTCCAGACATAAACATAAACATGGTGTCATAAACAAAGAAGTACATGAATAAGCAAAGGAACAATGACAGATACAGAAGTGAATGATTTGGACATTTTGAAGAATGGCAGCACATCTCATTCATGAAAGATGGTGTGTGTGTGTGTGTGTGTGTGTGTGTGTGTGTGTGTGTGTGTGTGTGTGTGTGTGTGTGTGTGTGTGTGTGTGTGTGTGTTAAAGACTCATAACTCGTTCATCTGTCTCTGCTTTGGTGACTTCCACAGTGTCACTATTAGATACAACTCAGGTTGCAAAGGGGCAGAACATTTCTGGAAACTTTCCACGGGAAGTTAAGCTGGGGAATTTTGGAAATGCTTCAAATTAAATAAGTATCTATAAATGAACTGAGCAGTGTCACTGAGCGGACGATGCACGTGGCCACCTGAATAAAATGACTTTAGCACAAATGTAGTTTCAATAATACGTTTGAAAAGTCACTAATGAGACGACAATCAAGCGCAGCTTGCTGTGTTGAGGCCTGCAGGACAGGTGATCACATGTTTTAACAACAGACTGAATTTTAACTCATAATTCATATTTCCTACACATAGATTGGTAGTAATTAATTTCAGGGATCAGAGGAAGTAAATGGCTTGTAATGTAACTTGAATATATATATATATATATATATATATATATATATATATATATATATATATATATATATCCCTGAACAGAATCCAGTTACCATCACAGCGGCAGACATCCAAGAAAGAGTCTCAGGTATGAAAAACTGTGTGAGGATCCACACCTCGCTCCAGCACCGGATCCGCCTTCATTGACGCTCCTGCAGGTAATCAACTGATTGATTGCTCCCACATCTTAAACCCTGCAGGGAGGCGGGTCCGGTGCCAGAAGATTATGTCTCTTGGAGGAGTAACAGGAGTGAAGGCATTCCACAACTCCCTCTACAAGCGTCCTCGGCCAGCCTCCTCGCTGTGCAGCACCTCCCTGCTGCCGTCCTTCCGCCTGCGTACTCTGCATCCTGGAGTCTCCACTTCCTCTTCTCCCAGGTCCTGGTTCACAATAAAGCCACTGCTAATTGCACCTGCTCTGCTTCCTGGTCTGCTTCTGGGTTCAAGCCCAACGCACCGGCTCTCGGCCGTAACAAACTGGCCAGCACCAGGCTCTGACATGATCCAGGCCTCCTGGCTAAAGAAACTCACAGCTCTCCATGAGCGCCTGGCAGCACAAATGAACCAGCTGCTCAGAGATGGGACTCGCCCAGAATGGCTAACCATCCTGATCCTGAAGGATCCCACCAAAGGTGCAGTCCCATCCAACTGTCGGCCAATAACCTGCCTCTCCACAACATGGAAGCTCATGTCAGGCATCATCGCGGCTAAGATAAGCGGGCGCATGGATCAATACATGAGCAAAGCACAGAAGGGCATTGGTAGAGATACCAGAGGAGCCAAACACCAGCTCCTAGTTGACAGAACAGTTGCCCAACACTGCAGGTCCCGTAATACCAACCTGTGCACTGCCTGGATTGATTACAAGAAAGCCTATGACTCAATGCCACACACATGGATCACTGAATGCTTGGAGCTGTACAACATCAACAGGACTCTAAGAGCGTTCGTTGCAAACTCGATGAGGTTGTGGAGAACCACCCTCGAGGCCAATGGTAAGCCACTTGCACAAGTGTCCATCAAATGTGGCATATACCAAGGTGATGCTCTGTCCCCACTGCTGTTCTGCATAGGTCTGAACCCCCAAAGCCAAATAATCAACAAGACAGGCTACGGATACCGCCTCAGGAATGGGGCCATGATCAGTCACCTCCTCTACATGGAGGACATCAAGCTGTACGCCAAGAGCGAACGGGACATAGACTCCCTGATCCACACCACCAGGATCTACAGCAATGACATTGGGATGTCATTCGGGCTCGAGAAATGTAGTAGGATGGTGACAAAGCGAGGCAAGGTAGTCCACACTGAAGGGGTCTCACTCCCAGAAGGAACAATAGCAGACATTGAGGACAGTTACAAGTACCTGGGAATACCACAGGCAAATGGCAACCTTGAACAGGCAACAAGGAAAGCGGCAACGGCCAAATACCTCCAGCGAGTGAGGCAAGTCCTAAGAAGCCAGCTCAATGGCAAGAACAAGTCCAGGGCAATAAACAGCTACGCCCTGCCAGTGATCAGGTACCCTGCGGGTATAATAAGGTGGCCAAAGGAAGAGATACAGACCACGGATGTTAAGACACGAAAGCTCGTTACCATGCATGGTGGGTTCCATCCCAAATCCAGCACTTTGAGACTGTATGCTAGCCGTAAGGAAGGAGGCCGAGGACTAGTGAGCGTGAGAGCCACTATCCAGGATGAAACATCCAAGCTCCATACGTACATCAAGGACAGGGCTCCAACGGATGACATACTCAAGGAAAGTCTCAGACAATGGCGAGATGAGGAGGTGCTGGAAGAGGGACCATCATGGGAGGACAAGCCCCTACATGGGATGAACCACCGGAACTTAACTGAAGTGGCTGATCTCAAGAAGTCCTACCAATGGCTAGCGAGGGCTGGCCTACAGGACAGCACAGAGGCCCTCATCCTGGCTGCACAGGAGCAGGCTCTGAGCACCAGAGCCATAGAAGCCCAGATCTACCACACCAGACAAGACCCAAGGTGTAGACTGTGCAAAGAGGCACCTGAGACCATCCAGCACATAACTGCAGGGTGCAAGATGCTGGCTGGGAAAGCATACATGGAACTCCATAACCAAGTGGCTGGCATAGTGTACCCTCTGTGTGGAGTATGGTCTGGAAACCCCAAGGTCACAGTGGGAGACCCCCCAAAGGTGGTGGAGAATGACCGATGAAGATCCTGTGGGACTTCCAGATACAGACAGACAGGATGGTAATGGCGAACCAACCAGACATCGTGGTGGTTGATAAAGGGCAGAGGAAAGCCGTGGTGGTGGATGTAGCAATACCAAGTGATGGAACATCAGAAAGAAGGAGTACCAGGGGCTCAGAGAGGAGCTGGAGAGGCCTGGAAGGTGAAGGTGACAGTAGTGCCCTTGGGGCAGTGACCCCCAGACTGGAGGAGTGGATACAGCAGATCCCTGGAAAAACCTCTGGTAGAGGACCAGGACCCTCAAGCTCCCAGGCCTCTGGTATATATATATATATATATAAATATATATATTAATCTCACCATTAATCAGGATTCCTCCTACAGTAAAGCAAGCTACTAACTAAACCCTTTTTTTGAGGTGACTAAAAGCGTGTACAGAAAGCATTATTCATTCCCAGCAGTCACACAGGTGGAGGTAAACTGCGCTGAAGCCACAGCTGTCCTGGGCTGCTGACAGTAGTTGTAGTAATATTCATAATTGTGCGATGTAGCCACAGCTGTCCTGTTTTATTCCCATAAATTCCTGTTAATTTCCATAAATTCCTGTTAATTCCCATGGAAAGTTTCTACCTTTGATACTTCACGGTATTTTGCAACCCTAGATACAACCAGGTAAAATGCTTAATTATAAAGTCAGAGTCCTTAATATTTCACCAAAAACTCAGGAGCCAATAACTGGCCAATGACGTCACATAATATGATATATATAAATATACACAAATATAAATATGTGGTGCCCAGAATAAGACAAGTAACTGAAGAAATGTTGATAAGTTTACTCACTTTAAGAAGGTTGAAAAATCTTCAGAAAACTCATCACAGCCAGGCCACCGGCAGACACCGTTCACAAAAAGAGAGCTCGTCGCCTGAGGAAAGCTGGAGGAAGGATCATTATCAGATACAACATAATAGTTTTCAATTATACAGCATAATGACAATTTAACATGGCCATCTCATGACTATTTACATTCAGATATAATAAAAAAGAAACAGAAACTTCCAAATACTACCTTTTATCAGGAAGAAGTCTTAATGTCGCCTTTAAATCCGGGGTCTCAAACTCCGGTGCAGGAGGGCCGCAGCCCTGCATGTTGTCCATGTCTCCATGTCTCCATGCTTCACCATGGCTGATTGCAATGAGCAGCTCGTTGTCTGGCCTTGTGACGGTGGTGATGAACCATCAGGACATTCAGGGGAGGAGACGTGGACAACCTGCAGGGCTGTACGTCCAGGATCTGAGTTTGAGACCTGTGCTTTAAGTAGACACTGTGTTAAGCCCTATATTGGCATGGGATTAGTATTACCTAGGAATCAATAGTCATTTGTGAATTGCCTACCCCACTTTGGGGTTTCTTGCAGTACATTTCCATGGAATAATAAACTTTATATTTTACTTGAATTTACTGACATTACACGATATGATGTCAAATCTGTGCATGTTGCAACATCTGGATGGCGTCATTTTGTGTACAGCTAGACCACTTTCTGGTGCCTTTCTGTTCACGCGTTGTCTCCATCTGTGCGCTCGCTGTGATCTCTGTGATCTCTGTGATCTCTGTGATCTCTGTGATCTCTCCGTGCATGGTAATGTTGAGTTTTGACACTTTGGGAGCGGGCATTGCATCGACACACTTGGAATTTCCCTCCCTTCTGATTGGTCACCAAATAAGTCACTTATTCCCGCACAAAAGCCTTTGTGAAGATTGAATTACAGAATGTATAATGGAGGCGGGGCCTGCGTCGTCCCTTTGGGCGGAGCCCGGCCGGGTCCCGTGGGCAATGGCCCGGCCACCAGGCACTCCCAGACTTTGTGTTTGTTTTCCTTTTGTTTGTTCAGTAAGTTTGACCCCTGACCGAATAGGGTGATTTTTGGTTTGTTGTTTTGTATAGAAGTTGTACACTAGAGCACATTGTAAATAAATCCACTACTGCACTAAGAAGTAGTTTGTGGCTGCTTGGCCAATGGAGTGGTGGTAATTTAATGTTGCACTCAGGAGGTCCTAGGCTGCAGCGTAACAACCACATTGTCCCCAGGTCTAGGACTGGTCAGCCACATTGTCCCCAGGTCTAGGACTGGTCAGCCACATTGTCCCCCAGGTCTAGGACTGGTCAGCCACAGTGTCCCCCAGGTCTAGGACTGGTCAGCCACATTGTCCCCAGGTCTAGGACTGGTCAGCCACATTGTCCCCAGGTCTAGGACTGGTCAGCCACATTGTCCCCCAGGTCTAGGACTGGTCAGCCACAGTGTCCCCCAGGTCTAGGACTGGTCAGCAACATTGTCCCCAGGTCTAGGACTGGTCAGCAACATTGTCCCCAAGTCTAGGACTGGTCAGCCACATTATCCCCAGGTCTAGGACTGGTCAGCCACATTGTCCCCAGGTCTAGGACTGGTCGTCCACATTATCCCCAGGTCTAGGACTGGTCAGCCACATTGTCCCCAGGTCTAGGACTGGTCAGCCACATTGTCCCCCAGGTCTAGGACTGGTCGTCCACATTATCCCCAGGTCTAGGACTGGTCAGCCACATTGTCCCCCAGGTCTAGGACTGGTCAGCCACATTGTCCCCCAGGTCTAGGACTGGTCAGCAACATTGTCCCCAGGTCTAGGACTGGTCAGCAACATTGTCCCCAGGTCTAGGACTGGTCAGCCACATTATCCCTAGGTCTAGGACTGGTCAGCCACATTGTCCCCAGGTCTAGGACTGGTCGTCCACATTATCCCCAGGTCTAGGACTGGTCAGCCACATTGTCCCCAGGTCTAGGACTGGTTGTCCACATTATCCCCAGGTCTATGACTGGTCAGCCACATTGTCCCCAGGTCTAGGACTGGTCAGCTACTTTGTCCCCCAGGTCTAGGACTGGTCAGCCACATTGTCCCCCAGGTCTAGGACTGGTCAGCCACAGTGTCCCCCAGGTCTAGGACTGGTCAGCCACATTGTCCCCCAGGTCTAGGACTGGTCAGCCACATTGTCCCCAGGTCTAGGACTGGTCAGCCACATTGTCCCCCAGGTCTAGGACTGGTCAGCCACATTGTCCCCAGGTCTAGGACTGGTCAGCCACATTGTCCCCCAGGTCTAGGACTGGTCAGCCACATTGTCCCCCAGGTCTAGGACTGGTCAGCAACATTGTCCCCAGGTCTAGGACTGGTCAGCAACATTGTCCCCAGGTCTAGGACTGGTCAGCAACATTGTCCCCAGGTCTAGGACTGGTCAGCCACATTGTCCCCAGGTCTAGGACTGGTCGTCCACATTATCCCCAGGTCTAGGACTGGTCAGCCACATTGTCCCCAGGTCTAGGACTGGTCAGCTACATTGTCCCCCAGGTCTAGGACTGGTCAGCCACATTGTCCCCCAGGTCTAGGACTGGTCAGCCACAGTGTCCCCCAGGTCTAGGACTGGTCAGCCACATTGTCCCCCAGGTCTAGGACTGGTCAGCCACATTGTCCCCACGTCTAGGACTGGTCAGCCACAGTGTCCCCCAGGTCTAGGACTGGTCAGCCACATTGTCCCCCAGGTCTAGGACTGGTCAGCCACATTGTCCCCAGGTCTAGGACTGGTCAGCCACATTGTCCCCCAGGTCTAGGACTGGTCAGCCACATTGTCCCCCAGGTCTAGGACTGGTCAGCAACATTGTCCCCAGGTCTAGGACTGGTCAGCAACATTGTCCCCAGGTCTAGGACTGTTCAGCCACATTATCCCCAGGTCTAGGACTGGTCAGCCACATTGTCCCCAGGTCTAGGACTGGTCGTCCACATTATCCCCAGGTCTAGGACTGGTCAGCCACATTGTCCCCAGGTCTAGGACTGGTCATCTACATTGTCCCCCAGGTCTAGGACTGGTCAGCCACAGTGTCCCCCAGGTCTAGGACTGGTCAGCCACATTGTCCCCCAGGTCTAGGACTGGTCAGCCACATTGTCCCCCAGGTCTAGGACTGGTCAGCAACATTGTCCCCAGGTCTAGGACTGGTCAGCCACATTGTCCCCAGGTCTAGGACTGGTCCGCCACATTGTCCCTAGGTCTAGGACTGGTCAGCCACATTGTCCCCAGGTCTAGGACTGGTCAGCCACATTGTCCCCCAGGTCTAGGACTGGTCAGCCACATTGTCCCCCAGGTCTAGGACTGGTCAGCAACATTGTCCCCAGGTCTAGGACTGGTCAGCAACATTGTCCCCAGGTCTAGGACTGGTCAGCCACATTATCCCCAGGTCTACGACTGGTCAGCCACATTGTCCCCAGGTCTAGGACTGGTCGTCCACATTATCCCCAGGTCTAGGACTGGTCAGCCACATTGTCCCCAGGTCTAGGACTGGTCAGCTACATTGTCCCCCAGGTCTAGGACTGGTCAGCCACATTGTCCCCCAGGTCTAGGACTGGTCAGCCACAGTGTCCCCCAGGTCTAGGACTGGTCAGCCACATTGTCCCCCAGGTCTAGGACTGGTCAGCCACATTGTCCCCAGGTCTAGGACTGGTCAGCCACATTGTCCCCCAGGTCTAGGACTGGTCAGCCACAGTGTCCCCCAGGTCTAGGACTGGTCAGCCACATTGTCCCCCAGGTCTAGGACTGGTCAGCCACATTGTCCCCAGGTCTAGGACTGGTCAGCCACAGTGTCCCCCAGGTCTAGGACTGGTCAGCCACATTGTCCCCCAGGTCTAGGACTGGTCAGCTACATTGTCCCCCAGGTCTAGGACTGGTCAGCCACATTGTCCCCCAGGTCTAGGACTGGTCAGCCACAGTGTCCCCCAGGTCTAGGACTGGTCAGCTACATTGTCCCCAGGTCTAGGACTGGTCAGCCACATTGTCCCCAGGTCTAGGACTGGTCAGCCACATTGTCCCCCAGGTCTAGGACTGGTCAGCCACATTGTCCCCAGGTCTAGGACTGGTCAGCAACATTGTCCCCGCAGGTCTAGGACTGGTCAGCTACATTGTCCCCCAGGTCTAGGACTGGTCAGCCACATTGTCCCCCAGGTCTAGGACTGGTCAGCCACAGTGTCCCCCAGGTCTAGGACTGGTCAGCCACATTGTCCCCCAGGTCTAGGACTGGTCAGCCACATTGTCCCCAGGTCTAGGACTGGTCAGCCACATTGTCCCCAGGTCTAGGACTGGTCAGCCACAGTGGTCAGCACCGTGTTGTGGAGTATGAACAGTCCTGCTGAACAAAGGTTTTTTTCGGCAGCTTGTTGACGTCGCTGCTGAACTTTATTCTTGTTCTGATGGCTTCAAAAAGGGCGTCTGCAGGGCCTTTACAGTGTGTTTCAGTTATTCAGCAGTGTACATTTGGATCTATTTGAACATTGCATTGCAGGAACACCACAGTAATGAGGTGTCAAGTCTCCTTCTGTGTTATAGTCAAGTCCATGTCTCTTGCCTGTTTGTCTTGTCTGTGTCTTTGTGCCCTTGTCCTTCATGTTGGTTCCCCTTTGTGTGTTCCAATCTGTGTCAGTGTTTCACTGGTGTCTCCCTTCGCTCCTGTCTCAGTGCCCGGTCCTCATTGTACCTTGTGTTTATGAGGTCTTTCTTGTCTTTTCTCTTGCTTTCTTTGGATTTTTGATCTTTGCTCTCACTTTGCCCACCAACCTGGATCACACCTTTGATAACTCTACTTTGGACTTTTCCATTAAAGTCCTAGTGAAATACAAATTCGACCTCCAAAACCCTCTGGCTGTCGCTTCTCGGGACGTTTTCCTGCTAACTGGCTGAAGGGTAAAATGCTAAAACACGGCAATCTGCGAGAAAATAGCTGATAAACGGCACTAGCCACCCGAACTAGCGGCTCCCGCTAGCCGCTAGCCGCTCCCGCCGCCTGTGCTCCTTTCTCCTCTCTGGTCTCTTCCAGGCTCAATCTTTCGTCAAGGCTCATAAAACGCCGACTATAACTTCAAAACACTGTAAAAACTTGGATGTTTAAGAGGAAACAAGCCGATATAAACACAACAGATGGAGATCTGCACAACTCTTGACGTCACGCTCACGAAGAAGGATTCCCCCGACTTCCTCGGCTGGAGATTCAAAATTCAAATAACTTTGTTATGCGACAACAGTGGTGGGGCAGAGTCGGAGGAACCTTATAAGTAGTACCACAACTATCGCTTTTTGCAAAGTAGTGTTTTACATTTCACTAGGACTTTAAACTCTGCTTCAACCGTGAATTGTGTGAGTCATAACATGTGAGACCATTACCCATCATGAAGGTTGGAATCTCTGGAGCTCTCTTCATCCGTCTTCAGGGGGAGGAGGAGACGGCTTGTTCGTGAGGAAGAGCTTTTTTGTGGTGAAGACAAGTGGGGAAGTTGAGCTGCATCCGCCTCTCTCTTGCAAATGAAGCTGGCTGCTCTACTTTCTGAAACACATGGGAAGAGTGCACCTCGTCAAATTAATGCATGCTGCTAATGTTAGCATTAGAAACCACTCAGACAATGAGTTTGACTTTGAAATCCTTTCTGTACCATGTTGTCGTCTGGAAGCTGTTTGGGAAACACGACACAGCACCGACGGTCTCTGCTGCTTCTGGTGTGTGTCTTCCATGATGCTCCACTGTGACAACAATGGTCAATCACAATTAAAACCAAGTCTTTGGACCTTACACAACAATAATTAATTCATGATTGTGGCAGTAGTGCAAGCCACCGTAGGGTTCACCCACAGAGGCACGGAGTCAGGACTTTGGAATACCATAATTCTTTTATTAAATAAAACAAACCGGACAAACAGACACACAGCCTCTTCCAGGACCTCGTGCTGTATCTGTGTCTCCTACCTGTTACCCCTTGTGTCCTCCTTTATGGGCAGAGAGGTGAGGAAGCACATCTGACTCACATCAGGGGTTTCATCACCTCTCTGCCACAATGATATTAAATGGGGCCGTCATGGAATAATTGTTTAACTGCCTATTACTCATCTTTCCACAGAATCTCTCTCCCTCTGAGCCGATCATCTTTAATCAACTTTATGACTTCTACAGGTACTTAGCAGTCAGAGGTTATTGTAACCAAAACTTGAAATTTTTTTGAGAAAAAGATAAATCAGAGTTTATGCAGGTATTTCTATAACTTTTCAATATCCACTGTTGTCTCAAACGGTGGGCGTTCTGTTGCCTCCCTCCCACCTCTGCTGCATGTGTGCTGCTTAGCAGGTGCTCATGATGAAGGTAACAAGCAGAGCATCTGACTGGTTGACATGCTCACAGCAGCAGGAGTGCAGACAGGAGAGGACAGACGAGACTGAACTCCAGGTTGGGAAGACTTTCCCTCAGTACAGAGACTCATTGACCTGAGGAGACACGTCGGTCAGAGCCAGTAGCTCCATGAGACACTCTGTTCACCTCTACAATGTTGGTCTGATGGTGCATCCAGGGACGCTCTGGACCTTTCAAATGTGGCGTGCTCAATATGTGCTGCCACCTTTGTTGTGTATTAAATAAAAGTATCTGGGTATAATTTAATTTAGAAATGTTTGAAATACACTTCTGTTGCTTAATTGACTGATTGTTTGTGTTCAAGGTTTTTTACCTCCTACTGCTACTGCCTAAAGAAGCTCGAGAAATGAAGGACTACACTGTAAAACGAAAGTTACGACTGTAACTACGGTTCTATGAATCCCGAATGACTGCCAGAGGCGGTGCTTAAAGCACCGAAGGTTCCCTTCACGCATGCACAGTTGGAGTATCCAGACCAACGATGTCACCTGTGACCCCGGACTGACACAAGAAAGGTAATAAGCTCCGGTGTCATCCGAGGTTTGTTTCCTACAGAATCTTCTCGCGGGAACATGAGGATTCTGAGTGGCAGAAGGGGGCAGTTGATTCCCTCGGGGCAAACAGATTGACCCACATGGAAAGAACCTATATAAACATATAGGTTTTAATGTAGGTTTTGATATAGGTTTGGCATATATGTGACATATATAAAATTGGCCGTTTTCCTATATGTTATATACATATATGTACATATATGTACATATATGTGCGCATGTATGCACACATATATGTATATAACATATAGGAAAACGGCCAATTTTATATATGTCACATATATGCCAAACCTATATGCGCATGTATGCACACATATATGTACATATATGTACATAACATATAGGAAAACGGCCAATTTTATATATGTCACATATATTCCAAACCTATATGCGCATATACGCACACCTATATGTTCCAATATATGCAAACCTATATGTGCCCATATATGCACACCTATATGTGCCCATATATGCACACCTATTTGTTCCCATATATGCACACCTATATGCGCATATATGCACACCTATATGTGCCCATGTATGCACACATATATGTACATAAAATATAGGAAAATGGCCAATTTTATATATGCCACATATATCCTAACCTTTATATAGGTTCTTTCCATGTGGGCCCACACTGGATGCTGTTATTTGCTCAGTGACCCTAGCGGGAATCGAACCAGAGTCTCCCGTGCACCAGTCCGTTGCCTTGCCACCTGAGCTATATATATATATATAAAAACATGTACCTATCTGTGCATATAGGTCCATATATGTGCATAAAATATAGGAAAATGGCCAATTTTATATATGTCACATATATTCAAAACCTATATCAAAACCTATATTAAAACATATATGTTTATATAGGTTCTGTCCATGTGGGACTTTCCATATATGCAGCATATATATTGTCATATATGTGCATATATGCAGCATTTATGTGCATATATGCTGCATATATGTGCATATATGTGCATATATGCAGCATATATATGGTCATATATGTGCATATATGCAGCCCATACATTGTCATATATGTGCATATATGCAGCATTTATGTGCATATATGCAGCATATATGTGCATATATGTGCATATATGCAGCATATATATGGTCATATATGTGCATATATGCAGCATTTATGTGCATATATGCTGCATATATATGGTCATATATGTGCATATATGCAGCATTTATGTGCATATATGCTGCATATATGTGCATATATGTGCATATATGCAGCATATATATGGTCATATATGTGCATATATGCAGCCCATACATTGTCATATATGTGCATATATGCAGCATTTATGTGCATATATGCAGCATATATGTGCATAAATGCTGCATATATGCAGCATATATATTGTCATATATGTGCATATATGTGCATATATACAGCATATATATTGTCATATATGTGCATATATGCTGCATATAGGTTTCATATATGTGCATATATCCTCATATAGGTTCTTTCCATGTGGGGAACCCTGCAAGACTCCAAATCATGCACCACCTCTGGGTGGAGGCACCACTCTCCCGGTGGAGGCTGTCAACAGAAGAGGGAGTCTGGAAGCTGGTTCAGTTCCCCCGGTAGATAGATGAGCAGCAGACTGGCCAGACGGGGGGGGGGGGCGGCCCACCTGAGAAGGTGATGGGAGACTTGCACCAGTCAGGCAAACTGACAATGAAGTAACTAGTGTAAAATGCACGGCATTGTTTAACCACTCGTTTTGTTGTTGTTTTCTCTTTTGTTTTAACAAAATATAAAGTCCTGCTTTAACCAATCAGTCTGCAGATCATACCCCCCCCCCCCCCCATGGAAGATCTCTCTCTCTCTCTCTCTCTCTCTCTCTGTTGGTCTCTCTCTCTCTCTCTCTCTCTCTCTCTCTCTCTCTGTCTGTGTGTTTCTGTCTCTCTCCCCCTCTGTATGCCGCCCCCCCCCCCCCCCCCCCCCCACAGCCTGATAGCGTCAGCAGTAAGTGAGGCAGCAGGAAGCGGCTCCACCTGCAGCCTGTTTGTCAAACCAAAGAAAACTCAACCACCATCTGTGGAACACATCTGTTTTCTGTCTGAGCCGTCTGTCTAGAAACATATATGTCCAGAAACATATATGTCTAGAAACATATATGTGTGGAAACATATGTGTCTATAAACATATATGTGTGGAAACATATATGTGTGGAAACATCAGAAAGTGCTGCTGCAGACTGACTCAGTTGGTTGTGCAGCTGCAGGTCACGATGTGTGTTTACAAACATCTGGGCCAAACAGGCTTTATGACTGAAAGATGCTTCTTTACCGTTTTCCTTCAAATTAATATTCAATATCAATTACACCTGCAAAATCAATATGACTGCTTATAAACTTGTACCAACATTTATATTTGTTTATTCATGCATAATTAAACACAAAGGAGCTTTGGGTTGAGATTACAGAACAGTGATTGATGTTTCTTTCAAAATACCTCGTGAAAAATCTAAGAAGTCGTTCTACAGGATGAAGTTTAGTCTGTTCCACAGTAGTTTCACACTAGGTGATTGTATCCTGATTACTTCAGCCGGACTGTAAGCAGTAGTTTCTCACTAGGTGATTGTATCCTGATTACTTCAGCCGGACTGTAAGCAGTAGTTTCACACTAGGTGATTGTATCCTGATTACTTCAGCCGGACTGTAAGCAGTAGTTTCTCACTAGGTGATTGTATCCTGATTACTTCAGCCTGACTGTAAGCAGTAGTTTCACACGAGGCGATTGTATCCTGATTACTTCAGCCGGACTGTAAGCAGTAGTTTCACACGAGGTGATTGTATCCTGATTACTTCAGCCGGACTGTAAGCAGTAGTTTCACACGAGGTGATTGTATCCTGATTACTTCAGCCGGACTGTAAGCAGTAGTTTCACACGAGGTGATTGTATCCTGATTACTTCAGCCTGACTGTAAGCAGTAGTTTCACACTAGGTGATTGTATCCTGATTACTTCAGCCGGACTGTAAGCAGTAGTTTCACACGAGGTGATTGTATCCTGATTACTTCAGCCGGACTGTAAGCAGTAGTTTCACACTAGGTGATTGTATCCTGATTACTTTAGCCGGACTGTAAGCAGTAGTTTCACACGAGGTGATTGTATCCTGATTACTTCAGCCGGACTGTAAGCAGTAGTTTCACACTAGGTGATTGTATCCTGATTACTTCAGCCGGACTGTAAGCAGTAGTTTCACACTAGGTGATTGTATCCTGATTACTTCAGCCTGACTGTAAGCAGTAGTTTCACACGAGGTGATTGTATCCTGATTACTTCAGCCGGACTGTAAGCAGTAGTTTCACACGAGGTGATTGTATCCTGATTACTTCAGCCGGACTGTAAGCAGTAGTTTCACACTAGGTGATTGTATCCTGATTACTTTAGCCGGACTGTAAGCAGTAGTTTCACACGAGGTGATTGTATCCTGATTACTTCAGCCGGACTGTAAGCAGTAGTTTCACACTAGGTGATTGTATCCTGATTACTTCAGCCGGACTGTAAGCAGTAGTTTCACACGAGGTGATTGTATCCTGATTACTTCAGCCGGACTGTAAGCAGTAGTTTCACACTAGGTGATTGTATCCTGATTACTTCAGCCGAACTGTAAGCAGTAGTTTCACACTAGGTGATTGTATCCTGATTACTTCAGCCGGACTGTAAGCAGTAGTTTCACACTAGGTGATTGTATCCTGATTACTTCAGCCGGACTGTAAGCAGTAGTTTCACACGAGGTGATTGTATCCTGATTACTTCAGCCTGACTGTAAGCAGTAGTTTCACACGAGGTGATTGTATCCTGATTACTTCAGCCGGACTGTAAGCAGTAGTTTCACACTAAGGTGATTGTATCCTGATTACTTCAGCCTGACTGTAAGCAGTAGTTTCACACGAGGTGATTGTATCCTGATTACTTCAGCCTGACTGTAAGCAGTAGTTTCACACGAGGTGATTGTATCCTGATTACTTCAGCCGGACTGTAAGCAGTAGTTTCTCACGAGGTGATTGTATCCTGATTACTTCAGCCAGACTGTAAGCAGTAGTTTCACACTAGGTGATTGTATCCTGATTACTTCAGCCGGACTGTAAGCAGTAGTTTCACACGAGGTGATTGTATCCTGATTACTTCAGCCGGACTGTAAGCAGTAGTTTCACACGAGGTGATTGTATCCTGATTACTTCAGCCGGACTGTAAGCAGTAGTTTCACACGAGGTGATTGTATCCTGATTACTTCAGCCGGACTGTAAGCAGTAGTTTCTCACTAGGTGATTGTATCCTGATTACTTCAGCCGGACTGTAAGCAGTAGTTTCTCACTAGGTGATTGTATCCTGATTACTTCAGCCTGACTGTAAGCAGTAGTTTCACACTAGGTGATTGTATCCTGATTACTTCAGCCTGACTGTACGCAGTAGTTTCTCACTAGGTGATTGTATCCTGATTACTTCAGCCTGACTGTACGCAGTAGTTTCACACGAGGTGATTGTATCCTGATTACTTCAGCCGGACTGTAAGCAGTAGTTTCTCACTAGGTGATTGTATCCTGATTACTTCAGCCGGACTGTAAGCAGTAGTTTCACACTAGGTGATGGTATCCTGATTACTTCAGCCGGACTGTAAGCAGTAGTTTCACACGAGGTGATTGTATCCTGATTACTTCAGCCGGACTGTAAGCAGTAGTTTCACACTAGGTGATTGTATCCTGATTACTTCAGCCTGACTGTAAGCAGTAGTTTCACACGAGGTGATTGTATCCTGATTACTTCAGCCTGACTGTAAGCAGTAGTTTCACACGAGGTGATTGTATCCTGATTACTTCAGCCTGACTGTAAGCAGTAGTTTCACACTAGGTGATTGTATCCTGATTACTTCAGCCTGACTGTAAGCAGTAGTTTCACATAAGGTGATTGTATCCTGATTATTTCAGCCTGACTGTAAGCAGTAGTTTCACACGAGGTGATTGTATCCTGATTACTTCAGCCTGACTGTACGCAGTAGTTTCACACGAGGTGATTGTATCCTGATTACTTCAGCCGGACTGTAAGCAGTAGTTTCTCACTAGGTGATTGTATCCTGATTACTTCAGCCAGACTGTAAGCAGTAGTTTCACACTAGGTGATTGTATCCTGATTACTTCAGCCGGACTGTAAGCAGTAGTTTCTCACTAGGTGATTGTATCCTGATTACTTCAGCCGGACTGTAAGCAGTAGTTTCTCACTAGGTGATTGTATCCTGATTACTTCAGCCTGACTGTAAGCAGTAGTTTCACACTAGGTGATTGTATCCTGATTACTTCAGCCTGACTGTACGCAGTAGTTTCTCACTAGGTGATTGTATCCTGATTACTTCAGCCTGACTGTAAGCAGTAGTTTCACACTAGGTGATTGTATCCTGATTACTTCAGCCAGACTGTAAGCAGTAGTTTCACACTAGGTGATTGTATCCTGATTACTTCAGCCGGACTGTAAGCAGTAGTTTCTCACTAGGTGATTGTATCCTGATTACTTCAGCCGGACTGTAAGCAGTAGTTTCTCACTAGGTGATTGTATCCTGATTACTTCAGCCTGACTGTAAGCAGTAGTTTCACACTAGGTGATTGTATCCTGATTACTTCAGCCTGACTGTACGCAGTAGTTTCTCACTAGGTGATTGTATCCTGATTACTTCAGCCTGACTGTACGCAGTAGTTTCACACGAGGTGATTGTATCCTGATTACTTCAGCCGGACTGTAAGCAGTAGTTTCTCACTAGGTGATTGTATCCTGATTACTTCAGCCGGACTGTAAGCAGTAGTTTCTCACTAGGTGATTGTATCCTGATTACTTCAGCCTGACTGTACGCAGTAGTTTCACACGAGGTGATTGTATCCTGATTACTTCAGCCGGACTGTAAGCAGTAGTTTCTCACTAGGTGATTGTATCCTGATTACTTCAGCCGGACTGTAAGCAGTAGTTTCTCACTAGGTGATTGTATCCTGATTACTTCAGCCTGACTGTAAGCAGTAGTTTCACACTAGGTGATTGTATCCTGATTACTTCAGCCTGACTGTACGCAGTAGTTTCTCACTAGGTGATTGTATCCTGATTACTTCAGCCTGACTGTACGCAGTAGTTTCACACGAGGTGATTGTATCCTGATTACTTCAGCCGGACTGTAAGCAGTAGTTTCTCACTAGGTGATTGTATCCTGATTACTTCAGCCGGACTGTAAGCAGTAGTTTCACACTAGGTGATGGTATCCTGATTACTTCAGCCGGACTGTAAGCAGTAGTTTCACACGAGGTGATTGTATCCTGATTACTTCAGCCGGACTGTAAGCAGTAGTTTCACACTAGGTGATTGTATCCTGATTACTTCAGCCTGACTGTAAGCAGTAGTTTCACACGAGGTGATTGTATCCTGATTACTTCAGCCTGACTGTAAGCAGTAGTTTCACACGAGGTGATTGTATCCTGATTACTTCAGCCTGACTGTAAGCAGTAGTTTCACACTAGGTGATTGTATCCTGATTACTTCAGCCTGACTGTAAGCAGTAGTTTCACATAAGGTGATTGTATCCTGATTATTTCAGCCTGACTGTAAGCAGTAGTTTCACACGAGGTGATTGTATCCTGATTACTTCAGCCTGACTGTACGCAGTAGTTTCACACGAGGTGATTGTATCCTGATTACTTCAGCCGGACTGTAAGCAGTAGTTTCTCACTAGGTGATTGTATCCTGATTACTTCAGCCAGACTGTAAGCAGTAGTTTCACACTAGGTGATTGTATCCTGATTACTTCAGCCGGACTGTAAGCAGTAGTTTCTCACTAGGTGATTGTATCCTGATTACTTCAGCCGGACTGTAAGCAGTAGTTTCTCACTAGGTGATTGTATCCTGATTACTTCAGCCTGACTGTAAGCAGTAGTTTCACACTAGGTGATTGTATCCTGATTACTTCAGCCTGACTGTACGCAGTAGTTTCTCACTAGGTGATTGTATCCTGATTACTTCAGCCTGACTGTAAGCAGTAGTTTCACACTAGGTGATTGTATCCTGATTACTTCAGCCAGACTGTAAGCAGTAGTTTCACACTAGGTGATTGTATCCTGATTACTTCAGCCGGACTGTAAGCAGTAGTTTCTCACTAGGTGATTGTATCCTGATTACTTCAGCCGGACTGTAAGCAGTAGTTTCTCACTAGGTGATTGTATCCTGATTACTTCAGCCTGACTGTAAGCAGTAGTTTCACACTAGGTGATTGTATCCTGATTACTTCAGCCTGACTGTACGCAGTAGTTTCTCACTAGGTGATTGTATCCTGATTACTTCAGCCTGACTGTACGCAGTAGTTTCACACGAGGTGATTGTATCCTGATTACTTCAGCCGGACTGTAAGCAGTAGTTTCTCACTAGGTGATTGTATCCTGATTACTTCAGCCGGACTGTAAGCAGTAGTTTCTCACTAGGTGATTGTATCCTGATTACTTCAGCCTGACTGTACGCAGTAGTTTCACACGAGGTGATTGTATCCTGATTACTTCAGCCGGACTGTAAGCAGTAGTTTCTCACTAGGTGATTGTATCCTGATTACTTCAGCCGGACTGTAAGCAGTAGTTTCTCACTAGGTGATTGTATCCTGATTACTTCAGCCGGACTGTAAGCAGTAGTTTCACATGAGGTGATTGTATCCTGATTACTTCAGCCGGACTGTAAGCAGTAGTTTCACACGAGGTGATTGTATCCTGATTACTTCAGCCGGACTGTAAGCAGTAGTTTCACACGAGGTGATTGTATCCTGATTACTTCAGCCGGACTGTAAGCAGTAGTTTCACACTAGGTGATTGTATCCTGATTACTTCAGCCGGACTGTAAGCAGTAGTTTCTCACTAGGTGATTGTATCCTGATTACTTCAGCCGGACTGTAAGCAGTAGTTTCTCACTAGGTGATTGTATCCTGATTACTTCAGCCGGACTGTAAGCAGTAGTTTCTCACTAGGTGATTGTATCCTGATTACTTCAGCCGGACTGTAAGCAGTAGTTTCTCACTAGGTGATTGTATCCTGATTACTTCAGCCTGACTGTACGCAGTAGTTTCACACGAGGTGATTGTATCCTGATTACTTCAGCCGGACTGTAAGCAGTAGTTTCTCACTAGGTGATTGTATCCTGATTACTTCAGCCGGACTGTAAGCAGTAGTTTCTCACTAGGTGATTGTATCCTGATTACTTCAGCCGGACTGTAAGCAGTAGTTTCTCACTAGGTGATTGTATCCTGATTACTTCAGCCGGACTGTAAGCAGTAGTTTCACATGAGGTGATTGTATCCTGATTACTTCAGCCGGACTGTAAGCAGTAGTTTCACACGAGGTGATTGTATCCTGATTACTTCAGCCGGACTGTAAGCAGTAGTTTCACCGAAGGTGATTGTATCCTGATTACTTCAGCCGGACTGTAAGCAGGGGCAAACAGCTGCAGAGGCACCAGAGCAGACCTGCTACTGAAACGTGTTGCCAGGATGAACAAACAGTCATGAAAGTCAAGGAATGTCCGTCTCCCACTACAACGTTGTTCTGAGGTGCAGACGTCTGCATGTCTCGGTGCAATTCACCATTTCTAGAGTTTATTGAAGCTTTAGTGAAGCTTTTACTCTTCATGTGAGTGTTTTTGTGCACTGAGGCTTCATGCTAAGCTAATCATGACTTCATATTCCCAATGCCCCCACAGTGATCTCAAATATGATGTAAGTCAAGTGCAAAACTGTCCTTCTAATAAATAATATGACTTTCTCCATTATTGATGTTTCACATCTAAAATATTTCTTCATCTGGATAAAAATGTTGTGGAACTGATTGGAACTTTTTTGGAAGGAATTTCCTTTTAGGAAACCTCTAAAATCTAAAGTCCAAAGTCTAATGTCTAAAGTCTAAAGTCTAAAGTCTAAAGTCTAAAGTCTAAAGTCTAAAGTCTAAAATCTAAAGTCTAAAGTCTAAAATCTAAAGTCTAAAGTCTAAAGTCTAAAATCTAAAGTCTAAAGTCTAAAATCTAAAGTCTAAAATCTAAAGTCTAAAATCTAAAGTCTAAAGTCTAAAATCTAAAGTCTAAAGTCTAAAGTCTAAAGTCTAAAATCTAAAGTCTAAAGTCTAAAATCTAAAGTCTAAAGTCTAAAATCTAAAGTCTAAAATCAAAAGTCTAAAGTCTAAAATCTAAAGTCTAAAGTCTAAAATCTAAAGTGAAAAGTCTAAAGTCTAAAATCTTAAGTCTAAACTCTAAAGTCTAAAATCTAAAGTCTAAAGTCTAAAGTCTAAAATCTAAAGTCTAAAGTCTAAAATCTAAAGTCTAAAATCAAAAGTCTAAAGTCTAAAATCTAAAGTCTAAAGTCTAAAATCTAAAGTCTAAAGTCTAAAATCTAAAGTCTAAAGTCTAAAATCTAAAGTCTAAAATCTAAAATCTAAAGTGTAAAGTCTAAAGTCTAAAGTGTAAAGTCGAAAGTCGAAAGTCGAAAGTCTAAAATCTAAAGTCTAAAATCTAAAATCTAAAGTGTAATGTCTAAAGTCTAAAGTCTAAAGTCTAAAATCTAAAGTCTAAAGTCTAAAGTCTAAAGTGTAATGTGTAATGTGTAATGTGTAAAGTGTAAAGTGTAATGTGTAAAGTGTAAAGTGTAAAGTGTAATGTGTAATGTGTAAAGTGTAAAGTGTAAAGTGTAAAGTGTAATGTCTAAAGTCTAAAGTCTAAAGTGTAATGTGTAATGTGTAATGTGTAAAGTGTAAAGTGTAATGTGTAAAGTGTAAAGTGTAATGTGTAATGTGTAATGTGTAATGTGTAAAGTGTAAAGTGTAATGTGTAAAGTGTAAAGTCTAAAGTGTAATGTGTAATGTGTAAAGTCTAAAGTGTAAAGTGTAAAGTGTAATGTGTAAAGTCTAAAGTCTAAAGTGTAATGTGTAAAGTGTAAAGTCTAAAGTGTAAAGTCTAAAGTCTAAAGTCTAAAGTCTAAAGTGTAAAGTGTAATGTGTAAAGTCTAAAGTGTAAAGTGTAATGTGTAAAGTGTAAAGTGTAAAGTCTAAAGTGTAAAGTGTAAAGTGTAAAGTGTAATGTGTAAAGTCTAAAGTCTAAAGTGTAATGTGTAAAGTCTAAAGTCTAAAGTGTAATGTATAAAGTCTAAAGTGTAATGTGTAAAGTGTAAAGTGTAATGTGTAAAGTCTAAAGTCTAAAGTCTAAAGTGTAATGTGTAAAGTGTAAAGTGTAATGTATAAAGTCTAAAGTGTAATGTGTAAAGTCTAAAGTGTAATGTGTAAAGTCTAAAGTGTAAAGTGTAATGTGTAAAGTGTAATGTATAAAGTCTAAAGTGTAATGTGTAAAGTCTAAAGTGTAATGTGTAAAGTCTAAAGTGTAATGTGTAATGTGTAAAGTCTAAAGTGTAATGTGTAAAGTCTAAAGTGTAATGTGTAATGTGTAAAGTCTAAAGTGTAATGTGTAATGTGTAAAGTCTAAAGTGTAATGTGTAAAGTGAAAAGTCTAAAGTCTAAAGTCTAAAGTCTAAAGTCTAAAATCTAAAGTCTAAAGTCTAAAGTCTAAAGTCTAAAGTCTAACGTCTCGCTGTCCCAAATGTGTTTATGGTTCAGTTTCATGAAGCACTTTTTTTTCAGATGAAGCTGCCAGTGATGTCATAATGGCCAGTGATGTAATATCTACAGAAAATGTCTGCAGTTCAGCCTTTTTCAATGTATTCAAAGTTAATGAATCCCTAACTGGTCAGTAGTGTGAAAATAATCAGTCAATAACAGAGTACCAATAATTAAATGAGTTTAAACAGTATTTAAGTTGAAGTGAAATTGAAAATAATAACTTCAGCCAATTATGTAGTAATACATAAATATGACTGCATTCATTCAAATTGGCCATCTTCTGAACTATTTGGTGTTTTAGGATTTTAATCAGACTTCATGATGGATATATGTCGAAACGCAGCTTGAATTGAACAAAGTAATGGAACGAATTGTCCCAGTGACACGATCTATCTATCATCTATCTATCTGTCTGTCTATCTGTCTATCATCTATCTATCTATCTATCTATCTATCTATCTATCTATCTATCTATCTATCTATCTATCTATCATCTATCTATCTATCTGTCTGTCTATCTATCTAAGACTGTGTATTTTGATTAGATTTGTGTTTTGACTGAACTAAAGCCATGCCAGTGGACAGTCAGTGAGGCTCCGCCCCCCCGGGGTTTTTCCAGGCATCATGTTGTTCATCACTTTGAAGGGTTCAGAGCTTCTTTAGTGAAATGAGGAGCTTGAGGAGCAGCTGAGCTCCTGATTGCTTTTAAATGCTGCTTTCCTTGAGTTGGCACTCTGTGACCTCTACGGTGTGTCATCGACTCGTAGCTCCGCCCACAGACTCCCACAACACATCAACAGGTGAGAATGAGAACAGAGTACTTTGTATAAACTCCCGTGTCTCTGAGTTCATCACCCTCAGGCCAGTATTGTTCATTTGGCCTTTGTCACAAGATTCAAGTCCAGAGTGTGTTGTGATCCCATATGCTGTCTCTGAACCATAGAGTCGCTCTGAACATGAAGTAGAAAGACGAGTGTGAGTCATTTCCATGTCTTAGTGTGTATGAAGGCTGCATGCATCAATACCAGAAAGCAGAGACGTTGCTGCTCAACCACAGAAACAGGAATTCAGGAGAAAGTGAGAGCACCACGTGCTTGTGGCTTCTGATTGCATCTCTCAACGTCTCCGCTTCATCAATTCGTCACACTGCGACGCCGTGGAAGCTTTTCTACGAGTCAACCTGTGTGAGTAGAAGCACTTCCTGTTTGGAGATCACATTCAACCACAGGACAGCAGGAAACTGCTTCAATACAACACACTCCCAAAATCACGTCACTGAGGCTGTGTGTGTGTGTGTGTGTGTGTGTGTGTGTGTGTGTGTGTGTGTGTGTGTGTGTGTGTGTGTGTGTGTGTGTGTGTGTGTGTGTGTGTGTGTTTCATAAAGTAGAACTATGGAGTATTTGATACGTTTTACTTCATCCTGCTCCTTCTTAGGCATGTTAATTAAATATATGAAGTAAGTTAGTATGTGTGTGAATAAAGATGATCTATTTTCTCTGAATATATTTTAAGGTATTGTAGTGACCACTGTGAAGTGAAGGGGGTGGGGGGGGGGGGGGGGGGGGGGAGCAAAGGACCATGTGACGTGCTTCTTGTAACTATGTGTTGCCTTAGTTACGTGTTTTACTTTTACTGTCAAAGTCGGTTATAGTTTGTTTAGTTGTGCGTCTTTTCTTACAGTCAGTTACACTTCGTGTATTTGTGTGTCTGACATGGGATATATGTGCGTTGTGTGTGAGACCCCCTGCGCCGGGGGGAGGTGGCTGGGGAGCACACCCCTTAGAGCAGGCCATGTCCAGGGGGTGCACATAAAGGCCTTCCAGAGTCTCCTGGTCCCTGCGTGCACACTGCCAGCATTACAGTAGCATTTACTTCTACTATCGTCAGAGGCTGCAGTCGTACAGTCCACCCTCTGAGGAATGGAAACGGTAACCGTGACAACCTGTACTGAGCAGACACGTCGCTGTGCACGGACGCATATTGAACTGTTGATTGATGAGGGGGCACCTGCAGAACGCAGACGACGGACTGAAGCTGAAGGGACACTTTCATGGCCACAACACTAGGCTGGACCAGAGTAGGAGGATGTCCAGTCGCTGCCCAGCGCACAGGGGAGAGGACAAGTTTGACGCCACAAAGTCAGCAGGGAACATGAGGCCCGTGGGCCAAAAGCCACCGCCAGAGGTCGCATTCATCTTCACTGTTTGACATTTCATTGTATTTTGCATCAAAATGTTTAATTAAAATTGACTTTATGAGATTCTAATCATTTTCAGTACTAACTGTTTGATCTCATTCCATACTGTCAGGGTGTAGGCTGAGGTCTCCATTAAGAGTGGGCGGGCCATAGGTCTGGGCGGTCCAGCACCTCACCTGTGGCCACTTTCTGTAATCACCCTGCTCTATATATGTCCTGTCTGTGTTTGTTCAGTGTTGGTTTGTTTGTTATCGATGTCCCGTCCGTCCGGTCCAGTGTTTAGTCATCCATGTCTCGTCCGGTCTGTCCAGGGCATTGGAATCAAGTCTGCTGTGCTCTTCATGTCAAGGAGCATCCTGCGATTCATCGGTCTGTGATGTCATCAAATAAAAGACTTGTT
Organism: Blennius ocellaris; assembly: GCF_963422515.1. NCBI lineage: Eukaryota > Metazoa > Chordata > Actinopteri > Blenniiformes > Blenniidae > Blennius > Blennius ocellaris. The sequence goes on from NC_137654.1 coordinate 1,917,986, forward strand.
TGAACCCAGCCTGCCTCCAGAGTCCTGCACTTGGGTCCTGTCCGTATTCGTGACACATCCACTGTGGCCACAACAAAGAAAAACTTTGAAGTGTACATTTAAAGGTTATTAAGGCAATATTTCACCAGTCTGGTAACTCAGGATGAAACTGGACTGTACAGCCCCGTTTCCACCACACAAGAAGTGTGGGAATGGACCGGTACAGTCCGGTACGGTCCGGTACAGTCTGGTACGGTCCGGTCCGGTCCGGTCCGGTACAGTCCGGTCCCGTACGGTCCGGTACAGTCTGGTACAGTCCGGTACGGTCCGGTCCGGTACAGTCCGGTACGGTACGGTCTGGTATGGTCTGGTATGGTACAGTCCGGTACGGTACGGTCCGGTCCGGTACAGTCCGGTCCGGTCCGGTACAGTCCGGTACGGTACGGTCCGGTACGGTACGGTCCGGTACAGTCTGGTACAGTCCGGTACGGTCCGGTCCGGTACAGTCCGGTACGGTACGGTCTGGTATGGTCTGGTATGGTACAGTCCGGTACGGTCCGGTCCGGTACAGTCCGGTCCGGTCCGGTACAGTCCGGTACGGTACGGTCCGGTACGGTACGGTCCGGTCCGGTCCGGTCCGGTACAGTCCGGTACGGTACGGTCCGGTCCGGTTCAGGTTTCCACCGCAAGAATTTGTGATTTTCCGGAAACAACCACTCCAAAGGCCGTCACCCCCCCCCCCCCTCCATCAGGGTACCAGGACCATGGAACAGGTCTGAGTTTGAGGAGCCGTCTGCTGATTGGTCAGTGAGTCACTACACAATATGTTAATATGTCAGCTGGATGAATCTTCTGCTGTTAATGTGCTCAGCTTTGCTCTGGTGGTTTGTTTTCTTTTCCTTTTCTTTTCTTTTCTTTGCTGCTCGATTTTCATGTTGGTTATGAAAGAGCGGATGTGAGGCAGAGGAGACCGGGGCTCGGGACTTTGCATCACGTCGGCGCTTTCTGTTTGCAGCATAGCGTCAGTGCGCCCGGCAGGCGGAACGCCACGCCACGCCGCGCCGGGTCTGTCTTTGCATCGCGTCTGAGTTATATAACGCTTATAAAGAGCGTTGGCTCTCTCAGGACCTACACGGAAGTTACAGCTGCAGCTCTGTGGCTGCAAAAAATAACAGTTAACTAAACAACTAGTGCAAAGCGGAGGATGTAAACAACAAAATCAACAACAACAACAACAGAGGATTCATAAGGTCCAGATCTGAGATGACTGTTTTAACATCACATATCTGCGGAGCTCTAAGCCCCGCCTACTTTTTATCCTACTTTCTGCAGTGGAAACAGGCACTGGATTTGGCTCCGGTTATGCTTTGCCGTACGGCTCTGTAAGGCTCCGTTCTGTCCTGCACCTTTTGTGTGGTGGAAACACGGCTTATATGGTCCCTGAAGTCCATTGAATCTTATTTAATAATGATCTTGTATGTATCTTATATACATGTGTATATATGTATTTAAATTGTATACATCTTTGTATTGGTTCAGTTATTTACTTTGAAATAACCATAACATATTTGGTGTTTGGTTCATTCCATATCAACTGGTCCTACAACTTGTCCTTGTGACCTGTCCCCCTGAAGAGAGGACGCCTGTCTTCAGGAGACACTTGGCCTTGGTCCCTACATCAGAGGTTTTACTGTATTTGTATGTGTGTATATACAGACTATATGGATATTGGTCAGTATGTGATTGTGCACATGTCAAGTCCCATATGCTTGAAATGAATGAATGAATAAAAATCTAGATTTTGTTCTGATCAACAACTTGTCTATTGTGTTCTATCTTATATATGGGCTTACAATGTATTCATATTATTTTTTTCAACTTATTAAAATGGCATATGATTGAGTAATGTACAATCTGCTTCTGCTTCGTGTGTGTGTGTGTGTGTGTGTGTGTGTGTGTGTGTGTGTGTGTGTGTGTGTGTGTGTGTGTGTGTGTTGTGTTTTATAAATGACCTATCATAGATGACAAATCAGAACATTGTATTATTATTTATTCCACTATGAACATCAAAATACACCAAACCATGTGTCCAGTATCAGAAGTACATGTATGAAGTTTGCAGGAAGGGAAACGAGGAGATCAGTTCAGTATTCAGCGAGTTCTGATTGGTTAAAGTCTGTGACACTTCACTGCTCCTGTCAAGCAGACGAGACTGAGCGGAGCGGCGACCGGACCAAGATGGCGGCCATCCCCACACTGTGTGGTGGAACCGGGGCTCAGGTGACGTCATGAGAATCTGATGGAGGCTGCTGTGGTGGGGGAAGAACCACAGGTTTGTTTCCACCCACAGAGGGAGGAAACATACTTCAGGGCAGAAGTTTGTAAACATTTGGTTTATTTTCTTTGATTTCTTTTCAGCAAAAGCCTCGTCCACCTGTCCATTAAAGAGAAAACACACCGGGAACAGGGACGTTTAACTGACAGACGGGTGTGACTGGCCGGCCAGGTGGCCCAACCTTACACCACCCAACCTTACACAGGTGGCCCAACCTTACACCACCCAACCTTACACAGGTGGCCCAACCTTACACCACCCAACCTTACACAGGTGGCCCAACCTTACACAGGTGGCCCAACCTTACACCACCCAACCTTACACAGGTGGCCCAACCTTACACCACCCAACCTTACACAGGTGGCCCAACCTTACACCACCCAACCTTACACAGGTGGCCCAACCTTACACAGGTGGCCCAACCTTACACCACCCAACCTTACACAGGTGGCCCAACCTTACACAGGTGGCCCAACCTTACACCACCCAACCTTACACAGGTGGCCCAACCTTACACAGGTGGCCCAACCTTACACCACCCAACCTTACACAGGTGGCCCAACCTTACACAGGTGGCCCAACCTTACACCACCCAACCTTACACAGGTGGCCCAACCTTACACCGCCCAACCTTACACAGGTGGCCCAACCTTACACCACCCAACCTTACACAGGTGGCCCAACCTTACACCGCCCAACCTTACACAGGTGGCCCAACCTTACACCGCCCAACCTTACACAGGTGGCCCAACCTTACACCGCCCAACCTTACACAGGTGGCCCAGCCTTAAACAGGGCCGCCCAACCTTACACAGGTGGCCCAACCTTACACAGGTGGCCCAACCTTACACAGGTGGCCCAACCTTACACCACCCAACCTTACACAGGTGGCCCAACCTTACACCACCCAACCTTACACAGGTGGCCCAACCTTACACCGCCCAACCTTACACAGGTGGCCCAACCTTACACAGGTGGCCCAACCTTACACAGGTGGCCCAACCTTACACAGGGCCGCCCAACCTTACACAGGGCCGCCCAACCTTACACAGGTGGCCCAACCATACACAGGTGGCCCAACCTTACACAGGGCCGCCCAACCTTACACAGGTGGCCCAACCATACACAGGTGGCCCAACCTTACACCGCCCAACCTTACACAAGTGGCCCAACCTTACACAGGTGGCCCAACCATACACAGGTGGCCCAACCTTACACAGGGCCGCCCAACCAGGACCGACACTGGGCTAAGAAAGAAACACAAACACAACGAGACCCCGATGGAAAGAAAAACAAAGCGAAAACGGTACGGCCGGTACAGACATGCCAAAACACTGTGCCCTCGGCCAGCCAGCCGGCTGCGGGGAATGTGTGGTCCTCAAACTGCACCTGCAGAAATCGGGAACACGCTCGGAACGCTGCGCCTCCCAGGAAACGAGACGAAGAAAATGAAAGATGGAGAGAACGAGCCACATGGGAGTGAAACCCAGCCCAGGCGGAGCGGAAGTAATTAATTACAATAGCAAATCTCCAAGAACCGGATGTGCTCACCACCGTACATAGTTCCTAACTCTTCATCAATAATTAACTTAAGAAAATAACGGGGCCAAATGCCCGTAAGAGTAACAGAAAAAGAAAGGGGGGGGGGGGGGGACCTGAGACAAAACACTACAAAAAGTACTTTTGGGTTTTAGGTGATTTCAAGTTGTTCCAGCAGATTATTCTTTGGTCATTTACATAATCTGCTCTTTTTTCACTCATCCTGAGTTTCTCTGAACGCTCTGATGAGCCGGCCCTTTAAATGTTGTCGCTGCAAGGAATTGTGGGGCAGCAGGAGCTGATCTCCTTTGGTAAAGGAAGCATCAGTGTTTCCTAGGCTAAAGGAAGCATCAGTGTGTCCTAGGCTAAAGGAAGCATCAGTGTGTCCTAGGCTAAAGGAAGCATCAGTGTGTCCTAGGCTAAAGGAGGCATCAGTGTTTCCTAGGCTAAAGGAAGCATCAGTGTTTCCTAGGCTAAAGGAAGCATCAGTGTTTCCTAGGCTAAAGGAAGCATCAGTGTGTCCTAGGCTAAAGGAGGCATCAGTGTTTCCTAGGCTAAAGGAAGCATCAGTGTGTCCTAGGCTAAAGGAAGCATCAGTGTTTCCTAGGCTAAAGGAAGCATCAGTGTTTCCTAGGCTAAAGGAAGCATCAGTGTTTCCTAGGCTAAAGGAAGCATCAGTGTGTCCTAGGCTAAAGGAAGCATCAGTGTGTCCTAGGCTAAAGGAAGCATCAGTGTTTCCTAGGCTAAAGGAAGCATCAGTGATTCCTAGGCTAAAGGAAGCATCAGTGTTTCCTAGGCTAAAGGAAGCATCAGTGATTCCTAGGCTAAAGGAAGCATCAGTGATTCCTAGGCTAAAGGAAGCATCAGTGTGTCCTAGGCTAAAGGAAGCATCAGTGTGTCCTAGGCTAAAGGAAGCATCAGTGTTTCCTAGGCTAAAGGAAGCATCAGTGATTCCTAGGCTAAAGGAAGCATCAGTGTTTCCTAGGCTAAAGGAAGCATCAGTGATTCCTAGGCTAAAGGAAGCATCAGTGATTCCTAGGCTAAAGGAAGCATCAGTGTTTCTGGATTAGTTCCACTCAATTCCGATTAAATCTGATTGATTCTATCCATTTTGATTGATTAAGAATTAAAAGATGAAAATGTCTGTTTCAGTCTTTGTCACATTGTTTGCTGTTATTTTAAGTCTACGTCAGACATGTGAGTAAAGCACATTTCATCAAATTCTCCTGAAACATAAAGTGACATTAATCTGCCTCTGACTTCTATATTTCCAGCTTCATCGCCTTTGTTCCCTCTGCAGATTGAATATTACCGCTGAACTTACAGTAGCGCAGTAAGAATGAGAAACCTGAGTCAGAACTCAGTGTTTGTCCTGGAAATGAGCTTCACGTTTACTCGAGCTGAAACTTTATGTTTGCTGAATGTTCTCTCCTAGATTTCACTTCCTGTTTTTTTCTAAGAAGACTTCAGTCTGCAGTTTTTCAGAGCTGAGGTGGGACACAAAAGGCAGAAACAGAAAGTGCTGGGCCTAAAGCTTCCATTTACACTAACCACTGTGTCTACGCGTAAGACAAGTTTCACAGATGAGCTTCACGTGTTTTATTTCGACACATCAGCAGGTGAACAAAAGAGGAAAATCTGCAGTTTCTGTTTCGAACCTCTTGAGACTGTCTTTAACGTGATTATCTGTCTTTTACCTCGGGAACACAGAGATTCATCATGTTGTCTTGTTTATGTCAGGAACCTGACAAACCCAAAAAGGAGACAGACGTGAGACTTTTCAAACACTTTATTTGTAAATATTGTGAATATTTTCCTCCATACTTCTGATATATATATATATATATATATATATATATATATATATATATATATATATATATATATATGACCAGGATTTCAAAATTTGTATGATTTATATAACTTTTAACTCTGCCGGGCCTGATCCTACATGCAGATTATTTTATACAGATTATGGTTATTTAATCCAGACCTGGACTCTTTAAAATGTCGTCCTGGATTTTTGAATGTCAGCCTGAACTCTTCACAAAAGACTGTTCTTGTATAAGTCTTTTTGACCTGTTCTTTTAAAAAGTTGACAAAAGCTCTTCAACATGTACACGTAACTAAACGTCGTCTTTGACCTACTTTTAGAAAGATTAAACCAAATGGAATGAAACAGCAGAAGCTTCACAGTTCGGCTCGGTTTGTAAAGCGACTCAAAATAATCCTCAAGCTGAAATTCAATCAAAGCTTCAATAAAATCCCTCCATCTCTGTTTGATTTCAACGTCCAGTTGTTAAAAAGAGACGCAGTGTTTGTTGTCCTGCACTGTGATGCACGATGTGGCTGATCTCTGCTCATACTGACGCTTCACTTGTTTCTCTGTTTTCTGCAGTTGTGGGGTGAAAAGTGGAGTTTGTCCTTACCGTGAGCTGCTCGTCTTCCTCCTGTAAGGTTTGTGGAGGGAGAAGCTGTGAAAGGATTCAGAGTGGGAGTTCTTCCACAGGAAATACGCTTTTCAGCAGCGAGAACTTGGGCTAGAACGTGACGACTGTGCAGGAACATTCACGATACACTCTTCAGCTCGCTGTTTCAGCTCCGACACAAAAACGAACCGTCCTGGTATTTTGTGGCATTTGATTTAATGTCCTCTTTAAAATGGACCAAGTGATATTGGAGTACAGAGCAGAATAAAGGAGATTTCAGTCTGGAGGCTCACCTGAACTCAGCCTCAGGAGGCTCGACAGAAACCCTGACTCACATTGACTCAGTTTTTATATCGACAGGATGAGAAAACCTCCGACTGAAACTCGTCCCAGTAACTGTAAAGCAGAAAAGTATCTGAAGTGAGATGAGAAACCTCCACAATATCTGCAGCCCGAGAAGATCACAGCTGCTTTCTCTCACTTTGACAATAACCAAGCTGGACTGATGCGTTTCAGTCTTGTATTGTTGGGACTGGAGTCAGCCGCTGAGAAAAGAGGCTTTTGTCTTTTCACTATAAAGTGAAATCTCTTTACAGCAAAACAGGGACTTTTTAAGAAATGGAGATAACAAACACTGTATGTGAGGCTGTAGTTATGATTGAATAACTCCAATTAAATAAAAAGATTCATGATATTTTAAGCTGATTCAGCTTTTCTGTCTGAATTTAGTAGTTTGACCTTTTTTGTGGATTTATCCATTGAAGGTGTTTTACTACTTTTTTCTCCTTGTTCTCTTTTTTACATTTTCTGTTTTGACTCTTTAGAAGATTTGGTCATTTTTCTTTTTTTTTCATTTTGTTCTTTTTTGTTTTTGCTGCTTCTTAGCAGGTTTGTCTGTTGAAACCTTTTTTGGGCAAATCAGCAATTTCAAACTTGGTTTTTCCCGACTTTTTCTTTCTTTCTTTCTTTCTTTCTTTCTTTCTTTCTTTCTTTCTTTCTTTCTTTCTTTCTTTCTTTCTTTCTTTCTTTCTTTCTTTCTTTCTTTCTTTTAGGTTGTTTTAGCCTCTTTAAGCCAGGATATAAGTCATTTTTGGAAACAGTTTTGTGCAAATCAAGTCATATAAAAAAGGCTTTCCTTCATACAATGTGGTGAAATCTTCATGGAGCCACATTGGAGAAGCTTGAGAGCCATATGTGGCTCCACAGCTGCATGCTGCAGACATCTACATGTGGTGACTTTCAGCCATGAGATGTATTTATTAATTTTACGTTTGATGGCTTTATTTTCCTCTTTAGCCTGTTGTGTTTCGTGGCTCGTTCACGATCAGGCCTGAGCTGCTCTGCAGTTAATTCAAGTGGCAGCTTGAACTCAGAAACAGGTCTCTGGTGAGAATGAGTCCTGACTGCATGAATAAAGTCTAATGAAACACTCTCAGACTGGGCTGTGATCTCGCTATGTTCTACTTTATTCATGCAGTCAGGACTCATTCTCACCAGAGACCTGTTTCTGAGTTTCTAAAGAAACCAAACCTGGTTTAAAAATCCTGAAAATGATTCTTTAAATGCAGTATTTTTTTTTTTATTATTGATTTAATGTATCTAATTTCTGAGAAAACAGTCCTATTTTATTTACAAATGAGATATTACCCTGTGTGACGTTCTTTTAAATACATACATTAATTATTTAATGAAAACATCTTGAGAAAGCAGGAGGAAGATGAACCTGCACCTCAGCTAATGTTAATGCTAATGCTGAACAATTACAAAAACATTTACAAATCAAGTAAGTTTACAAATCAGTAAGAGTATTTTAGAATTTTTTTAAATAACAAAACTTGTTGAGACACCACTGATACTGCATCATGATGTCCAAAGAAGGTTATTGTGGTTTTGACTGGAGTTTACAATGCACTTTATTTGTAAATATTGTGAATATTTTCCTCCATACTTCTGATATATATATATATATATATATGAAAAACTAATTGGACATTTGTAATGAAAAATGTCGATCAGTTCTAAAAGCACAATAATTGATACGATCGTGACAAGATTCTTTATATGAAATGCACTGGGACGTCAAAGAGGACACTGCTTCACTGTCTTTAACAGTCATTCTCTGTCTCCAACAGTCTGACGTCTTTAAACCTTCACCTTGTACTTCTGAACATTCATTATCTGTCTCCAACAGTCTGACGTCTTTAAACCTTCACCTTGTACTTCTGAACATTCATTATCTGTCTCCAACAGTCTGACGTCTTTAAACCTTCACCTTGTACTTCTGAACATTCATTCGGGATTGAAAAATGAAGCCCTTCAGTTTTGCAGAGTTGTTTTCAGAACAAAGACGGAATAAAGACATAATGAAGCCTTTTTCAGTGCCGGATCGTTTCCTTTCCAGTAAGATGAGGTCCGTACGTCCTGGCAGCTTGTTTTCGTGAACTTGCTGACTGATCGGTAAAAGTTCATTTCTGATCTTGTTCTCCAGCAGAAGAACGGACTGTTCTGAGAACAAGCTCACAACACGTTGTTTCTTCCACTTTCCACCAGTTATGAAGTGAAAGTGGCAGTACAGCTCAGAGAGTCTTTGTTCTGGTGAGAAGGTTGACTTGGTGATTTCAGACGGTGATACTTGCTGACGAGGCGACACGCTTCAGTCAAGGACGTCCTCTCAGGGCGTGAAGCAGACTGACGGCCATGTTGCCTGTGTGTGAGTGATTCAGTCCTTCCGAAGTGGATGTTCGGATTCAGCGGGGTGAGACGTGTGTTTCAGCTCATGAGAGTTTCAAGCAGCTCTTTGATCATCAATAATCCATTTGTTTATGGTTTAAATCTACATTTGTTATATTTAAAGGCGTGGATTTTTTAAAAGCTTTATTTCCATTTCCATGTAGGATTTCTTTGTGAAGCTCTGAGATGTGCTTTGTGTGTCTCTCCTCTGAAGGCTCCAGGACAGACAGACGTCACACCAACACGTCTGACAAGACATTATTTATATCATGTGGGGTTTTCCACAACCTATGCATACACCGTCACGTATATGAAAATAGGCTTGTTTTAATGAGCCACAGGCGACTGGTTTCCACTTGGGACTGTCCCAGGAACGCAGGGTGTGCCTCGTGAGGGGCCACATGGACCCCCACCACACTGCAGCTTCATACAGGATCTGAAACACAAAGCCTGCTTCCATTGTAAACATGTATTAGAGGATTTTAGTGAAAGGAAGTGATTGAGGGGCAGAGAAGAAATGAGCACAGACCAGGACACTCCAATACACAGAACCAGAACCTTTTGGGGAGAAATTCAGTCATGGGTTTAATCATGTTCTTGATCTGCAGCAGCATCATATGTTACTCTCCAAACAAAGTATAAAACATTTTTCAAGGTTAGTTGTCTTAATACACAAAGTTTCATACTTTATTTCTTACTTTGAACTGCTACTGTAAAGATCTATTGTGTGTCATCCTTTTATCTATTTCAATTATTCTAATCCATCTTTTTTTGTCGCTTCAGGCATAATTTTGGTCAGGAGCTCATGACTTTGATCATATTTAATATTTCCAAAGTAGTTGGAGCAGAAATCATGCTCCAACTTTCAAGCTTGCCAATATCTGTATCTTCCTTTGTAATTGCTGACAGTTGAACCTGTGAGTACATGAGTCTGAGAAGGAAAGTTAGAACTGGTGAAGTGAAACTTACTGACCAACCAACCCATGAATCAAGATTGTAGAATCCGAGGTGGCACACAACCATAGAATTCCTTTAAATCAGGAAAGGAAAAAGTTCAACAGGAAACAAATCCAAATATGGAATGCTCATATTACCTTTCCTTAACTCCTTTAGGAAGCCTCTAACCCCTTTCCTTAACTCCTTTAGGAAGCCTCTAACACATTTCCTTAACTCCTTTAGGAAGCCTCTAACACCTTTCCTTAATTCCTTTAGGAAGCCTCTAACACCTTTCCTTAACTCCTTTAGGAAGCCTCCTAACACCTTTCACTAACTCCTTTAGGAAGCCTCCTAACACCTTTCCTTAACTCCTTTAGGAAGCCTCCTAACACCTTTCACTAACTCCTTTAGGAAGCTTCCTAACACCTTTCCTTAACTCCTTTAGGAAGCCTCCTAACACCTTTCACTAACTCCTTTAGGAAGCCTCCTAACACCTTTCCTTAACTCCTTTAGGAAGCCTCTAACACCTTTCCTTAACTCCTTTAGGAAGCCTCCTAACACCTTTCCTTAACTCCTTTAGCAAGCCTCCTAGCACCTTTCCTTAACTCCTTTAGGAAGCCTCCTAACACCTTTCCTTAACCCCTTTAGGAAGCCTCTAACACCTTTCCTTAACTCCTTTAGGAAGCCTCTAACACCTTTCCTTAACTCCTTTAGGAAGCCTCCTAACACCTTTCACTAACTCCTTTAGGATGCCTACTAACACCTTTCCTTAACTCCTTTAGCAAGCCTCCTAGCACCTTTCCTTAACTCATTTAGGAAGCCTCCTAACACCTTTCCTTAACTCCTTTAGGAAGCCTCCTAACACCTTTCCTAAACTCCTTTAGGAAGCCTTTAACACCTTTCACTAACTCCTTTAGGAAGCCTCCTAACACCTTTCCTTAACTCCTTTAGGAAGCCTCCTAACACCTTTCCTTAACTCTGTTGGGATTTATGGTTGGTAATTAGCATTAATAATTACTGTAAGTAATGGATTACTGAAAGTAATAGATTACTGAAAGTAATTTAGGAAAAATTGGAATTACTAATGAAGTAAACGGTTAGTTACTCATCAGCAACTCCTAGAGTAATTGAGTAATTACTCAAAAGTTAATAAATTATCAAAAATAATTTATTAATAAAAATTATTAATTTGCCTAAATTGGTTATTTATCAAATAATAATTAAATCGGGGCACCACCAGCTAAGCTGGAAATAGCTAATACCAAATTTCAGTCTCGTTTGTCAAAAAGGGTTATTTAAGTAAAGTTAACATTTCTGTGTAAATATAACAATATTAAATAACAAGGAAGGTGTGAGATTCGAGCACAGACTGTTACAAACCAGTGAATTGTCAACAATAAATACACAATGATTAAGAATCGATCAATTCAGTTAAAATGCATTTATTAACAAAAATGTATTTATTCAAAAATAATTCATAAATCATTTATTAAAACAACACAATTAAGTAATAAACAATCAAACACGAAGATCTAATCTATTAAACAGCAAACACTATGTACAAAGAAAGAGGGTGTGTGTGTGTGTGTGTGTGTGTGTGTGTGTGTGTGTGTGTGTGTGTGTGTGTGTGTGTGTGTGAGAGTGTGTGGAAGCCTGAGTGGGGTGTAATGACCACGAACGTCCACCAGGTGGCGGCAGGCGTTGGAGGGTCAGTGTGTGTGGGTGTAATGACCTCGAACGGACACTAGATGGCGGCAGGCGTCTGGTTCGAGGCAGTAACCGGAACGACCACTAGGGGCGCGGCGGCGCACGGAGGGAGAATGCAATGACTCGACTTGTCCACCGAGTGGCGGTCTTTCAAGAGATTGCAATCACCAACGCGGCCACCAGAGGCGCTTGGCGCACTCCTTCTGGACGGCGTGACGTCACTGTGCTCGTGCACGGCTCGTGAGCCTGCTTGGAGCGCGCCTGGGGGCTCGTGGCCGAGTTTTCCCAGGGACTTGAACTACACACGGTCACAGAGCGCATGGGGATCAGCTGTGGCTGAGTTTACGTGATTGTTTAGTGGAGAGGAGAGGAGAAGAGAGAAAGGAGAGGAAGGAGGGAGAAGGGCAGTGGACAGAATTTGTCTAGCTGCACAGTCCCGCGGTGTGTAACTGTGGAGCTGTACACACCAGTCCAGATATGGGAATATACAGGAGAGACAGAGACAGAGACAGAGAGACAGAGACAGAGACAGAGAGAGAGAGAGAGAGAGAGAGAGAGAGAGAGAGAGAGAGAGAGAGAGAGAGAGAGAGAGAGAGACAGAGAGACAGAGAGAGAGAGAGAGAGAGAGAGAGCTGCACAGTGCGGAGGTTCACTTGGATGTGAATCCAACGCGCAGACACAGATGGGTTGGAAACAGGGATCAGGTCCCTGACTTCAACACAATAATAAACACACAGCAATATTACAGTCACGTTATTCTCATTGCCTGCCCAGACTCTAAGCCTTACTCAGTTTGACGAGGGTGAACGTGCTGCGGCGGGGAAAATCCGTTGATTTCCCGGCTGGAGTTTGTTTTTCTCTCTGGCGTCCCAGGTAAACAAGCTCAAATGGTCTGTGGACAGGAAAAGTCCACAGGATCCGAGGATGATCAAGCGCTTCTTTTGAGGAGGGGGGAGAAGAAGCGGCTTCAGGTCTGCATGCGGGAGAGGACGGTGCGCTGCCAGCTGCACACTCGGACTCCGGTGAAGAAGAAAAAAAGGAAAAAGGAAAAGTAGTTCCACGGTGGTTCTCGGCTCGTCCGGCCCGGTGTGGAACTCCGGGCCCGGTCAGCGGGCACACGTGGCACTTCGTCTCCGTGCGAAACGGATGCGTCCGTCTTTACGCAGGTTTCAACATTGGAGAGGAAGAAATCACCCCCGCGGGTTTTTTTATACCTTTTGGCTGGTGTCGGGTTTCCAGCCGGCTCTGGGTCATGTGGACCAATCCTGAAGGAGGGCCCGCCCTGGACCTTCCAGCTGGTGAGGGAGCTCTCGTGCGCCCCCTGCCGTTGGCCTCCAGTATTGCACCTTGAAGGGGGGGGGGGGGGGGGGGGGGGGGGTGTCCCGGGGGGATCACATGACCAATGGCAGACTTTTTCAGTTGTAGGCATGTGGTCCTTTGTTCTCAAAACGTGGTCCCCCCTCCCCCTTCCATGAGGTTGAGTGGCCCCCAACATCCCCCCCTTTGGTCCGAAGAGTGGGATGCGGATCTCAGGCTTTGGAGCAAACCTGGGCCGAAACGTCTATGAGTCTGTGAATGTCCCAATGTCCTGTGGAACACAAGGTCATTTCTGTCCAACAGTTCATACAGGAGGTTATTGTCCGAGCAGGGCAAGGCTAGCCTGGGCAGGGTAAGGCTAGTCTGGGCAGACCTACTATTCCTGTTCTAACTATCTAAGCACCTATACATTTCATTTCTTACAAGTGCATCACCAGTGAACATGAAAGAGGTAGGAAAGGGGCAGGAAAGTTGAAGAACAGGAGGGAGATGGGTTAGTAGGCAGCTCGAGGACAAGTTTACAAAAGCGGAGGTACCGGATACAAGGAGTAGAGTCTGATCTGTAAACTGTGGATGTGGTTGCACCCGTGAGCAAGTGTCCAAAAGCCACCAGCCGTCTGGGGGTTTTTGGTGCACCTGCTCCGGTTTGGGGTGAGAGTGAAGTGTGGTGTGTGGAGGTGCACGTGTGTGTTCCCTTCCAAAACCCAACTTTCACTACAGAGGCTTCAAACTGTGCACATTATTTCTGTTAACAATGGCTAAGTTTTGAAGAAATCACAACTCTTGGCTCTGTGGTTTCACAGAGGTTAAAATAGCACTGCCGAGACTGTCAGATGTATCTGTGAAGGTTGTATAACCGTGGTGGTGTTAGTCTTGAGAACTTGCTCAACCCGGGTTAGTGGAGCTAAGTAAGGTGGTTCTACCTGTACTGAAGCTGCTAACGGAGGAGCTAATCTCCCTTCGATCTCGTGTGAGATTTCTGACTATACACAGGGGTTATTTCTCCTAAACAATACTTGACTGGTCTAAGGCATGCTAAGTGGTGTTAACAGAGCTGGATATGAGTTTACAGTGACTATATTTCCCTGAATGGTTCAACTCCAGCTTTGTAACTGCTCACGTTGTCTAAGGAGGCAGAGTTAGATGTCTGATGGTGGCAGGGGTTAGTACATGCACCTGATGGGAGTTGAGCATGCTGGCACTAAACCCTACTGATTAAAATCTGTTATGCTCCTGGAATGGAGGTTCTACCCCCTCGCTAGGGGAGGAGTTGACCTTACTCCGAGGGAGTAAATTGATTGAGTGGCTCTGCAGTGCAGGCCGTGACAACACTGACCTCTTCTGGCTGGTCCAGAAGGTGCAGTGTAAGGTCATTTCTCTACCAGTCATTCTTTGGAGGGAGTGGAACCTGTGGAGTGGTGTATGGTGGACCGATTGGTCACCAACACCCGTTGGAGGCTCACATCTCCATCTGTACCACCGCTGTTGCCATACCGGAGTATGTGGGTGGTGCTGTGGTTGACTCGGTCAACCTGGGAAAATGACTGGGAGTGGTATGGTGAATGGAGGTTGGCCTCCATTACCAAAATGTCATACAGGGCAACCATGACACTGGGTGTGGCATGTGTGCCTGTCTGAGTCGACCAAAGATGGGAAGCTCCAGTGGCTGAACGCTTGGTTCAGAAGGAGGGCAGCAGCCGGAGTGGCTGTGTCAAGATGGAGGCTCCCAAGTTCTGACACGTTAGTCGGGCTCTGAGGTTTTGTATGGCGTTAACTCTCCCTGCTGGGGTTCAGTCCCATCAGCGCCACCTATGAGCCCAATGAATTCAACTTTGATGCGGCACCCCACTATGCTGAGAGCAAGTTTGGTTCACGCTACCAGAAGTTGATAAAGGACATGTCGTGTCTCGGCTAAATGTTCCTCACAGGTGCAGTGACGCATGAGGAAGTCATCCACATAGATGAGATTGCCGTGAGCAGCAATGTTACTCATCATGGTGTGGAGAAGGATGGTAGACACCGATGGTGGGTCTAAGTAGCCGAAGTGGCACCGGTTCCAGGCGGACTGGCGGTTGCCAAAGGAAGAAACTAGCTGCTACTGGTTAGCGGGGACCACCTTTGTGGTCCAGCACCGCTTTATCGCGTATACAGCTAGAAAGAGTATGTACTGGTGTACAGAAGATGGCGGTGCCTCGAGGTCAGTGGGGACGCACGCCAGGTGGAGGTCTGTGACCCCCCCTTTCGTGCGAGACCCGCGCGAAGATCGTGTGATACTCGCGGAAGACCTCAATGACTGCATCGCCTCGTTTCTGCTGTGTAAAGCGCTAGCTTTAGCAGGGTGTGGCTCGGTCTTTGACTCGAAACCTGAATAAGGTTCTTCTGGTACAGACGCGGTCTGTTTCCCTGAAGCGTCTGTATTCTCTGGTTGAGTCATCGGAGCCTGCACAACCAGGTCACCTTCAGTGCTCGGTTTTGTTCCATGGAGAACCAGTTCGAGGTTGACATGGTGAGCGTTGGTGATGGTTTTGGTTGTGGGAATGAGGAGAGCGGTGTCATGCCTGTCGTCACAGGTGGGGGACAACGGCAGGTTGTCAGTGAGAGGCACCATCAGTTCAAGATTGTGGAATGAACTGTCAGTTGACATCTCTAACGGTGGAAATGCGGTCACTTTAATCTGACCGTGTGCCAGATTGTGGACCCACGGGTTGGCTGAATGATTGTTCAGCTCCAGAAGAGATGTGTCACAGATCACCGGGTCGGGATCTGGACAGCGAGTCGAGGAGGCACATGAACCAGGGACCTTGGTTAAGGTCTGAAGTGACCGTGCTGAAAGTGAGCGGTGGCTCGGAACTTTGAGCAGGCCGGCGTCGGTGGCCGATCTCTCGGACCAGCGTGCCAAAGGTGCCTCCGGAATCGAGGTTCCATCCATGTGTGCACCCCCCACGGTGTGGTGGGCGTGCAAAGAAGTACTCATGTACAAAGAAGAACTCACGTCCTTCAGTGACAAGAGTAAAGAGTGGTGTGCTTGGACTGGGTCTCGGCTCGTCACCTGCGGCGGATGCTGACTGTCAGGGAGCCTTGAAGTGGATTGGCTGGGGTCAAACTTTGGGAGAGACCCAAGTATTGGTAGGGGACCTCTAGACTGGATGGCGTCGACTCTGCTGTTGAAAGCTTGGTGGCCTGGTTCAGGGCCAAGGAGAGTCGGGCTGGTGACTTGGGACCAAAGGCGCCATTGGTTGCAGTCCATCAGCACGGCCAGTCGGTTTAAGAGGTCCTGACCAATAAGAAGTTCCTCTGTGTTCAGGTCAGTGACATAGATGGGATGTGTCACCGACATGTCCTGGAAAGTTATGTCGACCCAGACACGTTTAGTGATGGGAGACACGTCCTGAGTGAAGCTTCTGATGGTTATGCTACACTCTTCCACCTGAAGTGGCTTTCCTAGGGCACGCATGGTTCTAGCAACCTGCGTGAAGGTGGCTGAACACATGAGGGTGATTTCTGACCCAGTATCAAGCAGGGCGAGGGTGTCTACACCCCCTACCATCACTGAAGTGTATACGCGGTTGGCATTGCCAT
The DNA here is from genome assembly GCF_963422515.1 of Blennius ocellaris. NCBI lineage: Eukaryota > Metazoa > Chordata > Actinopteri > Blenniiformes > Blenniidae > Blennius > Blennius ocellaris. Next base: position 1,934,537 of record NC_137654.1, read on the forward strand.
TGCGTACAAGATCACCCAAGAATGTCAAAGGGGGCCCCTCTGTTGGTTCTGGGGGCCTGTTTGACCTCCTGGATCTCCTCCTCCTCCTCCTGACAAAGTGAACTTTGTGTGCAGAGGGGAGAGGCGACCGGCCTAGTCATGCAGTCAGGGGCCGGGAGTCCAGTTCCTCAGGGGAGCCGGGTCCCTTCTGACCAGGCGGGTTCAGGTCCTGCATCACCTCCTTGAGGCAGGTTTTGATCCACTGTGGGACGTCTGCGTCCCAGTGGTTTTGGGTCTGACCTCGGCCTTGGTTGTGAGACTTACCTCTCCGCTGGGAGTGGTGAGGTCTCGGTCTGCCTGATCTCTTACCTCTGGGCCATTGTCCACCTCGTGGTCGAGGTTGTGGACATCTAACGGGTCCCCCATCCACAGCAGGTGTGGGGGAGGGGACCTCGTGACCTACAGGTGCCGGGTTCGTGTTTCCAGTCGCCTGCGTTCTCAGGACGCCTGCGTCACCATCATGGTTTTCACCTGAACTGTGACGCAGCTCCCACGCCATCTGCGCGTGTTTGCGGAGGTCTTTCATGGTGGGGTTTGTAGTCCTGCAGAACAGGGCGACATCGAACCGCACACTGTTGTGGAGGTTGTTAATGAAGAGTGACTTTAAAGTCTGGTCTTCATCCAACCCCGGTGCACTGTGGCCTTGGAAGTAGGCGGCCCCAAGGCGCCTATATTACTCTCTGGGAGGCTCCGCCTCCTTCTGAGTAATGGCAAGTGCACCAAAGGTTGCAGAGGCAGGATCATTGTACAGAGAATACTGTTCCCTAAGTGCATGACAGAGGGATGAGTAATGGTCTCTGACGGCAAGTGGGAGGGACTCTATGTAAACATGGACGCTCCTGGACGTCGTCTTCCAGAGAAGCTTCAGCTTCTCACGTGACGAAGGATGAGGCAGGTCGAGGAGGCAGCGTTCAACCTCCCGGAGGTAGTCCTCTATACTAACCTCCGGGTTGTTTGGGTCGAACTGCTCTATGTCCTCTGCAAGGGACTCAAGTTAGCGGGTCCGAAGACCACGTTCCCTTGGGGGACCGGAATGGTCCGAGTCATCTGAGCTGGACCCCCCTGGTTCTCTCCGGTGGAGAGAGTGAGGGTCATGATGACCAAGAGGGTCTCCAGTGAGTGGAGGACCAAAGCTGACAGCACGGTGAGGTGCTGGACAATAAGTCTTTTCATTCTCCTGAAACGGAGTGAAAGAGCTGTGAGAGCGTATTGAGGTGCGGCTAAGCACCGATGGATGTGTGTCAGAGCACACCGGGACCCTGTGGTCCTTAAAGTGAAAAGCTGGGGGGACTGGGTGTCGGTTCAGTGGGATGCAGTCAACTCCCACAACACTGGGCAGGTGTCTTGTGCCACGCCCCCCTGGCTGTGTGTCAAGCCCCCCCCTCGCCATGGCTGCGGGGAAGCTTGATGCAGTCTGTCCCCCTGACGGGACAGCTCCAAGTCTACACTCACCTGTGGTGGTCGGTCCACCTGACTGGACCACCTCAGGATTGCAGCGACCTGGAGGAGGTGGTCCACCTGATGGGACCACCTCAGGACTGTAGAGACCTGGAGGAGGCGGTCCACCTGACTGGACCACCTCAGGACTGTAGAGACCTGGAGGAGGCTGTCCACCTGACTGGACAGCTTCAAGAATGCGCATAACTGGGGTAATTTGTCCATCTGACTGGACATTTTCCAGACTGCGGAGATGTGCTGCGTCTCTGCTGAGAGCTGCACCAGGTTTTACCCCAATGTGGTTTGGCTCATTGTGCTGAGAGCCATAACCTGACTCATCGTCTGACGAATCATCAGATGATGTGTCTGTTTTGACTTCTTTCACAGAAGTTCGGGTTAGTAACCCAATAGGTTCCGTATAAGGAGCCTGATCGTCCCTGGCCTGGATCTCCTGTCGCAGGCGGGAGTTCTCCAGCTTCAGCTGGGCACTGTTAATCCTCAGCTGTGAACTGTAAAGTTGCAGCTGGGAGAGCTGCTCTTGAGCTTCGAGAGCTTGCAGCTCGGCCTTGCGCTGGTAGAGCAGTGCAATGTGGCCTAACACATCTGGAATGGTGAGCTCTACCTGACCAACCGGGTTCCTCACAGAGCTTAACAGCTGCCTGATCTCTGCTTCACAGGTCTCTAAGCTGTAGCTGTTGAGGTTTATTCTCTCCTGTGTGGAGAGGCATAGGAGACCAGCGACCACAGTCTGCAGGGCTGGGTCATGTGGCTCCCAAGGAGTCTCTGCTCCGAGCACGCAGTGTCTCTGACTCCTCATGGTAGGAGTCACGCGAAAGCTGTGTTTTGAAAAGTGCCAAAATGTTGTTAATGCACAGGTGATGGTTACACCTGTAGCTTACAACTCTAAAGGTTGCTAATTGCTCTAACTGTAACCTCTCTCAAGTTAACAGGGTGGTGTTAGCACCTTGGGTGAGCAATAGCGGGTAAGTGTACATCTATCTCTCTGCTAGAAATAAAAGAATGCATGAAAATGCAAGAAAAAGAAGGCTTTACCACTTCACAAACACAATTGACTTTGCTTAGCAGTGCTGTAACGTGTTCTTTGAAAAACTAAGTTCTGAGAAAAACAAAGTTATCGGTTGTAAAACTAAACAGACAATTCTGGATAAATTATGCAGATATTGTGCCAATACCGGTTTTAAAACACCCTCACACGGGGCACCATTATGTTGGGATTTATGGTTGGTAATTAGCATAAATAATTACTGTAAGTAATGGATTACTGAAAGTAATAGATTACTGAAAGTAATTTAGGAAAAATTGGAATTACTAATGAAGTAAACGGTTAGTTACTCATCAGCAACTCCTAGAGTAATTGAGTAATTACTCAAAAGTTAATAAATTATCAAAAATAATTTATTAATAAAAATTATTAATTTGCCTAAATTGGTTATTTATCAAATAATAGTTAAATCGGGGCACCACCAGCTAAGCTGGAAATAGCTAATACCAAATTTCAGTCTCGTTTGTCAAAAGGTTATTTAAGTAAAGTTAATATTTCTGTGTAAATATAACAATATTAAATAACAAGGAAGGTGTGAGATTCGAGCACAGACTGTTACAAACCAGTGAATTGTCAACAATAAATACACAATGATAACCAAGAATCGATCAATTCAGTTAAAATGCGTTTATTAACAAAAAGTATTTATTCAAAAATAATTCATAAATCATTTATTAAAACAACACAATTAAGTAATAAACAATCAAACACGAAGATCTAATCTATTAAACAGCAAACACTATGTACAAAGAAAGAGGGTGTGTGTGTGTGTGTGTGTGTGAGTGAGTGTGTGGAAGCCTGAGTGGGGTGTAATGACCACGAACGTCCACCAGGTGGCGGCAGGCGTTGGAGGGTCAGTGTGTGTGGGTGTAATGACCTCGAACGGACACTAGATGGCGGCAGGCGTCTGGTTCGAGGCAGTAACCGGAACGACCACTAGGGGCGCGGCGGCGCACGGAGGGAGAATGCAATGACTTGACTTGTCCACCGAGTGGCGGTCTTTCAAGAGATTGCAATCACCAACGCGGCCACCAGAGGCGCTTGGCGCACTCCTTCTGGACGGCGTGACGTCACTGTGCTCGTGCACGGCTCGTGAGCCTGCTTGGAGCGCGCCTGGGGGCTCGTGGCCGAGTTTTCCCAGGGACAGTGAACTACACACGGTCACAGAGCGCATGGGGATCAGCTGTGGCTGAGTTTACGTGATTGTTTAGTGGAGAGGAGAGGAGAAGAGAGAAAGGAGAGGAAGGAGGGAGAAGGGCAGTGGACAGAATTTGTCTAGCTGCACAGTCCCGCGGTGTGTAACTGTGGAGCTGTACACACCAGTCCAGATATGGGAATATACAGGAGAGACAGAGACAGAGACAGAGAGACAGAGACAGAGACAGAGACAGAGACAGAGAGAGAGAGAGAGAGAGAGAGAGAGAGAGAGAGAGAGAGCTGCACAGTGCGGAGGTTCACTTGGATGTGAATCCAACGCGCAGACACAGATTGGTTGGAAACACGGGATCGGCGTCCCTGACTTCAACACAATAATAAACACACAGCAATATTACAGTCACGTTATTCTCATTGCCTGCCCAGACTCTAAGCCTTACTCAGTTTGACGAGGGTGAACGTGCTGCGGCGGCCGGGGAAAATCCGTTGATTTCCCGGCTGCGAGTTTGTTTTCTCTGGCGTCCCAGGTAAACAAGCTAAAATGGTCTGTGGACAGGGAAAAGTCCACAGGATGATCCGAGGATGATCAAGCGCTTCTTTTGAGGAGGGGGAGAAGAAGCGGCTTCAGGTCTGCAGGCGGGAGGACGGTGCGCTGCCAGCTGCACACTCGGACTCCGGTGAAAAAGGAAAAAAGGAAAAAGGAAAAGTAGTTCCACGGTGGTTGTCGGCTCGTCCGGCCCGGTGTGGAACTCCGGGCCCGGTCAGCGGGCACACGTGGCACTTCGTCTCCGTGCGAAAAGGCTGCGTCCGTCTTTATGCAAGTTTCAACATTGGAGAGAAAGAAATCACGTCCGCGGGGGTTTTTATACCTTTTGGCTGGTGTCGGGTAGCTTCACTGCTAACCCCTGATGGAAGCTGGACCTGCTATTGGGTTAAAATGTTGAGTGACAGGATCATCAGCCAATCAGATTCTGATGTGTTATTGACGGACCTCCTCAGGACCAGCAGAGTTTGTAGTGCCGGTCTGGGTGTGGTCGTTGAAATGAGCTTGACTGATTGGCTCATGGGCTCATGGGCAGCTGGTGATGACTCTGTTCTGATGTGCTCCTCTGGAGTGATGGAGGCTGATTGAACACCGAGATGGAGGACCTGCTTCAGGACCTTTTTCAACTGTGAGTAGAAGAAGAAGAAGACGACACCAGAACTGATGAGGAACTCAGACCAACAAAGGCTTCGTCAGCATTTTACAGCAGGAGGATTTAATCTACAATACTACTTTACTTTCTCTGGATTCGATTGGAGCTGCTGTTGGCATTTGGTGCAGTTTTTGACTGTAAAGTGGTGTTTCCATACAATCCTGCACACAGACAGACGAGCAGGCAAGACAGTAGTGACTGTTGGAAGCACTGGAAGGTGATGTGATGTGAAGCTGCTCAGTGTCTTGATGTGTTGTTGATCAGCTGTCATGTTGGTGTGGATTAAGTCCTGATGCATAGTCCTGGCCTTACAGTGGATTGGGATTGTGTATTTACTGGGTGGGGGGGGGGGTATTTTGTTTCTGCTGGCCTTGACTGAATCACCACATCACACTACCGGATATCAATGAACACCATCCTGACTACTTCTTCCTCACTACTTCTTCCTCACTACTTCTTCCTCACTACTTCTTCCTCACTACTTCTTCCTCACTACTTCTTCCTCACTACTTCTTCCTCACTACTTCATCCTCACTACTTCTTCCTCACTACTTCTTCCTCACTACTTCATCCTCACTACTTCTTCCTCACTACTTCATCCTCACTACTTCTTCCTCACTACTTCTTCCTCACTACTTCATCCTCACTACTTCTTCCTCACTACTTCATCCTCACTACTTCTTCCTCACTACTTCATCCTCACTACTTCTTCCTCACTACTTCATCCTCACTACTTCATCCTCACTACTTCTTCCTCACTACTTCATCCTCACTACTTCATCCTCACTACTTCTTCCTCACTACTTCTTCCTCACTACTTCATCCTCACTACTTATTCCTCACTACTTCATCCTCACTACTTCTTCCTCACTACTTCATCCTCACTACTTCTTCCTCACTACTTCATCCTCACTACTTCTTCCTCACTACTTCATCCTCACTACTTCATCCTCACTACTTCTTCCTCACTACTTCATCCTCACTACTTCATCCTCACTACTTCATCCTCACTACTTCTTCCTCACTACTTCTTCCTCACTACTTCATCCTCACTACTTCATCCTCACTACTTCTTCCTCACTACTTCTTCCTCACTACTTCATCATCACTACTTCATCCTCACTACTTCTTCCTCACTACTTCATCCTCACTACTTCTTCCTCACTACTTCTTCCTCACTACTTCATCCTCACTACTTCTTCCTCACTACTTCTTCCTCACTACTTCATCCTCACTACTTCTTCCTCACTACTTCTTCCTCACTACTTCATCCTCACTACTTCTTCCTCACTACTTCATCCTCACTACTTCTTCCTCACTACTTCATCCTCACTACTTCTTCCTCACTACTTCATCCTCACTACTTCATCCTCACTACTTCTTCCTCACTACTTCATCCTCACTACTTCATCCTCACTACTTCTTCCTCACTACTTCTTCCTCACTACTTCATCCTCACTACTTATTCCTCACTACTTCATCCTCACTACTTCTTCCTCACTACTTCATCCTCACTACTTCTTCCTCACTACTTCATCCTCACTACTTCTTCCTCACTACTTCATCCTCACTACTTCATCCTCACTACTTCTTCCTCACTACTTCATCCTCACTACTTCATCCTCACTACTTCATCCTCACTACTTCTTCCTCACTACTTCTTCCTCACTACTTCATCCTCACTACTTCATCCTCACTACTTCTTCCTCACTACTTCTTCCTCACTACTTCTTCCTCACTACTTCATCATCACTACTTCATCCTCACTACTTCTTCCTCACTACTTCATCCTCACTACTTCTTCCTCACTACTTCTTCCTCACTACTTCATCCTCACTACTTCTTCCTCACTACTTCTTCCTCACTACTTCATCCTCACTACTTCATCCTCACTACTTCTTCCTCACTACTTCTTCCTCACTACTTCATCCTCACTACTTCATCCTCACTACTTCTTCCTCACTACTTCATCCTCACTACTTCTTCCTCACTACTTCTTCCTCACTACTTCATCCTCACTACTTCATCCTCACTACTTCTTCCTCACTACTTCTTCCTCACTACTTCATCCTCACTACTTCATCCTCACTACTTCTTCCTCACTACTTCTTCCTCACTACTTCTTCCTCACTACTTCATCCTCACTACTTCATCCTCACTACTTCTTCCTCACTACTTCTTCCTCACTACTTCTTCCTCACTACTTCATCCTCACTACTTCTTCCTCACTACTTCATCCTCACTACTTCTTCCTCACTACTTCATCCTCACTACTTCATCCTCACTACTTCATCCTCACTACTTCATCCTCACTACTTCTTCCTCACTACTTCATCCTCACTACTTCTTCCTCACTACTTCATCCTCACTACTTCATCCTCACTACTTCATCCTCACTACTTCTTCCTCACTACTTCATCCTCACTACTTCTTCCTCACTACTTCATCCTCACTACTTCATCCTCACTACTTCTTCCTCACTACTTCATCCTCACTACTTCTTCCTCACTACTTCTTCCTCACTACTTCATCCTCAGTACTTCTTCCTCACTACTTCATCCTCACTACTTCATCCTCACTACTTCTTCCTCACTACTTCATCCTCACTACTTCTTCCTCACTACTTCTTCCTCACTACTTCTTCCTCACTACTTCATCCTCACTACTTCTTCCTCACTACTTCTTCCTCACTACTTCATCCTCACTACTTCATCCTCACTACTTCATCCTCACTACTTCTTCCTCACTACTTTATCCTCACTACTTCTTCCTCACTACTTCATCCTCACTACTTCATCCTCACTACTTCATCCTCACTACTTCTTCCTCACTACTTCTTCCTCACTACTTCTTCCTCACTACTTCATCCTCACTACTTCATCCTCACTACTTCTTCCTCACTACTTCTTCCTCACTACTTCTTCCTCACTACTTCTTCCTCACTACTTCATCCTCACTACTTCATCCTCACTACTTCTTCCTCACTACTTCATCCTCACTACTTCTTCCTCACTACTTCTTCCTCACTACTTCATCCTCACTACTTCATCCTCACTACTTCTTCCTCACTACTTCTTCCTCACTACTTCTTCCTCACTACTTCATCCTCACTACTTCATCCTCACTACTTCTTCCTCACTACTTCTTCCTCACTACTTCATCCTCACTACTTCATCCTCACTACTTCTTCCTCACTACTTCATCCTCACTACTTCTTCCTCACTACTTCTTCCTCACTACTTCATCCTCACTACTTCATCCTCACTACTTCTTCCTCACTACTTCTTCCTCACTACTTCATCCTCACTACTTCATCCTCACTACTTCTTCCTCACTACTTCTTCCTCACTACTTCTTCCTCACTACTTCATCCTCACTACTTCATCCTCACTACTTCTTCCTCACTACTTCATCCTCACTACTTCTTCCTCACTACTTCTTCCTCACTACTTCTTCCTCACTACTTCATCCTTACTACTTCTTCCTCACTACTTCATCCTCACTACTTCTTCCTCACTGCTTCTTCCTCACTACTTCATCCTCACTACTTCATCCTCACTACTTCATCCTCACTACTTCATCCTCACTACTTCTTCCTCACTACTTCATCCTCACTACTTCTTCCTCACTACTTCATCCTCACTACTTCATCCTCACTACTTCATCCTCACTACTTCATCCTCACTACTTCTTCCTCACTACTTCATCCTCACTACTTCTTCCTCACTACTTCATCCTCACTACTTCTTCCTCACTACTTCATCCTCACTACTTCTTCCTCACTACTTCTTCCTCACTACTTCATCCTCACTACTTCTTCCTCACTACTTCATCCTCACTACTTCATCCTCACTACTTCTTCCTCACTACTTCATCCTCACTACTTCATCCTCACTACTTCTTCCTCACTACTTCATCCTCACTACTTCATCCTCACTACTTCATCCTCACTACTTCTTCCTCACTACTTCTTCCTCACTACTCCACGTTTGCTATAATGACATATTTTCCAACTTTTTCTTTCTGTGTCTAATTCTTCTGTTTTGAGCTGTTACCTTTGTTTACTAATCAACAATCAATGCACTGTTGTGCTCTACTTCATGTCTTCTCGCCCTGCCCGCTGGAAAGTCCACAGATGGTTCACTTAACCGTGTGTGTGTGTGTGTGTGTGTGTGTGTGTGTGTGTGTGTGTGTGTGTGTGTGTGTGTGTGTGTGTGTGTGTGTGTGTGTGTGTGTGTGGGTGTGTGTGTGTGGGTGTGTGTGTGTGTGTTACATTAAGAAACAGGCAGGTGGTTAGACAGGGAGGCAAGACGTTTTGTTTATTTTGCTGTTTGGTTTATTTAGTAAGTCAGACTCCTAGAAGACTTTGATCGAGCTCACACTTAATTTGATTTATTAATTACCTCGGATTTGTTTATCTTCGTCACTAAATCACCTTGTAAATAAACGATGGCTTCGCTGCGAGAGCGTTGTTGTGTGGCTGCTGGGGACCATGAAGGAAGGCGTTTCATGTTGCCAGGCTGTGTGCAACAAGTCCACTCCGGAAGTAATAAATACATGGATCAACTTCTCAATGTCACTGAGGGGTGAAGTTCCTAAGTTCCTGGTTTTAGACACATTCCAGATGAAAGGCGCAGATTTGTTTAATGTGGGAGTTGAAGGATCAGTCCTGGTGAACAATAACTCCCAGGTTCCTCACAGTGGAAGTAATATTCACAGATATTACTACTGGTGAAGTAATATCATCCAGTGTTACTTTATATTTACACCATTTTTCTCCCAAATGTTTTGTGCCAAATATAATAATCTCTGTTACATCTGAGTTCAGGGTTAGAAAATGACAACTCATCCAGGCTTTGATGTTTTTCAGACAAGCTTCATGTCTGACAAGTTGACCACACTGTAAACCCCACAAGCTCACACAACTCAAAACCTTTTGTGTCGCAGATTACACAAGAATATTTAAGTGATGTTGTGAAATGTTTTAAGTGAATATAAAATCAATTATTGAACTATTATCTTTAAACATTTAACAACATCACTATAACATTCTTGTGTAATCTGTTACACAACAAGTTTTAAGTTCTGTGAGCTTATTTGGGTTTACAGTGCAGCATCATCTGTTCTATAGATCAATAGATTTATATGTCATGTGAAACGGAGTGTTTCCTGTTAACATGTCGTACAGAAAGCACATGAAGAGTATGAGTCCAGAGACAGAACCTTGTGGAACTCCATGTTTCACTCTAACCTGAGCTGAAAAGGCCTCATTGGTAAATAAACTTCACTTAGATCAAACCTTTCAGCCCCAAAGCTGTACATAGCTCATCACATTCACCCTTTCACACCGCCATGCAAGGCGCTGTCACTCAAATGGGAGCAGTTTGGGGTCAAGTGTCTTACCCAAGGACACTTCAGCATGTAAACTGGTGGAGATGGGAATTGAACCTGCAACCTTCATTGACATGAACAAAGTGGAATCTATGTGATAAATAGGATTGAAACCAATTCAAGCTGTACCTTTAAAGTAAGGTTTTCCCACTTTTGAGCTTGGAACGTCATTAAAAGGACTTTTTTGATCCACTGTAAAACATTTTTAGACAAACCACTTTTGAAGAAATGACTGCTGTTATTGTTTGAATGGCCTTGAAAATAATGCCTCCTGTAAAGGTCATGACTGATGGTTTCAGTTTGAGCATATTATTGTGGTTTCTGTATCAACAACCTCAAAAGGTGCCCTGATAATTTGTTGAAGAGGAAGTTTTAAGAAGAGTAAGCGTTGGGGAAGCCCAGCCAGCAGCTGCCTGACATTCTAGCAGATGTCAACAGCTTTTTCTGAGGTTATTCTCTGTGATGTCAAAGGTCATCTCACCGAGTAGAATGCCACTGGTACATAGCGGAAGCCTCAAGGCTTTCTTCAGAAAGCTTCTGCCAGCAATATTAACCATATCTGGTTACTTCTGTTCTCAGAAATCACCTCTGTGCACCTCTGCTCCTGCAACAAACACGGATGTGACTTTTTTGTGAATATTATAAATACAGATCACAGCTTTTGTCCCATACGGCTCATTTTTTACAACTTGTGTTTAGAAGTTTTTTAGCTGCAAAGCTACACACTTATATATGAAATGATTCCCCTTTAATCATAAATAAAACTGTCTGACAGTTCAGTCGAGCTCCTATGTTTTGCTGCTGATCACAGACACAGGAGGGTGAGCTGTGTGTGAATTTAACTCAGTTTAACATCCGTTTCCACTGCTGTTTGCAACATTTATGGATAGGCTATCTTTTTTCATCACCATCAACCTAAAGAGAAGAAACGCCTGATCTCCTCACAACACTCTGTACTACCCTTGCCAGTATCATGAGGTTGATACGGGAGGTATAAATATTAATGTCGTCATCCCCTCATGACATTTTGCTGTTGACTTTCTTCAGCTGCCAGAGTCCCTCAACTTACAACAACATGTTGTTGTACACATGCACTGGAGGAGGCCCACACTTCACTTGGTCATCATCAGCCTGCAGGTTCACGACCATGGTGATTACAAAGTCATGTCTACGGAGCTGCTCTGACCTTTCTTGCTCTCTGTTGATGACTCAGTGGACTCAGTAGACTTTGAAGTCATGTGTTTGTGACAAATAAAAGAGTTGACTGTTACAACCAGTCCCTGAGCAGCTTCCAGGCCCCCCTAACATCCAAGTCAGTCTGGTTCTCACGCTCGGCATGCTGGTACACTTGCGAGCTGCAAAAGTTGAAGGAGGCCTGGCGTGTCCTTGAGGAGTGGTTCAAGGGCTCTGGACTGGCTGTTCACAAGAGAATTAGAGAAAATGCTGGTGGGATCATCCGGCGCCACACCTGGCCCAGATTGACGTGCCATGATCGAAACCACGACAATAGATTTTAGGCAATGGAAGTTTCAGTCGCTTCCGCTCTGACCTCAGCACGGAAACAACCTTGAGCAGGGTCACAATGACTTCCTGATGGCTGCAGACAGCAGTTCCCCGTCGTACTCATCCTTCTGCTTCCAACTACTATTTTTGAGACATTTCACCACAACATCGTCCTCCAGTGGCTGCGATACACCAATGGACTTTCAAAAACACTACATAACTGTCTCACCTCATTTCTCTCCAGCAGAACTTAGTATGTCTCCCTGGGAAGCACAAAATCTCACACCCACATTGTTGTTAAGGCACTACTTTACGTAGCTGGTCTGCGCATGTTTAATGAATACAATGGAGTTGTGTCCATTGATATGTGGACACGGTGGACACGGTGATGGGGAGTTCAGAGAGCAGAGTTGAGAATCCATGCCTGCAACAACTGGCACTGTGATGTTCATGACGTTAAAAGGAATAAAAGACACTTTGGAACAAACCCCTCTGTATTATTTTCATACTCAGTAATCTCACATGGTGTCAGAAGTTAACCTAGAAGATGGCAAAGTCATGCCAACACTTTGGGATTGCAACAAAACTGCACAGGGAAACGGGAGAAGTACAGGTCTGTACTTTGCTATATTCAATGGGGAAAGAAGCAGAACAAGTATTCAAGATTTTGAGTTTTGTGGAGAGGGGCAATGATAAGAAATATGACATCGTGCTGGGGAAGATGGACAATTATTTCATTCATAAAGTTAACGTCATCGACAAGCGAGCCCGCTTTCACCAGCGAGTGCAAAGACACACACAGTGCAGAGGAGTTTATCAGGAGTCTACACGGAATGGTGCATTTGCTGAAGTGAAGAATGAAAACATTCGCGACAGATTAGTGGTCGGAATACCGGATAAAGAACTCTCTGGGAGATTGCAATTGACTCCTGACCTAACTCGACAAAGCAGTTGAGTTAGTGAGACAGTCTGGGCAAATTAAAGGACATGTTAATGAGCAAGGTGCTCGTCCCGGCTGCAGCAGCACGCTGCTTAATGACGTAGCTAAATAGGGCCAATATGCAGCAAAGCTACAGCGCCACCATGTTCAGCGTGGGAACTAAAAGTCAAACTGGAAACCAGCACAGGACAAGCGAGGAAAAGGCTACAGATGTGGAAACTCTCACTCGAAAGGGGACCAATGCCCAGGCAGAAATGCAGAATGTCATTTGTGCAGAAAGATAGGACATTTGGCTGCTGTCTGTCGCTCAGTCGTTGTCAATGAGGTCAGCAAATGTGCAGAAAGCTACAGACAGAGTGACACCCCATGTCTGGGCGAGGCACCACCGGGGGAAGACTCCAATGATGCATGGACTGTGAAGTTACCACTCAGGACATCTTTGTGGATTTTAAAATCGATACCGGGGCCGATACAAGTGTTATTTCTAAAAAGACTTTCAGTCAAATGAAAAACAAGCCCCAACTTAAGAGAGTTGACACTGCACTCAATAGCCCAGGAGGCAGACATAACTGTTTAGGCTGTTTCACAGCCGTCACTCAGAGGAGGCAGAAACGGTTAAAGTCAAAGTGCACGTTACTTGTAGAGATGGCAGCCAAGTTTTAGGAAGAAATATGGCTGCAGCAATGGGCCGAGTGAAACGAGTCGCCGAATCGAAGGAGCTTCAGACACCTGATGTTGGAATTCTGAAGACAAAGCCAGTAAAGATAACTGTGAAAGAAGATGCAGCTCCCTACAGCGTGTCAACAGCAAGAGTGTCAGTGCCTATGCTATCCAAAGTTAAAGCTGAGTTAGCCTGTGGGGTAATCACTGAAATTAAAGAGCCTACTGAGTGGTGCGCTTTCAATGGTGGCTGTGCCGAAGAAAAACAAAGGCCTAAAGAACTTAAACAGAGCCATTAAGAGAGAGAAATGTATGCTGCCCAAAATTATGACATTTTGCCTCAGTTGTCTCATGCAAAAGTGTTTTCTCTTGTGGATGCTACAAGCAGCTCTTGGCAGATTCCACTGGACTTGGAGAGCGCCGAATGAATCGCAGTCACGATGCCGTTCAGGAGGTACTACTTCAATAGACTCCCGTTTGGAATCACCAGTGCTCCAGAAATGTTCCGACAAGAAATGACAGAGTTCTTGACGGACATAGAGGGGATGGCTGCATATGTGGACAACGTTTTGATATATGCTGAAACTGCTGAGCTTCACGAGGAGCTGCTCAAGAACACCCTCAACACAAGAGGGATTGAAGCCGAACTACTAACTACTGAGAGACATCTGGCTGCGGGAGCTCCAATGAGAGTCCTCCTCCACTGAGAGGCTTCCTCCACTGAGAGGCTTCCTCCACTGTGAACCTTCCTCCACTGAGAGACTTCCTCCACTGAGAGTCCTCCTCCACTGAGAGGCTTCCTCCACTGATAGGCTTCCTCCACTGTGAACCTTCCTCCACTGAGAGACTTCCTCCACTGAGAGACTTCCTCCACTGTGAACCTTCCTCCACTGAGAGCTTCCTCCACTGAGAGGCTTCCTCCACTGTGAACCTTCCTCCACTGAGAGACTTCCTCCACTGAGAGTCCTCCTCCACTGAGAGGCTTCCTCCACTGATAGGCTTCCTCCACTGTGAACCTTCCTCCACTGAGAGACTTCCTCCACTGAGAGACTTCCTCCACTGAGAGTCCTCCTCCACTGAGAGTCTTCCTCCACTGAGAGACTTCCTCCACTGTGAACCTTCCTCCACTGAGAGTCTTCCTCCACTGAGAGGCTTCCTCCACTGATTGGCTTCCTCCACTGTGAACCTTCCTCCACTGAGAGGCTTCCTCCACTGAGAGACTTCCTCCACTGTGAACCTTCCTCCACTGAGAGTCTTCCTCCACTGAGAGACTTCCTCCACTGAGAGTCTTCCTCCATTGTGAACCTTCCTCCACTGAGAGACTTCCTCCACTGAGAGACTTCCTCCACTGTGAACCTTCCTCCATGAGAGACTTCCTCCACTGAGAGACTTCCTCCACTGTGAACCTTCCTCCACTGAGAGCTTCCTCCACTGAGAGGCTTCCTCCACTGTGAACCTTCCTCCACTGAGAGACTTCCTCCACTGAGAGTCCTCCTCCACTGAGAGGCTTCCTCCACTGATAGGCTTCCTCCACTGTGAACCTTCCTCCACTGAGAGACTTCCTCCACTGAGAGACTTCCTCCACTGAGAGTCCTCCTCCACTGAGAGTCTTCCTCCACTGAGAGACTTCCTCCACTGTGAACCTTCCTCCACTGAGAGTCTTCCTCCACTGAGAGGCTTCCTCCACTGATTGGCTTCCTCCACTGTGAACCTTCCTCCACTGAGAGGCTTCCTCCACTGAGAGACTTCCTCCACTGTGAACCTTCCTCCACTGAGAGTCTTCCTCCACTGAGAGACTTCCTCCACTGAGAGTCTTCCTCCATTGTGAACCTTCCTCCACTGAGAGACTTCCTCCACTGAGAGACTTCCTCCACTGTGAACCTTCCTCCACGAGAGACTTCCTCCACTGAGAGTCTTCCTCCACTGAGAGACTTCCTCCACTGAGAGTCTTCCTCCATTGTGAACCTTCCTCCACTGAGAGACTTCCTCCACTGAGAGGCTTCCTCCACTGAGAGACTTCCTCCACTGAGAGGCTTCCTCCACTGGGGCCCACTTGGGCCTTTGATATCTGCAATCATCTGTAATGATTAATTTGTAGTTCTATCATCTCTGTAATTTTAATGAGTCTGATTTACGAAATGATGTCTAAATTGAACTCTGTAGATGATTCAATTTGCTCTTTTCTGCACTAAGAACAAAGGCAGTAAATGGTTCATATATGTATATCCCCACACATCTGGGCAATAACTCAAGTAAGGGGATATGAGTGAACAATACAGGATTCTACAACATATTTACCTTTGTTCAAACTAAAAATATTATTTGTTTATTGTCTTAACATAAGATAATGTGATTTCCATGTCAAATTGTCATTGAATATGATTCCAGAAACCTAAAATCTGATACCTTCTCAATACTAACTCTATCAATGGATAATGCAACTTCATCTCAAGAACCGATATCTACCAGTATACTTACTTCTCCAGTTAAATAATTCGTGGGAATAAATTAATAGACTAGCAGTTTAATAGTTGAAGTTGTTGTAGACAGGGTCCCGAGACTGGTCGCTCGTCAGACTAAGTGTGAATATATGAAAAGAGTCGCCCCGTATTGTAAACTGTGCTTGGTGATGTTACAAAGGCTCAGTGCAACATCACAGGAATGGAAGGACTTAAGCCCTCTTGGGCCTTTCATAACTGCCATCAACTGAAACAATTGATTTGCAGGCCTCTGACTGTTCAAGCATAACTTGAACACCCATTTTATCTTCAATGTGGACAAAAAAATAGTAGCAATTCAGTGATGGACGAATAACGCAGTATTGGACCCTGTCAGTACAAATATATCTCTAACAGTTAAATTATTTAATTTACTCTTGGTATAATACATAAAAGAGTATCATTGCTTATCTCCATGATATTATAGAAACTTAATTTTAGTAGACACACTTTGATGGTGGCTAAAACAAATTCTAATTCATTTAATTTCAATCATTCACAATTAAATATAATTTATGTTGAATCAATATTATTGACATTTCATTTTGCATGAGCAAAGGCTCAAGAAAGAAGCGACGTGTCTATCAAACTCCTTCAAGAGCTGTTAGGTTAACGTCTCTCTTTAAAAAAAAGAAAAAACTAATACAGTTTGTCAACTTGGACTAATTGTTAGACAACCAGAGATTTTTTTTGCTCGATATTAATTAATTGCTTTAAAGTCCTCGATCACATTAATCATGACGACAGAATAAGATTGTTAACGAGTTCAGTTCGACAGCAACAATTATAATATTGCATATGAATTTTACTTCACTGACACATTTATAACTTTATTTACAGGCCACGATTTTCACATCAGATGCTCTTTCTCATATCATTTAATTAATTGATTATTTTTTGTTTATGGTTGCTATCTCTGGTTAATTTTGCTCTAAGTAAACAATACAACATTTGACAACATTTGTTCAAATTCAAAATATTCTTTGACAGCTTTTTGTTTGAACATAGGATAATGTGATTTCCATGGCAAATTGTCATCCAATAGGATTCCCAGAAACCTAAACCCTGATACCTTCTCAATACCAACTCCATCAATGGATAATGCAACTTCGTCTTTACTTATTTTAGCAAAAAACAATAAATATATACTCACTTCTCTGGTTAAATGACTGGTTTTAAAGAAGCTAGTAGACTGGCAGCTTAAACATAGTTGAAGTTGTTGTGAAAAAGGTTAATGGACTGGTCAGCTGTGAGAACAAGAGATACTGTATGTGAAAAGCCACCCAGTCTTGTCAGCTCTGTTTGATCATGTCAGAAAGGCTCAGTGCAACATCAAAGGAATGAAAGGACTTAAGCCATGATTTCTGCCATCATGTGTAATGATTAATTTGTAGTTCTCACAATGTTAAACATTTTAAACATTAGTATAAAACTAAATCTGAGTAAAGTGCCATGTCAAAACAATTTGACATTTAACCCTTCACAACAATTGGTTTACAAACATTTTTCAAAAAGGAGACACAGCTTCTGGCAGGGTCGTCTGTCTGTCCACAACAACTTCACCCTCAATGGCGATTTTCAGGCTCTTTGGGTGAAGATCTGGCATTCGGGGGGAGAAACCTTCAGGATTCACCAACAAGATCTCAATGTCCATTTGGCCAAATGACTCATCACCTTCCTAAACATAAACAAAAATGATTATCAGAAATATTACCATTGGTGAATAAAATGAGTGAACTACAACAGACCACCATTAAGAATGACAGAACAGAAATTGTATGAAAAGCAATTTATTCTGACGTGACAACCACTATTTGGAGAAGCATTTTTAAATGTTCTCACATTAAACATATTGCTGCATAATTAACAACTTAGCATTAGCTGCTATCTGCTAGCGGGCTGCCGCAGAGCGAAAATGTAATTTTACACAGCGACTATAAGTACAGGGTAGGGAAGGTTACTTGAAAACTGTAATCCGCAATTACAACTTACTTGTCAAAAAATTTAATCAGTAACTTATTCTAAGTTCAAAAATAAAAAAGTAATGCACCAAAGTACTTTTAGTTACTTTTGGATTACTTGACCAGCAAAGATAAAAAACAAAGACAAGAAAGAATAGAAAGTGTCGTCTGCTCAGTGTATCGACACGTCTTATACTCTAATTACTCTGAACAAGTTTTGAACTATCAGAACTCAGTAAAAATCAGGGGTCGAACACTGATTTATTTTTTAAAGAATCAAAACCACAATACAAATAAAACTCCCCAAACCGGTAAAAACATGTAAGTGTGGGGTGTGTCTGCTCAGAGACTTTAGTGCAGAAAGAACTACTTTTAAGTAGTTTACAATTGACATTTTGTTTAGTAATGGTCCCGCCTTTTGCAAAATAATGAAAAGATTACTCACCCGGAGGTGAGTATAGAGGACTACCTGTAGAGGTTGAACGCTGCCTCCTCGACCTGCCTCATCCTTCGTCACGAGAGAAGCTGAAGCTGAAGACGACGTCCAGGAGCGTCCATGTTTACATGGGATCCTTCCCACTTGCCATCAGAGACCATTTCTCATCCCTCTGTCATGCACTTAGGGAAGAGTATTCTCTGTACAATGATCCTGCCTCTGCAACGTTTGGTGCATTTGCAATCACTCAGAAGGAGGCGGAGCCTCCCAGAGAGTATTATAGGTGCCGAAGGGCCGCCGACTTCCAAGGCTGCAGTGCACCAGGATTGGACAAAGACCAGACTTTTAAGTCCCTCTTCGTTAACAACCTCCACAACAGTGTGCGGTTCGATGTCGCTCTGTTCTGCAGGACTAAAAACCGCACCATGAAAGACCTCCGCAAACACGCGCAGATGGTGTGGGAGCTGCGTCACAGTTCAGGTGAAAACCATGATGGTGACGCAGGCGTCCTGAGAACGCAGGCGACTAGAAACACGAACCCGGCACCTGTAGGTCACGAGGTCCCCTCCCCCACACCTGCTGTGGATGGGGGACCCGTTAGATGTCCACAACCTCGACCACGAGGTGGACAACGGCACAGAGGTAAGAGATCAGGCAGACCGAGACCTCACCACTCCCAGCGGAGAGGCAAGTCTCACAACCGAGGCCGAGGTCAGACCCAAAACCACTGGGACGCAGACGTCCCACAGTGGATTAAGACCTGCATCAAGGAGGTGATGCAGGACCTGGACCCGCCTGGTCAGAAGGGACCCAGCTTCCCCTAAGGAACTGGACTCCCGGTCCCTGACCGCATGACTAGGCCGGTCGCCTCGCCCCTCCGCACACAAAGTTTGCTTTGTCAGGAGGAGGAGGAGGAGATCCAGGAGGTCAAACAGGCCCCCAGAACCAACAGAGGGGCCCCCTTTGACATTCTTGGGTGATCTTGTACGCAATGGCAATGCCAACCGCGTATATACTTCAGTGATGGCAGGGGGTGTAGACACCCTCGCCCTGCTTGATACTGGGTCAGAAATCACCCTCATGTGTTCAGCCACCTTCACGCAGGTTGCTAGAACCATGCGTGCCCTAGGAAAGCCACTTCAGGTGGAAGAGTGTAGCATAAACATCAGAAACTTCACTCAGGACTCGTCTCCCATCACTAAACGTGTCTGGGTCGACATAACTTTCCAGGACATGTCGGTGACACATCCCATCTATGTCACTGACCTGAACACAGAGGAACTTCTTATTGGTCAGGACCTCTTGAACCGACTGGCCGTGCTGATTGACTGCAACCAATGGCGCCTTTGGCCCCAAGTCACCAGCCCGACTCCCCTTGGCCCTGAACCACGCCACCCAGACTTCAACAGCAGAGTCGCTACCAGCCAGTCCAGAGGTTCTCTACCAATACTGGGGTCTCTTCCAAAGTCCGACTCCAGCTGATCCACTTCAAGACTCCCTGACAGCCAACAACTGCTCCAGGTGACGAGCCGAGACCCAGTTCAAGCACCCCACTCTTTACTCTTGTCACTGAAGGACGGGAGTTCTAGTTTATACATGAGTACTTCTTTGCACACCCACCACACCGTGGGGGGTGCACACATGGATGGAACCTCGGTTCCGGAGTCATCTTTGTCACGCTGGTCAGAGAGATCTGCCACCGACACCGGCCTGCTCAAAGTTCCGAGCCACCGCTCACTTTCAGTAGTCACTTCAGACCTTAACCAAGGTCCCTGGTTCACATGCCTCCTCGTCTCACCATCTAGATCTCGACCCGACGATGTGTGACACATCTCTTGTTGGGCCGAACAATCGTTCAACCAGTCCGCGGGTCCAAAATCTGACACACGGTCAGATTAAAGTGACCACATTTCCACATTTAGAGATGTTAATGACAGTTCATTCCACAGTCTTGAACTGATGGTGCCTCTCACTGACAACCTGCCGTCGTCCCCACCAGTGACGACACGCATGACACCGCTCTCCTCATTCCCACAACCAAAACCATCACCAGCGCTCACCATGTTAACCTCAAACAGGTTCTCCATGGAACAAAACCGAGCACTGAAGGTGACCTGGTTGTGCACGCTCCGATGACTCAACCAGAGAATACAGACAATTCAGGTAAACAGACCACATCTGTACCAGAAGAACCTTATTCAGGTTGCCAGTCAATGGCCGAGCAACACTCTGCTAAAGCTAGCGCTTTACCAAAGCAGAAATGAGGAGATGCATTCATTGAGGTCTTCCGTGATTTTCAGACGATCTCTGCGCAGGTCAGTCACGAAAGAGGGGGTCAGAGACCTCCACCCAGTACGAGTCCCCACTAACCTCGAGGCACCGCCATCTTCTGAACACCAGGAGTATGTAACTCCTTCTAGCTGCATACGCGGTAAAGCGGCGCTGGACCACAAAGGTGGTCCCCGCTAACCAGTATGAGCGAGTTTCTTTCTTTGGCAACCACCAGTCCGCCTGGAACCGGTGCCAGTTCGCTACTTAGACCCACCATCGGTGTCTACCATCCTTCTCCACACCATGATGAGTAACATTGCTGCTCACGGCAATCTCATCTATGTGGATGACTTCCTCATGCGTCACTGCACCTGTGAGGAACATTTAGCTGAAACACGACACGTCCTTTATCAACTTCTGGTAGCGGGAACCAAACTTGCTCTCAGCACAGTTCAGGGGTGCCACACCAATGTTGATTACATCAGACTCATAGGTGGCGCTGATGGGACTGAACCCCAGCAGGGAGAGTTCATGCCAGTCAAAACCTCAGAGCCCCGACTAATGTGTCAGAACCTGGGAGCCTCCATGTGGTCTGCAGCCACTCCTCACAATCCACCAGGGACTGTGCAGTGAGTGCCGGACCCCCCAGAGAGTTCCATAGTGAAGACAAGCCTTGGGAATGTGGAACTCCTGCAGAAACATCTCACTGTCTCACAAAAGAGAAACTCTGCCCAGCATCCTGTCTGGCCCACCTAGACCAGGACAAAGAGTTCCTTCTTGAGACAGACTTTCCCACTCAGTGCTGCCCCCACCCAGTCACATGACCCAGAGACAGTTGTGGCTTACGCTAGCAGACTGCTTAACAGCGGGGAGATGCAGATCCCCCATTGCGACAAAGCCTTCGTCATGACTCAGACCATTCCATCCAGTCATCGTAATCATGACGAACACGTCTATCAGGGCCCGCTTAACATTCATGTCGACGACTTCCAGCTCTACCTTGACACAGCCACCACGGCTGCTGTCGTCCTTCTGAACCAAGTGTTCAGCCACTGGAGCCTCCCCCCTCTGTCGGCTCAGACAGAGTCGACAGAGGCACACATGCCACACCCAGTGTCATGGCTGCCCTGTATGACATTTTGGTAATGGAGGTCAACCTCCATTCACCATACCACTCCCAGTCATCTTCCCAGGTTGACAGAGTCAACCACAGCACCACCCACAAAATCCAGTATGGCGACAGTGATGGTACACATGGAGATGTGAGCCTCCAACGGGTGTTGGTGACCAATCGGTCCACCATACACCACTCCACAGGTTCCACTCCCTCCAATAGAATGACTGGTAGAAGAACAACCTTCCACTGCACCTTCTGGACCAACCAGAAGAGGTCAGTGTTGTCACGGCCTGCATCGCAGAGCCACTCAATCCCTTTACTCCCTCGGAGTAAGGTCAACTCTTCCTGTTGCGAGGGGGGAGAACTTCCACCCCAGGAGTACAATAGATTTTAATCAATATGGTTTAGTGACAGCATGTTCAGCTGCCATCAGGTGTACTAACCCTGCCACCATCAGCAATCTAACTCCTTAGACAACATGAGCAGTTACAAAGCTCAAGTTGAACCAGGAAATATAGTCACTGTAAACTCATATCCAGCTCTATTAACACCACTTGGCATGCCTTAGACCAGTGTTTTTCAACCACTGTGCCGCGGCACACTGGTGTTCCGCGAGATATAGTCAGGTGTGCCGTGGGAAATTATCCAATTTCACATCTTTTCTTAAAAAACATTTGCTCTCACAACCGCTATTGTACCAAAGTACTGTGTCAGTGACAGTGATGGAGAAGTTTTTGAAAAGGAAGAATGTGAACCAGGATCTCAGCTCTTCATCCATCAGGTCCAGGTTTCACACTGAGTGAGTAAAAATAAAAAAAAGAAATTGAGAAATACTTTTTTTCTGAATTAATTTGATTCCTGTTGATAAAACTTTGATGAGAAAGACTTTATATTGTTAATAGAGGCTACAGAGTTTCACATTTTAACATTTTCAGGTGGTGGTGTGCCTTGAGATTTTTCCAAAGAAAAAAGTGTGTCTTGGCTCAAAGAAGGTTGAAAAACACTGGTTTAGACTCAGTCAAGTATTGTTGAGGAGAAATAGCCCCTGTGTGTAGTCAGAGATCTCACACGAGATCGTAGCGAGATTAGCTCCTCTGTTAGCAGCTTCAGTACAGGTAGAACCACCTTACTGAGCTCCACTAACCCGGGTTGAGCAATTCGTCAAGACTAACACCACCACGGTTATACAACCTTCACAGATACATCTGACAGTCTCGGCAGTGCTATTTTAACCTCTGTGAATCCACAGAGCCAAGAGTGGTGATTTCTTCAGAACTTAACCGTTATTAACAGAAATAATTTGTAGAGTTTTGTTGGGATCTGCAGGACCACAGAAAGTTGCTTCATTTCTGGGGAGAGACAATATTCATTTGTCATGAGACGCAGTCATGACATGAATTCTGACCCAGGAATGTGATGGCCTTTCACATCTAGAGTGGGGAAGGGGGGACATTCTCCAGGGCCTCCCCCCCCCCCTTTCTGCTCAAGACTCTTCCCCCATGCAATCAGCCAGTCACTGATTGGTTGAAGCTCTCAGGCTTCGACACCTCTGAAGTCACACGTGGACAAAAGGCTTTCACCCAGCCTCCATTCTTTCTTAGAAAACACTCTTGCAAAAGCAAACTCCAAGGAGGTGGGTTGCTGGAGAGCAGCTCACCCAGTGTTAGCACACAGCTAACACGAGAGGCCGGCAACCAGAGGCCTCCACTCCTCAACTCATCTGCTGACCCACCACGAGGGTCAGACCTTCCCCTGATCCAGAGACCAGCACCCAGAGTCTGCTCTCCAGGGAAACCAACCGGTTCCTCCAGGACGGGACCAGGGACCCTCACAGAACTTCTTTGTGTTTTTCCTGAACAAGCAGGAAAACCATCACAGGCCTGAGCGATCAGCTCCTCAGTCTGAACAAAGGGACAGCCAGGCGCTGCAAAGAAGGACAGCTCCTGAAACACCAACTCCACCTTCTTCTTCTCAGCCTGCAGAACCAGCAACCACAGTTAGCAGGAGGTGCTAACTACAGGAGAAGGCACCAGCTTCCCTCCAGCACGACAACTGAACTCTTCCAAGGAAGTGGTAACAACTGGGCATTACTTGAGATTAGTTAAACTTGATGCTATGCATAGAACTGTTTAACTTTATGAAGATGTGTTGATTCTGTTACAGTGATCGCGTTCTGTTGATTATGATATTAGGAGCAGTTATCAACCTGTAAACCACTGTTAGCTCTGCCACAGACACAGGGTCTGCATGCTAATCTGCTTTACTAACTTGTTAACTCGCAACCCTACACATATCACATCAAAGACAACATCACACCGTAACCGAACACCATCTGACGACTCCTGACGTTTTACAAGACAAGTCTCATTCACATAAACTCATTCTAGAAATGGTCCTTTAGCAGAGACACACAGAAGCAGATGCTGTGGCTAGCTTCTATTGTTCTTTTGCTATCAGCACATGGCCGAGCTGTAAAGGACAGACTTCCTGTTCTCTGACAACCTCCATTTGGAATGTAGTTTCTTGTGATCCGCCATCTTGTTTTGTAGTTCCATCACACGTCACACACACACACTCCCTCCAACTCTCTCTCTCTCTTTCTCTCTCCACACACACACACACATGCACCTACACACACCCAGCTGTATATAGGTAGTTAGAATCTGTGTTTTATTTGTTTTCATTGTTAATAAATATATTTTTGGAATCATACTTGCTGTTTTATTAATGTGCACAAAGGTGAATGAAATGTCGACCTCTTCTGTGTTAAGAACTCCAAAATCCTTCAAGCTTTACTGTTAATTCTGGTAATTGTAATTAATTTCACCACTAATTCAAATTCCTGATTAACTGTTTAGTATATCTTATGAGACTGATATAACTGAATTGGCTATCATTTCCTGTTACGACAGGTGGTGCTCCGAGGTTCTGATACAGATCAGATTAAATTTCAACATTATTAATAACTATCTTTGATAATTATTAATCATTATTGATAGCCAACCAAAACATAAATAGTGATCCATATGAGGACATAATGGTCCCAACAGTTTGAAGTCTCTGTAGTGAAAGTTGGGCTGGAAGGGAACACACACCTCCACACACCACCCTTCACTCTCACTCCTAGCGGAGCTGGTGCACCAAGACCCCCCAGACGGCTGGTGTCTCTGGGACACTGGTGAACCATCGCCGATGTCGTTGCACACGCCAGGTGCAACCACGTCCACATTTTACAGATCAGACTCGATTCCCAGCATCCGGTACCTCCGCTTTTGCAAACTGGTCCATGAGCATGTCGCGAGCTAATCCCTATCCTCTGGGAGGTGTGGGAGGAGCCTAATAACTATTCTCTATCCACCTGTCCCCCTTTACCTTTCCTTTTCTCAACTCTGGTACTTCATTTTCATTCATGTTTGGCAAACTGTCTCCAGCAAGCTCGACCTGATCAAACAACACATGCTATAGGATGAAGAGCTGCAGTTGGTGAAACAGTATGTGTTAAGTGGATGGCCACAGCATTTACCAGATGTGCCATTCAAGGTAAAAGCCTACTATGCACGCTGGAACCACTTGGCACTCTCACAAGAGCTAGTGATGTAGAACAACAGAACAGTGATACTTCAGAGAATGAGAACATAGATACGAGCATGCATACACAATGGCCACCAAGCAATTGTGAAGTGCCATGAAAGAGCTAAATATAGTGTGTGGTGGCCCAGTATAAGCAAACTCATACACGAGACTGTTCGTACATGCGTGTATCCCAAGCAACCAGATCTACTCAGAGGTGAGAGCCCCTGATCTGCAAGCCACTCCCCAGCTGCCCATGGGAGAAGGTTGCAGCAGACATTTGTCATCACCAAAAGGAGAGCTTTCTTATTGTGGTGGATTACTTTTTGAGGCACATCAAAATTGCTCACCTCACTAATATACGCATCGACCACTGCAACCATTGCCAGTTTGAAGACTATATTTGCAAGATGAATTTGCCCCTCGATTTTCAGGAACTGTTTTTGCTGAATTTACCAACAAGTTTGATTTCAGACACACAATGACCAAAGGTCCATTTCACGAAGCAGGTTTATCGATTACCCCAGGTTAATGAACACCGAGTTGAGGGAAATGCGGGGTTTTCCGTTTCACGACGGGAGGTAACTCAAACCAGAGGAAGAGAGGTAACTCAAGCCTGTTTCACGAAGCGATGTAACGTCAACTCCCGGTCAGTTACCGGGGCAACAGACGCTCTAGAACTAACCTGGTCGGGAGCAGGTTTTTGTCAGTGAACCTGGAGTTTTGCTCTGGCTCCGCCCCCTTTCAGACGGACACGGGATTTCATTTCCTCATTCAGCGGGGGAGTTTTGGCGAAACAGTTCTGCAGTGCCTTATTCCCGAGGCAAATTAGACGTCAACTTTATTCCCTCAATATGGAATGTGCTTTTGATAATGATCCGATTGATGAAGGCGAGAATTTAATATTCGCAGATAATAATAATATTAGCATCATCAGACCGCGCATAGATGTACTGGCATTTGCAGACACCTTCCTTTTTGAGCGGTACCGTTTTACTGCAGAGACCATTATGCACATCCACAGTTTAATCGCTCTGTACATTAGCAACATCACCAGCTGAGCCTTGCCCTGACGTCATAGCAGATATTGTGTGTTGCGCTGCGTTTCCTCGCAAATGGCAGAGCTGTCAGAGACACCATATGCCATCATCACTTCGGGGTCTGATCACCACCACCACCACCAAATAAAGACATGATGCACAATTAATTTGGTCTTTTTTATTTCCTACAAATACAAGAGCTAGTTTGGTTAATGTAGTTAGTAGTTAGCATAATTCACCTGGGACTGTACACCCACCCTTAACTTGTGCTCCAGTTTTTTCCATCTTCTGGAGCAGGTGGAGTCTATAGATCTGTTTTACAGATAACTGGGAGGACATAAGGAGGACATTCAATTATCACAGTTGGACATGAATTCCACAGAATGAACCTCTGGTGTTTACTGAACATCTGTCTCACTGTCAGTCCTTGCAGTGGATGTTGAGGGACCCTCCTGCTGCTGCCCAGCCAGGCCCTGTTAAAAATAATGTGTCAATACTTCAGTGTAGACAAAATATCACTCTTTATTCCACCACAATGTTTCAGAAATGTAAACGGGATGAGAACTATCATACGTCTACAGGCCTTTGTGGATCCTCCTCTGTAAAGGCAGCAGACAGGGTTTCCTCGTACTCTTCATTCTAGATGAATATGTTTCAGTATATTTAAACTACCATTTTGCAAGATCTTTGGAGTGTTGCCTACTTACAAGGTCTGTTGTGGCATGAGGGGGTCCAGCAGGCAGAGAGCACCATCACAATCTGTTGGGTGACAAAAAAAACAAGACATGATGGGGAAATAAAGATGAAGAGAAATAGGCTTAAAGAGATATATAGGCCTCGGCAAATTATATATTATGAAGGAAGTGGTATGTTGAGGGGTGAGCTCTGAAGAGGAGCTCCTCCAGGGATTCCCTCAGCCACTGGCCTCCCAACATTCTGGCTTAGGGCTCCTCTGCCTCTGTTAAAGGTGGAGGTGCTGGGCCACCACCCGTTTTACATCTGCCTTCTTTCTGTTGGAGTAAAGTGTGTGTTTGTTTAGCCTTAGTTATTTGACAGCACATGATATGGGTGAGAACACATTTATGTGTTTTATTCCCAACATATCGCTGTTTGAAAACAGCATTATGTTGGGAATAAAACACCTCACAGTCAAATGGCCACTTGATATTTATTGTACAATGTCACACACGATCGAAATTACGTTTCGAAAAGTATTGATTAACAATTAAATTAGCAGCGGTCTTACCCGATTGGACAATGTTTTTATATTTCACTTTCAGCTGCTGCCAAGAGCGCTTATCCCCGCGGAATTGCACCTAAAAGAAATAAATTAATAAGCTACCATCAAGCAGTATTCCCTTGCAATAATGTTGCGATGACAAAGACGTTTGAACTTACGCATTCACTTGAGCAGCAATCTTCTTCCACGCCGCCTCCCTCTCTTTAGCAGCCGCTGCGCTGTTGCATTTTTTTTTTTAATATGTTCATATTCGCCATATGATGGGATCAATACTTCCTGCTCCACTGGCGTAAAAAACTCCGCCCTCCGCGTCTCAGTTGTCATGGTGACTCGTGGAATCGGGGCTCCATTGATGCGGTCTTTTTAGAGTCATGGTGCACGCGCTTAACTCCAGGTGAAACTACTCTGAGTTCATCAAACTGATCAAAATCCGGCATCGTGAAACCGAAAACTCCGCGTTTTCTGTCTCAGTGTAACTCAATTCAGAGCTCGGTGTTAAGCTCATGGCTTCTTAAACCTGCTTCGTGAAACGGACCTCTGCCCGCACTATGCACAGGCCAACGGAGAAGCTGAAAGGGCTGTGCAGATGGCTAAACAGGTCATCGGACAGACAGACCCTGCCTTAGCCTTGCTATCATATGGGGCTACGCCGCTGCAGGTAACAGCAGTGAGCCCTGCACAGCTGATGCTGGGTAGACAGATTCACACTACACTTCCCACCTTCAAGGCGAACCTGCAGACGGCATGTCCAGATCTTCAGAAAGTGCAGCAGACTGTTGCACAAAGTTGCACTACACCTGGAACTACAAATCAAGGTACAGAACAAAATCCTTGTCTGAACTCCGGCCTGGAACCCGTGATTTTGTTAAGCTGGACAATGAGAGGAGATGGACGAAACCAATAGATATGGAAACTATGTGGAGTCAACTATGAAATCAGCACTTAGAATGTCGAGTCAAATGTTCAAGTAGTAGATAGCCTGTTGAAAAAAAGAAACGTGTTTTCACAAGTAAAGAATGTTGTGATACAAATGTTATGATTCACAATGTTCAGGGACTGGCAATGGAGAATGTGTTACAGACTAGAGATGTTCAACTTGAAAGAATATGCAATACGTTACACTGATTTAGAAATCTTATACTCTTTCACAGCGAATGCACAGTGTTACTGAGTTTAAAGAAAGGCAAGGTTGGATTTTACTATTACAGATTAAGTTGTGTCCAGCATGTTTCAGAACTCAAAGAAGGGGAAGGTGTTGTTAAGGCACTACTTTACATGGCTGGACTACAGATTGATACACAGAATGTGGGTGGGGTGAGCCACTCTCATGTTGAATTTGGGGGTTCTGGGGTGTGCAGGGGGGTGGGTCTCCTGTGTCTTCTGAGGCCCTGATGTGCTGGGGATGCATCCTTAGCTGGAATTGGCTTGGGCTCCAGCCAGATCTGGGTGGGACCGGAGTGTGCAAGCTGACCCCTGGGCGCTCGGGCTCAGGCAGGGCCCACACTGGCACCTGCTGCCATGTCCCATTTTGACTAATCCTTGGCCGGGCTGGCTCCTCAGGGCTGACCGCACTCGGCTGGCTCATTGGGCTGCTGCTTTGTGCTCCTGATTCGCTCCCTTGGGTTGTGGGGTTCCTCTGGCTTTCTGGGGGTTGGGATTTGCCTCGCTCCTCCTGGGTGGACATCAAGGGCCTTGGGGGTGGCGGCCTCTGTATCTCTGGTAGGGCTTTTCCACCAGAAAGAACCAGGTTCTAATTCAGGGCCAGTTCCTAAATGAGCACAGCCAAAGAACCGGTTGTTTTTCCACAGTTAATGGAGCCAAGCATGTCATTGCATTACTCCAAAATGTGATATGTCACTGATCTCACCGATCAACACTGACAGCGCTCATAGAAGAACCAGGAGACGGACTGTATTCATCTGTTTGGTCCTGATCACTCCATCTGGTCTGGCCTGAACCTCGCATGCAGACCAAAGAGACACAAATCATTGAGTCTCCTCGTACCTGTATTGCTGTTTTTTCCCGTCTGTCTTGTTTCAGTCTGGAACCCCTAGTGGCCAGAGAGAGAATTGTTTCAGTCCGGAGCCCCTAGTGGCCAGAGAGAGAATTGTTTCAGTCTAGAGCCCCTAGTGGCCAGAGAGAGAATTGTTTCAGTCTGGAGCCCCTAGTGGCCAGAGAGAGAATTGTTTCAGTCTGGAGCCCCTAGTGGCCAGAGAGAGAATTGTTTCAGTCTGGAGCCCCTAGTGGCCAGAGAGAGAATTGTTTCAGTCTGGAGCCCCTAGTGGCCAGAGAGAGAATTGTTTCAGTCTGGAGCCCCTAGTGGCCAGAGAGATAATTGTTTCAGTCTGGAGCCCCTAGTGGCCAGAGAGAGAATTGTTTCAGTCTGGAGCCCCTAGTGGCCAGAGAGAGAATTGTTTCAGTCTGGAGCCCCTAGTGGCCAGAGAGAGAATTGTTTCAGTCTGGAGCCCCTAGTGGCCAGAGAGAGAATTGTTTCAGTCTGGAGCCCCTAGTGGCCAGAGAGAGAATTGTTTCAGTCTGGAGGCCCTAGTGGCCAGAGAGAGAATAAAACAACACATGAATGAGCGTTGGGCTTCTTTGTCCCCATGTGGACATTACATAGTCAATTTCTGCTCCTTTCACTTTATTTCTGGACGTGTCTGAATCAAAAGCTTCAGCATGAGGAGGAATGGAGGTGTAGAATGATAGGAGGAATGGAGGTGTAGAATGATAGGAGGAGGAATGGAGGTGTAGAATGATTGGAGGAATGGAGGTGTAGAATGATAGGAGGAGGAATGGAGGTGTAGAATGATAGAACGAGGAATGGAGGTGTAGAATGATAGGAGGAATGGAGGTGTAGAATGATAGAACGAGGAATGAAGGTGTAGAATGATAGAATGATGAATGGAGGTGTAGAATGATAGAACAAGGAATGGAGGTGTAGAATGATGGAATGAGGAATGGAGGTGTAGAATGATAGAATGAGGAATGAAGGTGTAGAATGATAGAATGAGGAATGGAGGTGTAGAATGGTAGAACGCAGCTCTACAGCCATTTATAATGGAAACCTATAACCTATAACCACTCCGGGGCTCTGTGTTCATTGTAGTTTTCAGAAAGCTGGTTCGCGTCTCTTCTGCCTTGTAAGTAGTGATATTTCCAGCGGTAGCTCCGCCCCCACCTGATGACCCGTCTGGCCCTGGCCTGGTTCCACTCTGGCCCAGGAAAGAAGTGGAGCCAGTGTAGTACCGGTTTAGGTCCTGTGAAGCAACGGCTTTGGCGGTGGAAAGACAAAAAACTGGTGCTAATTCTGGCCGTGGACCAGAACTAGAACCTGCTTTTTTCCGGTGGAAAAACCCCCTGGGTCTCTGAGTTTACGGTCGTTCCCTGCGGTTCTTCAGGTGTCTGTGCATCGCATCCTGTGGCCCGTTGCTTGGGGTGGTGTAGGTCTGCGGAGCTCCATCACGCCCAGACCAGACTTCAGGACTGTTTTGGTAGTCCCACCTGCATGGGTGGAAATCACTCTGACTCTAAACAAGACCCATGGACATGCAGAATCTCCCCAGGACTCACTGGGCATAGTTAGAGAACACTGATTAGTTATATATGTCATCTTGGTGGAGATCTAGACCACTGGTGCCATTGTAGACCTATTCAATATGATGGGAAGCATTTCTAAGAGGGCAGATGACAAATTTCAGTTGCTTTAAATGAGTTGTTTTAAAGGTTGGAGATGAAACAGCTGGAGAAAAGGATTAAAGCTATCAAAACACTTCATAAGTCTCTCGCCTCAGTCATGCATGTGTCTAAGTTTGTCTCCTTTGAATCCGCACAGACAGGGAGTGACAATCTTTCTCCCCGAGAAGAGAGAAAAGGATACACATGAGTTAGAAACCTACAAACCTTGAGAATGGATTAACACAGGAGTTTATTACATAAGATAGAAAAAGTACCGGCCTGTACAAGAATATTCCCGGGTTCTGGAGCAGTTCACTACGAATAGCTCTTGCTCAGAACCACTTTCGTCGAGAGCGACAGAGAGAGAGAGAGAGAGAGAGAGAGAGTGTGAGACTCTGAGAGAGAGTCTGAGCTCGCGCCGGAAATGCTGCCTCTTTCATAGTCTTCCGGCTCAGTCTGCCCCTCCCAGTGGGTAAGCCTCAGTGGCTGTTGTCTTACCGGTGAGCTTCACACAAACAGAGAGTCGCATTCAAACGCTTCTCCTCATCGGTTCTCCTCAGCTGCGCTGCTTCCAGAGGTGAACTTCCACATTAAAGCTTTTAACCAATCACATTTTAGCTGTCATCTGTTGCCGGGTAAACAAATCTGCCTGAGGCCTTCAGATTCAACTCTGCAGGCGTCTGCAGTGTAAAACTAGCGTCGGTCACGTGGCTGCTTCAACCAATCACATTTTGATATTGGCGATCTGGACCTTCTTGGAGGCCTTGCGTGACGTCGGTGTATTGAAGCCCTCTGATTGGCTGGTCAGAGAGTCACTCTCCAGCGAGCGGGCTGCATCTGTCGCGAGCTGCATGAACAAAACTAGAGTTGTGTTTATTTAATAGCGGTTTTGTCAACCGACAATGACTAAAGGAGAAGATAAAGACATTTGGTTGAAGATTTATTGTCAAAACAATTTTGAAGTTGCTTTTCCCAGAGGTCATTGAACGCACCGCAGCACTCTGAGCACACCTCCCATGTAATTGACCAGCCTCACTACAAACTCCATGGCAGGATTCAGGATTGTATAATCTTCCAGACCAGGAACAGCGGAGGTTCTCTCCTCCTCCACCTCCACAAGCTTCTGGTGAAGCAGACGCTTTTCATGCAGCTGCAGCAGGAGAAGAGACGGGAACTTGGACTTGTTTCATTCGTAAAGTTATTTATTCTGGCTACACGAGTAGCTGTATGTGATGCAAAGGCTTTTTTATACTGCATTTCTGCAGTAACATGGTTTTTGTAGCTATACAAAGTTTATTGAGCAGTGGATTGACTCAGACCAGCAGTGAAGGCCTGAGTCTGAAATCAACAAAGCTTTTAAAGATTTCTATGACCCACTCCTGGGCCAGATGGGATCACTACTATGGGATGTGATTCTGTGATGATGATCAGATATGACCACTTTTTTCAGTAACAATAATAATAATCAAAGTTACTTGACCAAGTCACTGTGTTACTATTGTAGCATCCAGCAAGACGAGTGGGAAGTCATCAGCTGAAAATGACAGCCAATCCAGTCTTTTATATATTTTAGACAAACTTGTACTTTACAAAGTGGATCAGTATAATGTGGTTTCATGGATTATTAGATTATTGTATCACTTGCATAAGAGCAAAAGTTAATGGAGAGTTTCTTGATAATATTGCCTATAGTAAGCATGCATACTATGAAAAGTACAGAACCATGTGAAGCTCCCTGTTTGGCACAGGTTTGTACACTGTGGAAGCAGTAGTGGTGCAGGATGTAGTTTCTGGGTGGGCCTCAAGAAAACTGGATGGGCCAGTTAAAATCAACCCAAAGAACAAACGGTTCCCCTTCATCTCCATTTCAGTGTGTCTGTGTGTGTCTGTCTTCATTTGCTTTTAATTTGTGGTTGTTCAGACGGACCCTGTGTATGACGATTTTGACGTCACTCCGCACTGCGCAGGGGGATCCACATGTGGGGTTGAAGCTGCTGATTGGCTGAGAAGCTTTCACACAAAGTTTTCCTCAGGTTGCTTATTGGATGAACTGCTGGAATGAAAATCACTCACTACCCACTATAGGCCTTGGTCAAAAGCATGGTCACAATAGGTGGGCCCGGACCTACAATGGGTGGGCCCAGGCCCACCCCTCCCTACACGCAGAACACGCGCTGTGCGTAGGGCCCCGTGAGCCATGGGGGGCCACATTTTGCGCAAGTGAATTGAATTTCTCTCGAGATCAATAAAGTATCATCATTCTCTGCAAATGCACAAAGGATGCGCCCGGAGAGGGAGACAGAGAGAGAGAGAGAGAGAGAGAGACAGAGCGAGAGAGAGAGAGAGAGAGAGAGAGAGAGAGAGACGCAATGATTGAAAGCGCGAAGCTTCACCATCTGACCGCTGATTGGTCAGATGGTGAAGCTCGTGCTTCACTGGAAGGTGAGGATGTTGTTGAAATAAAAAAGAAACCCTAAGCCTTCGCTCATCACTGGCGTGAGAACGGTTGAGTAGTCTGGCTGTGATTAGCATAAACTCAGAAGTGGCACAGCAGCTGCCTTATGATGAGCTCAATGATGACTTTGCATCCAGAAAATGCAGACGTGTGCATCTGTAAAGTTCTTGTTCCACTTTTGATCTGTAAAGTTCTTGTTCCACTGTTGATAGAGGCTGCTTATTTGATTTGTTAGTAATTGCAATTTATTATTATTATTATTATTATTATTATTATTATTATTATTAGGGACCTTGCCAACAGCAGGGCCCTTTTGTAATTCGTCGTCGCCAACAGTCGCCAGCACTCATCCAGTCACTCTCCTGACCCTCTCAGAGTGTGGCACTACATAATCTCATGTCAAAACATTCCCAGAAAGTCCAAAAATGGCTCTCTAGACACACTAAATCGCCCGCCACGGTCCGTAGGATTGTCGTAGAGAAATGCAGCGAATACGAAATTTGTTCGTCTCCTCGAGCCCTACAACTCACGCGCTCTAACTTTTGACCTAACTCCAACAGGAAGTCCGCTATTTGCCTTTCAAAGTAACATTTTCGCCTTTTTTTTTTTTCTCGACATTTTCAGCTGGATCAGACAGGCCTAGCATGCCCGTTAGCATTCTAACAAATATTGTCCGATTGAGCAGAAATTTGGTAGGTGGCCTAATGGGGGTGCTGCGGTCACGAATCACTAGCTAATTAGCTGGTTTTGACGCCATTTTTTCAAAACAAAACTTGTCCTCCTTATCTTTTGTTCTTTGAATTAACGGATGAAAACTCAAACTGAACATGGTATTAACAAACTGATGTTTTTTATGATCATTTGTTTTCAATAAATCAATGTGGAAGTCACCACAAATCAAAATATTCTTATCACAATTGTTTTCATTTATTTCACAGATCTTATTCTTGAACTGATCAACACATGACCCCGGTGTTCTATAAATACAGCTAATTACCATGTTCTTTGATCTTCCAGCCTCAATTTCAATGGTTATACATTCCATTAAGTTATCAATAGCCATGGTCATATTACTAATGAGTTTGTATTTCTGAGCCTGCATCACAAAAAGGGCCACACCTCCTCTTTTATTTCCTCTATTTTGTGAAAACATTAACCTTCTAATTCATCCTGTAGATCCTTGTCAGTCAACCAAGTCTCTCAAACTGCTATTATTGTAAAGTTGTGTTGAAGCTGTGAAGGTACGCTTGAATTTTGGAGAAGTTACAATAAAGGCTCCTGCTATTAAAGTGAATGACTGAAAATCCCTCAATTGACACACTGGAATTAAATTGCTCTTCAGAATAATACTCACAGTTGTTGACAATATTCCTGTACTAGTGAGTCTCTGGATCAATGTCGTTTTCTTTTATATAGGGTTTATGGTCTTGAAAATCAAAGGACTTAAAGTGCGCCATATTTGTTATTCCTGAGCAGTGTGTCTGAATACATGTGTGTCATCGCTGGAGATATTTGCCATTCCCCCCATTGTTGTTCTGTCCATGGCATTGTCTTGGTTTGAAGTGGTTTAGTCCCACAGTGAGATGAGTAGCATAAAGTGTCATTTCAACTGTTCGAGGTGTGATAGTTGTCTCACCAGCAGGACTTTAGCTTGTTCAGGAGTGGATCCGTTGAGCTGGATGGAAACCTTGCCGTTCTACGTCCACGTCGCCTTGATTCTTCCGTCCTTCCTCAGTGTAGGGCCTCTCGTGCCATCATTGCAGTTTTCTGGGTGAGACGCTCGTTCAGGTACACAGCAGATCCTTTCAGCTTCTTTCCTTGTCGTAGTAGATCCGTTTTGAACTTTCTGTTTGCAAAACGCAGGATGATGGCCGGCTTCGACTTATCTTTCCTTGGAAGAGTGTGACACGCTGCGATGTGATTCGTGTCCAGATATAAATCCTTTTGTGCAAGAAAATACACAACTTACGCTTCCAGGGCCTGCAGGTCGGCGGACTCCACGTCCTCGCTGATGTTTCTCCCTTCCGCTGCGGCTTTAGCGTAGGAGCGAGGTTTGATGTTTAGTCCACTGACGATAACATCTTCCATACGTGTGTACTGCTCCAAGTTCTCAACCCGCTTTTCAGATTCATTGATGGTTTTATCTTTTTCCATTATTGTCGCTTATAGCTGTTTCACCTCTTGGAAGAGTTGCGTGAGTTTGGTCAGCTGTTGGGTTACCTTAGCCAGCTCCCCAGACATGCTGCTCAGACACTTCCCAACTTCCTCCATGTCGTTCTCCACCTGCGGAGCTTTCTTTGGTGGCATCTCTTCCTTGTCATGGAAGTCAATAGACTTGGTCTTGTCACTTGTCCGATTGTCCCAAAAAGTTACTTTAATCCGATCGCGTTGATTGCGCTTTCACAGAGCACTGCCATCTTGTATGATGATGTCATCTTTGAGCGTCAGCGTACATTCTGGTACAAACCAAAAAATCTCTAATTCCGGTGTGAAATCTCACACACACACACACACACACACACACACACACACACACACACACACACACACACACACACACACACACACACTTATGCACACCAAGCTGTATATAGGTAGTTAGAATATGTGTTTTATTTGTTTTCATTGTAAATAAACATAATGTTTGGAATCATACTTGCTGTGTTATTAATGAGCACAAAGGTGAATGAAATGTCGACTCTTCTGTGTCAAGAACTCCAAAATCCTTCAATCTTGACTGTTAATTCTGGTCATTGTAATTAATTTAACTATTAATTCAAATTCCTGATTGACTGTTTAGTATATCTTATGGGACTGAAATAACTGAATTGGCTATCATTTCCTGTTAAGACAAGTGGAGCTCCGAGGTATCTTAAACAGATCAGATTACATTTTCAATAACATAATTAATAATTATCTGACAACAATTATTAATCATTATCAATAAACAAACACAATATAAATGTTTCCTCGTGATCCTTATGAGGTAAAAAAATCCCAACATAATGGTGCCCCGTGTGAGGTGTGGCAAAGTCGACTGTCATTCATATTTGCTCAAAATTAATATCAGCGTACATTCTGGTACAAACCAAAAAATCTCTAATTCCGGTATGAAATCTCCCAAAGCTTTCACATCCACCATTGTCTTCCTGCTACCGCAGTGGACATCCAGCCTACTTACAAGAGTACGTTGTGGTGAAAATTATTTTATTCACAACTGAAGCAAAATTGAGAGACAGTGTGTAAGAAAATAAGCCAATTGAGTTACACTGGAGTTGCTGCTCCAGCTGGCCTCTCCAAGTCACTACCCTATAGTGACACACATTAGCATTCAAATGAGACCCATTCAATGCAACGATGCAACAATGCACCAATGCACCAATGCAACGTATCTTACAGGACTGATATAACTGAACTGGCTATCATTTCATGTTAAGACAGGTAGTGCTCCGACGTATCTGATACAGATCAGATTACATTTTCAATAATATGATGAATAACTATCTTCGATAATGATTAATTCTTATCGATAGCCAAACACAACATAAATGGTTCCTCATGATCCATATGAGGTAAGAAACCCCTACAACAGTCAGCCCTCATCACATCCAGAGGCTAAAACACACTGCTAGTCGTAGCGCCACCTGCGGGAACATACTTCCAATCGTTGAGCAGCAAGGGTGTGAGGACCCGGCCAATGCTGCTTGCAGCTTTAATTATTATCCTCATTATTCTCCCATAACCTCCAATGAGTTTTTGAGGGCCTAAACATAACTTTTTGCGACACGCTGCACACCAGCAAGCCCGGCGAAGAAACACCGGCGCCGCCAGACTTGTAACTACCTAATTGCACGACATGCTAGCGACGGTCAGGCAGGTATGATGTGAACCAGGAGAGTGCAGCAACAGTAATCCCTATGCCGGCCAGGCGGTCCAGGAGTAGTGGGGGGGAGATTGTGTCAACAGCTGCGCTGAGGTGGAGGGTGAGAATGGTAAGTAGTCTGGAGTCCGCTGGACGGAGGAGGTCCTTGGTCATTTGGACTGGGGCTGTTTCAGTGCTGTGTTTTGGACGGAAACGGGATTGAAAAGGTTCACGAAGGTCGTTTACGTCCAGATGTGACTGTCATTGTGCGGCAACCACCCTTTCAAGTATTTTGGAACAAAATGAGAGGTTGGAGATTTCAGGTATATTGGAATCTGCCTGAAACCTTGACTGGACACTTTACAAGTATGATCACAGTCCTGCCCTGATGAATTCCACACACCAATATACAGTCACAGTGAGAGCGCCACCTGTTGGATGGACAGGAAGTGCTGCATAACGAGCCAGTACGTGCTACACTCAAAAAGTCAGACAAAATGGTAGATATTGTGTTTTATCTGAAAACATAAATGCACCTTTGTGGCATTGCTTGGAGTTAATCCTTTTGAGGACTTGGACTGGATTTTAGTTTGACATCATGTCTAATGTCACGGATACGGACAGGACCCAAGTGCAGGACTCTGGAGGCAGGCTGGGTTCAAACAAGTCTTTTATTTGATGACATCACAGACAGATGAATCGCAGGATGCTCCTTGACATGAAGAGCACAGCAGACTTGATTCCAATGCCCTGGACAGACCGGACGAGACATGGACGACTAACACTGGACCGGACGGACGGGACATCGATAACAAACAACCCGACGCTGAACAAACACACAGACAGGACATATATAGGGCAGGGTGATTACAAGAAGTGGCCACAGGTGAGGTGCTGGACAGCCCAGACCTATGGCCCGCCCACTCTTAAAGGAGACCTCAGCCTACACCCTGACATCTAAAGAATCACAAAAACCTGAACTGACTGACTGTTTTCACCCTTTTCCCCCTACTCATGTGGCACTTCTTCAATATTACTAATGTACACGACAGATTGGCAAACGTGGCACCTGACTGGACAGGTCATTTCCTTGATATCCCTAACATTACAACACAGTTTCTGACTGTTTGTGATCATGCGTGACTCAAAGGTTCTTCATTCAAATGACTATAATGAATGATTTAGGGTAATGGAAAAGACAATGCTTGAAGGAGTGTGAATGATGCTGATTTAGACCAAATAATGAACTAAGTGCAATGTAAATAGCCTGCACATGGTCAGATCGGCCTCAAAGTTGACATATTGAATCAGAGCCCGGCCCTCATCACAACCGTATGATTACTACTTAGGTTTAGACTTCGAAGACGTTGTTCATAATTGTAAAGTGGAGCCATTAACATGAATGCTGCATAGAACGTACACCACGTAAAATAAATTCTATTAATTGAATTCAATCTCTCCAGCTAAATTATAAAACTCTGACTACATCACTTTTTGCCCGAAATCCACACCCTTTTTCAAAACAAAACAGGGTGTACCTAAATAAAAATGGGTGTGGGTGTAAGTGGAAGCAATCACCTTTTATTCAGGTAAATAGAAATAATTCTACAAAAATACATATACACCCAATCATTTTGTTTAATATCTCATTAGTATGAAAGATGTAGACCATATATAGAGAGAAGTGACGATCATACGCTATCGCCGCAATCATGAAGCTCATCATCTCATTGACTCTCTTCTCGGCACTCGCCAGTGTCGGTAAGTTACTTTCATCTAGTATCTGTGTCATTTGAAATGAAAAAGGTCTTTGAACTTAACCAGGTTAAAAAATATATATATACCAATGATTAACAAATAATTTACATTTAGTGTTTATGTAGTTTACAGGGTTTGACCAAAATGATGTAAAAGACCTTCTTTTCATTCAATCTGAACTGTGTTCATGTTTCATTAACCTTTTATTTTTTGTTGGTTTGTTTGTCTGTTTTCCATTACAGCTGCCGGCATCACTTGTTACGTGTGCAGAGATTCTAGCGGGTCTGGGTCTGGGTCTGGGTCTGGGTCTGGGTCTGGGGCTGGGTCTGGGTCTGGGGCTGGGTCTGGGGCTGGGACTGGGGGTGGGACTGTGATTTTTTTTATATCTGGGGGTGGGAATGGGTTTGGGTCTGGGGCTGAGTCTGGGGCTGGGTCTGGGGCTGGGTCTGGGTTTGGATCTGAGCCTGGGTCTGGGTCTGGGTCTGGGTCTGGGTGTGTCATGGAGCGGTTTACTTGTCCAGAAGAAACTCCATTCTGCATGATATCTTCCACCACTTGTAAGACATTCCTTGTTTTATTCATCACATTTTCTTTGTTTGATTTTTTTTTAATATATAAAATAGGATTTTATATTGGCTTTAATGAGCATTTTTAAACTGTGACTTGACTCCACAGCTGATTTCAATGGTGACCGTGCCGAAGAAGTTTTCATGGGTTGTGCAGGTTACAGTGTGTGTCACGCCCCAGGCTCTTTTATAACTTCATACCAGACGGACAACCTACGTGTTCAAGTAAATACTACATGCTGTGACAGTGACGCGTGCAATTCAGACATTACACCTTGTAAGTAAAGACGGACTACAAAACAAAAAATACAGTTCAAATAAAGTATTTTGGACGAGACCGCTGACTTCTTGGTTCTGTTTTTTTCTGGTTTTCAGTTTTCGATTCAGAACCAAGTTCAAATGGATTATCGTGTCCATCTTGTCACCCAGACGACTACGAATGTAGACCTCACACCATTCAGTGTTCAGATCCTGAAGACATCTGCTTCAACGCCATCCCCGGTCACTATTTACTCAATTATTATTATTGTTATTGTTGCTGTATAAAGTTGAACTGTTCTTTATTCATGCATTTCAATTCTTTAAAACAAGTTTCTGCATGTAAAACTATAATACTGGTCCAACAGGTGGGACATTTTCTGCCTTTGCACCTTTAATGGCGAAAATCTTTGATTGTAGTTTCTCCTAAAATTCGACTCGTATTTTCAACCCAGCCTTGACTCCAATACATTCAAATCATTTCTCATTTCACTTGTGACCTTTTTTGTTCTCCACAGAAAACCCATCGGACACATT
This sequence comes from Blennius ocellaris, assembly GCF_963422515.1. Taxonomy (NCBI): domain Eukaryota; kingdom Metazoa; phylum Chordata; class Actinopteri; order Blenniiformes; family Blenniidae; genus Blennius; species Blennius ocellaris. The sequence continues at coordinate 1,975,165 of NC_137654.1, forward strand.
CTTTCATTCTGGTTGTGCAACTGCCAACTTCTGTAAAATTGCCTCATCCCAGAGAACTCTGCCTTTCTACCCAGCGGGGGGAAGACTCTCTAAGAGAGTAGGCTGTGTACCTTTCACCACAACCGCTCCTCCAACAACTACTACAACCGCTCCTCCAACAACTACTCCCAAGAACTGCTGCAACGACAACTGCAACAACGGCTGCAACAACGGCTGCAACAACGGCTGCAACAACGGCTGCAACAACGGCTGCAACAACGGCTGCAACAACGGCTGCAACAACCGCTGCAACAACCGCTGCAACAACTGCAACTATTGATTGTTTACGACCATTGATAGATTACGACAACTGCTATTCCAACTAAATGTGTTCTACCAATCAATGTTTTCTGTTTCCTGTCCTCTCTACATCCGGTGTAATGTTTTGAAGTTACTCTTTTCTCCTGGAAAGATCTTTTCCTGTTTCATATCTACTCTTGTGGGGCCTTCATAAAATTCTCCCAAATCCTAAAACTTTCCCAAATGATTCAATAAATACACAGCATTCAAACTGCTTGAGTTATATGTGAGTTTTCATTCATAGGTTGCCTTAGTTTGACAAAAGTCACATTGAGTGAACCATATTTTAATACACTGATGCCTCGAACAAACATGTTATCTTTCCAAATGGATTGGATTTGTAAAATAAAAAGATTTAATTAGTGTCTGAACACGAGCAGAGCTGGGCGAGACCCTGCTGAAATGCAAGCAACTATTTTACTTTCTTTTTCTTTTTCTTCTTTACTGGACACTTTACATGTGTGATCACAGTCCTGCCCTGATGAATTCCTCTCTCTCTCTTTCTCACACACACACACACACACACACACACACACACACACACACACACACACACACACACACACACACACACACACACACACACACACACGCACACACACACACGCACACACACACACACACACATGCACACGCACACAAACACACAGACACACACACACACACACACACGCGCACACGCACACAAACACACAGACACACACACACACACACACTTATGCACACCAAGCTGTATATAGGTAGTTAGAATCTGTGTTTATTTGTTTTCATTGTTAATAAATCTAATGTTTGGAATCATACTTGCTGTGTTCTTAATGAGCACAAAGGTGAATGAAATGTCGACTCTTCTGTGTCAAGAACTCCAAAATCCTTCAAGCTTTACTGTTACAGTCTTTGTCAATCACTTTGACACTAGTTTCAGAACCTTGATGTCATTTTTCACAACTCTAGATACAAAACTCACAACCAATGATCAGAATGCACTTTTTTCAAAACTCTAACACTTTTTTTCACTCACTTGGATACAATGCACAAAGACCAAAGATCATTTGTCCATTGAACTTTAATCACCGGTTCAAAATGACACAACTTAACATCACAGTACAATCATTTCAAAATGCTATTCACACATTACATTTCTATTGACTGTCAATTCATTTCAATACAACAATCTAACTATCAATTGATACAACTACTCAAAATGACAAGTAACTGTTGCATGTTAAAGCATAGGCTTGGAAACTGAGGATTAGCATGTTCAAATCATGACATTTTCAGGATGATGACAATGATTGACACCACCTGACACCAATTTGTTACTGATGATTGATCTGACCTTGTCGTATGACAGTAAGGAAGTGACATCCACAACAACATATGTAGTGATACAACATGGAGCAGGCAGGGGGGCACCATAGAGGTCAAGTAGGAGGAGGAAGAGGAGGAAGAGGAAGAGGAGGAAGACGTGGTCAAAGGAATGGCAGAGGAAAAGCACCCAGTTTGAGAGGTGTCCATGGGTCCCGTTGAGACATGTGGGGGGACGGGGTCGAGGACAAGGACCAAGACGGCAGCAGCAAACAGTCTCCAATGAGATTTGAGCAACGGTTGTTGATCATGTCATCAATCATGACATGATAATGACTGAGGCAGCAAGAATGATAAACCAAACCTTAGAACATCAACGTGGCCTCAATCATGAGAACTTTCCTCAATGAGAACCGCTGAGTATTCAGCATGCACTACAGTAAACTTTACAGTATAGTACTGTAGTACTCTTACTGTCATTGTCAAATTATTGTACACTGTACTACAGTAAACTTTACAGTATAGTACTGTAGTACTCTTACTGTCATTGTCAAGTTATTGTACACTGTACTACAGTAAACTTTACAGTATTGTACTGTAGTACTCTTACTGTCATTGTCAAGTTATTGTACACTGTACTACAGTAAAGTTTACAGTATTGTACTGTAGTACTCTTACTGTCATTGTCAAGTTATGGTACACTGCATGCCAATGTGCAGCACAGAGTAGGAAATGTGACTATTACTGTAAAATGTGTTCTACAGTATGACGACAGGTTCTTCCTGTCAGATTCCTACACAATTGAGACGAGACCCAATGGTGGAGGTAAACTCCTCACTGAGGAACAGGAACCAGTAGTGGAGGTAAACTCCTCACTGAGGAACAGGAACCAGTAGAGGAGGTAAACTCCTCACTGAGGAACAGGAACCAGTAGTGGAGGTAAACTCCTCACTGAGTAACAGGAACAAGTAGAGGAGGTAAACTCCTCACTGAGGAACAGGAACCAGTAGAGGAGGTAAACTCCTCACTGAGGAACAGGAACCAGTACAGGAGGTAAACTCCTCACTGAGGAACAGGAACCAGTAGAGGAGGTAAACTCCTCACTGAGTAACAGGAACAAGTAGAGGAGGTAAACTCACTGAGGAACAGGAACCAGTAGTGGAGGTAAACTCACTGAGGAACAGGAACCAGTAGTGGAGGTAAACTCCTCACTGAGGAACAGGAACCAGTAGTGGAGGTAAACTCACTGAGGAACAGGAACCAGTAGAGGAGGTAAACTCACTGAGGAACAGGAACCAGTAGTGGAGGTAAACTCACTGAGGAACAGGAACCAGTAGTGGAGGTAAACTCACTGAGGAACAGGAACCAGTAGAGGATGTAAACTCACTGAGGAACAGGAACCAGTAGTAGAGGTAAACTCCTCACTGAGGAACAGGAACCAGTAGAGGAGGTAAACTCCTCACTGAGGAACAGGAACCAGTAGAGGAGGTAAACTCCTCACTGAGGAACAGGAACCAGTAGTGGAGGTAAACTCCTCACTGAGGAACAGGAACCAGTAGTGGAGGTAAACTCACTGAGGAACAGGAACCAGTAGAGGAGGTAAACTCCTCACTGAGGAACAGGAACCAGTAGTGGAGGTAAACTCCTCACTGAGGAACAGGAACCAGTAGATGAGGTAAACTCCTCACTGAGGAACAGGAACCAGTAGAGGAGGTAAACTCACTGAGGAACAGGAACCAGTAGTGGAGGTAAACTCCTCACTGAGGAACAGGAACCAGTAGAGGAGGTAAACTCACTGAGGAACAGGAACCAGTAGTGGAGGTAAACTCCTCACTGAGGAACAGGAACCAGTAGTGGAGGTAAACTCCTCACTGAGGAACAGGAACCAGTAGTGGAGGCAAACTCCTCACTGAGGAACAGGAACCAGTAGTGGAGGTAAACTCACTGAGGAACAGGAACCAGTAGAGGAGGTGAACTCCTCACTGAGGAACAGTAACCAGTAGAGGAGGTAAACTCCTCACTGAGGAACAGGAACCAGTAGTGGAGGTAAACTCCTCACTGAGGAACAGGAACCAGTAGTGGAGGTAAACTCCTCACTGAGGAACAGGAACCAGTAGAGGATGTAAACTCCTCACTGAGGAACAGGAACCAGTAGAGGATGTAAACTACTCACTGAGGAACAGGAACCAGTAGTGGAGGTAAACTCCTCACTGAGGAACAGGAACCAGTAGTGGAGGTAAACTCCTCACTGAGGAACAGGAACCAGTAGTGGAGGTAAACTCCTCACTGAGGAACAGGAACCAGTAGTGGAGGTAAACTCCTCACTGAGGAACAGGAACCAATAGTGGAGGTAAACTCCTCACTGAGGAACAGGAACCAGTAGAGGAGGTAAACTCCTCACTGAGGAACAGGAACCAGTAGAGGATGTAAACTCACTGAAGAACAGGAACCAGTAGTGGAGGTAAACTCCTCACTGAGGAACAGGAACCAGTAGTGGAGGTAAACTCCTCACTGAGGAACAGGAACCAGTTGTGGAGGTAAACTCCTCACTGAGGAACAGGAACCAGTAGAGGAGGTAAACTCCTCACTGAGGAACAGGAACCAGTAGAGGAGGAAAACTCCTCACTGAGGAACAGGAGCCAGTAGAGGAGGTAAACTCTTCACTGAGGAACAGGAACCAGTAGAGGAGGTAAACTCCTCACTGAGTAACAGGAACCAGTAGTGGAGGTAAACTCCTCACTGAGTAACAGGAACCAGTAGAGGAGGTAAACTCCTCACTGAGGAACAGGAGCCAGTAGAGGAGGTAAACTCTTCACTGAGGAACAGGAACCAGTAGAGGAGGTAAACTCCTCACTGAGTAACAGGAACCAGTAGAGGAGGTAAACTCACTAAGGAACAGGAACCAGTAGTGGAGATAAACTCCTCACTGAGGAACAGGAACCAGTAGTGGAAGTAAACTCCTCACTGAGGAACAGGAACCAGTAGTGGAAGTAAACTCCTCACTGAGGAACAGGAACCAGTAGAGGAGGTAAACTCCTCACTGAGGAACAGGAACCAGTAGTGGAAGTAAACTCCTCACTGAGGAACAGGAACCAGTAGAGGAGGTAAACTCCTCACTGAGGAACAGGAACCAGTAGAGGAGGTAAACTCCTCACTGAGGAACAGGAACCAGTAGTGGAGGTAAACTCCTCACTGAGGAACAGGAACCAGTAGAGGAGGTAAACTCCTCACTGAGTAACAGGAACAAGTAGAGGAGGTAAACTCACTGAGGAACAGGAACCAGTAGTGGAGGTAAACTCACTGAGGAACAGGAACCAGTAGTGGAGGTAAACTGCTCACTGAGGAACAGGAACCAGTAGAGGAGGTAAACTCACTGAGGAACAGGAACCAGTAGTGGAGGTAAACTCACTGAGGAACAGGAACCAGTAGTGGAGGTAAACTCCTCACTGAGGAACAGGAACCAGTAGAGGAGGTAAACTCCTCACTGAGGAACAGGAACCAATAGAGGAGGTAAACTCCTCACTAAGGAACAGGAACCAGTAGAGGAGGTAAACTCCTCACTGAGGAACAGGAACCAGTAGAGGAGGTAAACTCACTGAGGAACAGGAACCAGTAGTGGAGGTAAACTCCTCACTGAGGAACAGGAACCAGTAGTGGAGGTAAACTCACTGAGGAACAGGAACCAGTAGTGGAGGTAAACTCACTGAGGAACAGGAACAAGTAGAGGAGGTAAACTCCTCACTGAGGAACAGGAACCAGTAGAGGAGGTAAACTCACTGAGGAACAGGAACCAGTAGTGGAGGTAAACTCCTCACTGAGGAACAGGAACCAGTAGTGGAGGTAAACTCCTCACTGAGGACCAGGAACCAGTAGTGGAGGTAAACTCCTCACTGAGGAACAGGAACCAGTAGTGGAGTTAAACTCCTCACTGAGGAACAGGAACCAGTAGTGGAGGTAAACTCCTCACTGAGGAACAGGAACCAGTAGAGGAGGTAAACTCCTCACTGAGGAACAGGAACCAGTACAGGAGGTAAACTCACTGAGGAACAGGAACCAGTAGTGGAGGTAAACTCCTCACTGAGGAACAGGAACCAGTAGTGGAGGTAAACTTCTCACTGAGGAACAGGAACCAGTAGTGGAGGTAAACTTCTCACTGAGGAACAGGAACCAGTAGTGGAGACAAACTCCTCACTGAGGAACAGGAACCAGTAGAGGATGTAAACTCACTGAGGAACAGGAACCAGTAGTGGAGGTGAACTCCTCACTGAGGAACAGGAACCAGTAGTGGAGGTAAACTCCTCACTGAGGAACAGAAACCAGTAGAGGAGGTAAACTCCTCACTGAGGAACAGGAACCAGTAGAGGAGGTAAACTCCTCACCGAGGAACAGGAACCAGTAGTGGAGGTAAACTCCTCAGTGAGGAACAGGAACCAGTAGAGGAGGTAAACTCCTCACTGAGGAACAGGAACCAGTAGAGGAGGTAAACTCCTCACTGAGGAACAGGAACCAGTAGAGGAGGTAAACTCCTCACTGAGGAACAGGAACCAGTAGAGGAGGTAAACTCACTGAGGAACAGGAACCAGTAGTGGAGGTAAACTCCTCACTGAGGAACAGGAACCAGTAGAGGAGGTAAACTCCTCACTGAGGAACAGGAACCAGTAGAGGAGGTAAACTCACTGAGGAACAGGAACCAGTAGTGGAGGTAAACTCCTCACTGAGGAACAGGAACCAGTAGTGGAGGTAAACTTCTCACTGAGGAACAGGAACCAGTAGTGGAGGTAAACTTCTCACTGAGGAACAGGAACCAGTAGTGGAGACAAACTCCTCACTGAGGAACAGGAACCAGTAGAGGATGTAAACTCACTGAGGAACAGGAACCAGTAGTGGAGGTGAACTCCTCACTGAGGAACAGGAACCAGTCATGGAGGTAAACTCCTCACTGAGGAACAGAAACCAGTAGAGGAGGTAAACTCCTCACTGAGGAACAGGAACCAGTAGAGGAGGTAAACTCCTCACCGAGGAACAGGAACCAGTAGTGGAGGTAAACTCCTCAGTGAGGAACAGGAACCAGTAGAGGAGGTAAACTCCTCACTGAGGAACAGGAACCAGTAGAGGGGGTAAACTCCTCACTGAGGAACAGGAACCAGTAGAGGAGGTAAACTCCTCACTGAGGAACAGGAACCAGTAGTGGAGGTAAACTCCTCACTGAGGAACAGGAACCAGTAGAGGAGATAAACTCCTCACTGAGGAACAGGAACCAATAGTGGAGGTAAACTCCTCACTGAGGAACAGGAACCAGTAGAGGAGGTAAACTCCTCACTGAGGAACAGGAACCAGTAGAGGAGGTAAACTCACTGAGGAACAGGAACCAGTAGTGGAGGTAAACTCCTCACTGAGGAACAGGAACCAGTAGAGGAGGTAAACTCCTCACTGAGGAACAGGAACCAGTAGAGGAGGTAAACTCACTGAGGAACAGGAACCAGTAGAGGAGGTAAACTCCTCACTGAGGAACAGGAACCAGTAGAGGAGGTAAACTCCTCACTCAGGAACAGGAACCAGTAGTGGAGGTAAACTCCTCACTGAGGAACAGGAACCAGTAGTGGAGGTAAACTCCTCACTGAGGAACAGGAACCAGTAGTGGAGGCAAACTCCTCACTGAGGAACAGGAACCAGTAGTGGAGGTGAACTCACTGAGGAACAGGAACCAGTAGAGGAGGTGAACTCACTGAGGAACAGGAACCAGTAGTGGAAGTAAACTCACTGAGGAACAGGAACCAGTAGTGGAGGTAAACTCCTCACTGAGGAACAGGAACCAGTAGAGGAGGTAAACTCCTCACTGAGGAACAGGAACCAGTAGTGGAGGTAAACTCCTCACTGAGGAACAGGAACCAGTAGTGGAGGTAAACTCACTGAGGAACAGGAACCAGTAGAGGAGGTAAACTCCTCACTGAGGAACAGGAACCAGTAGTGGAGGAAAACTCCTCACTGAGGAACAGGAACCAGTAGTGGAGGTAAACTCCTCACTGAGGAACAGGAAACAGTAGTGGAGGCAAACTCCTCACTGAGGAACAGGAACCAGTAGAGGAGGTAAACTCACTGAGGAACAGGAACCAGTAGAGGAGGTGAACTCACTGAGGAACAGGAACCAGTAGTGGAAGTAAACTCACTGAGGAACAGGAACCAGTAGTGGAGGTGAACTCACTGAGGAACAGGAACCAGTAGAGGAGGTAAACTCCTCACTGAGGAACAGGAACCAGTAGAGGAGGTAAACTCACTGAGGAACAGGAACCAGTAGTGGAGGTAAACTCCTCACTGAGGAACAGGAACCAGTAGAGGAGGTAAACTCACTGAGGAACAGGAACCAGTAGTGGAGGTAAACTCCTCACTGAGGAACAGGAACCAGTAGTGGAGGTAAACTCCTCACTGAGGAACAGGAACCAGTAGTGGAGGCAAACTCCTCACTGAGGAACAGGAACCAGTAGTGGAGGTAAACTCACTGAGGAACAGGAACCAGTAGAGGAGGTGAACTCACTGAGGAACAGGAACCAGTAGTGGAAGTAAACTCACTGAGGAACAGGAACCAGTAGTGGAGGTAAACTCCTCACTGAGGAACAGGAACCAGTAGAGGAGGTAAACTCCTCACTGAGGAACAGGAACCAGTAGAGGAGGTAAACTCTTCACTGAGGAACAGGAACCAGTAGAGGAGGTAAACTCACTGAGGAACAGGAACCAGTAGTGGAGGTAAACTCACTGAGGAACAGGAACCAGTAGTGGAGGTAAACTCACTGAGGAACAGGAACCAGTAGAGGAGGTAAACTCACTGAGGAACAGGAACCAGTAGAGGAGGTAAACTCACTGAGGAACAGGAACCAGTAGAGGAGGTAAACTCACTGAGGAACAGGAACCAGTAGAGGAGGTAAACTCCTCACTGAGGAACAGGAACCAGTAGTGGAGGTAAACTCCTCACTGAGGAACAGGAACCAGTAGTGGAGGCAAACTCCTCACTGAGGAACAGGAACCAGTAGTGGAGGTGAACTCACTGAGGAACAGGAACCAGTAGAGGAGGTGAACTCACTGAGGAACAGGAACCAGTAGTGGAAGTAAACTCACTGAGGAACAGGAACCAGTAGTGGAGGTAAACTCCTCACTGAGGAACAGGAACCAGTAGAGGAGGTAAACTCCTCACTGAGGAACAGGAACCAGTAGTGGAGGTAAACTCCTCACTGAGGAACAGGAACCAGTAGTGGAGGTAAACTCACTGAGGAACAGGAACCAGTAGAGGAGGTAAACTCCTCACTGAGGAACAGGAACCAGTAGTGGAGGAAAACTCCTCACTGAGGAACAGGAACCAGTAGTGGAGGTAAACTCCTCACTGAGGAACAGGAAACAGTAGTGGAGGCAAACTCCTCACTGAGGAACAGGAACCAGTAGAGGAGGTAAACTCACTGAGGAACAGGAACCAGTAGAGGAGGTGAACTCACTGAGGAACAGGAACCAGTAGTGGAAGTAAACTCACTGAGGAACAGGAACCAGTAGTGGAGGTGAACTCACTGAGGAACAGGAACCAGTAGAGGAGGTAAACTCCTCACTGAGGAACAGGAACCAGTAGAGGAGGTAAACTCACTGAGGAACAGGAACCAGTAGTGGAGGTAAACTCCTCACTGAGGAACAGGAACCAGTAGAGGAGGTAAACTCACTGAGGAACAGGAACCAGTAGTGGAGGTAAACTCCTCACTGAGGAACAGGAACCAGTAGTGGAGGTAAACTCCTCACTGAGGAACAGGAACCAGTAGTGGAGGCAAACTCCTCACTGAGGAACAGGAACCAGTAGTGGAGGTAAACTCACTGAGGAACAGGAACCAGTAGAGGAGGTGAACTCACTGAGGAACAGGAACCAGTAGTGGAAGTAAACTCACTGAGGAACAGGAACCAGTAGTGGAGGTAAACTCCTCACTGAGGAACAGGAACCAGTAGAGGAGGTAAACTCCTCACTGAGGAACAGGAACCAGTAGAGGAGGTAAACTCTTCACTGAGGAACAGGAACCAGTAGAGGAGGTAAACTCACTGAGGAACAGGAACCAGTAGTGGAGGTAAACTCACTGAGGAACAGGAACCAGTAGTGGAGGTAAACTCACTGAGGAACAGGAACCAGTAGAGGAGGTAAACTCACTGAGGAACAGGAACCAGTAGAGGAGGTAAACTCACTGAGGAACAGGAACCAGTAGAGGAGGTAAACTCCTCACTGAGGAACAGGAACCAGTAGAGGAGGTAAACTCTTCACTGAGGAACAGGAACCAGTAGAGGAGGTAAACTCACTGAGGAACAGGAACCAGTAGTGGAGGTAAACTCACTGAGGAACAGGAACCAGTAGTGGAGGTAAACTCACTGAGGAACAGGAACCAGTAGAGGAGGTAAACTCCTCACTGAGGAACAGGAACCAGTAGAGGATGTAAACTCCTCACTGAGGAACAGGAACCAGTAGTGGAGGTAAACTCACTGAGGAACAGGAACCAGTAGTGGAGGTAAACTCACTGAGGAACAGGAACCAGTAGTGGAGGTAAACTCACTGAGGAACAGGAACCAGTAGAGGAGGTAAACTCACTGAGGAACAGGAACCAGTAGAGGAGGTAAACTCCTCACTGAGGAACAGGAACCAGTAGTGGAGGTAAACTCACTGAGGAACAGGAACCAGTAGTGGAGGTAAACTCCTCACTGAGGAACAGGAACCAGTAGAGGAGGTAAGTCACTGAGGAACAGGAACCAGTAGTGGAGGTAAACTCCTCACTGAGGAACAGGAACCAGTAGAGGAGGTAAACTCACTGAGGAACAGGAACCAGTAGTGGAGGTAAACTCCTCACTGAGGAACAGGAACCAGTAGAGGAGGTAAGTCACTGAGGAACAGGAACCAGTAGAGGAGGTAAACTCCTCACTGAGGAACAGGAACCAGTAGTGGAGGTAAACTCCTCACTGAGGAACAGGAACCAGTAGTGGAGGTAAACTCCTCACTGAGGAACAGGAACCAGTAGTGGAGGTAAACTCCTCACTCAGGAACAGGAACCAGTAGAGGAGGTAAACTCCTCACTGAGGAACAGGAACCAGTAGAGGAGGTAAACTCCTCACTGAGGAACAGGAACCAGTAGTGGAGGTAAACTCCTCACTGAGGAACAGGAACCAGTAGAGGAGGTAAACTCCTCACTGAGGAACAGGAACCAGTAGTGGAGGTAAACTCCTCACTCAGGAACAGGAACCAGTAGAGGAGGTAAGTCACTGAGGAACAGGAACCAGTAGAGGAGGTAAACTCCTCACTGAGGAACAGGAACCAGTAGTGGAGGTAAACTCCTCACTGAGGAACAGGAACCAGTAGTGGAGGTAAACTCCTCACTGAGGAACAGGAACCAGTAGTGGAGGTAAACTCCTCACTCAGGAACAGGAACCAGTAGAGGAGGTAAACTCCTCACTGAGGAACAGGAACCAGTAGAGGAGGTAAACTCCTCACTGAGGAACAGGAACCAGTAGTGGAGGTAAACTCCTCACTGAGGAACAGGAACCAGTAGAGGAGGTAAACTCCTCACTGAGGAACAGGAACCAGTAGTGGAGGTAAACTCCTCACTCAGGAACAGGAACCAGTAGTGGAGGTAAACTCCTCACTGAGGAACAGGAACCAGTAGAGGAGGTAAACTCCTCACTGAGGAACAGGAACCAGTAGTGGAGGTAAACTCCTCACTGAGGAACAGGAACCAGTAGTGGAGGTAAAGTCCTCACTGAGGAACAGGAACACTGTGGTCAACATGGTCCAGACAGAAATGACTTTAGGCTGAGAGAAATCAGACAGAACATCCTGGACCATGAAGATCTCTTCAGGAATGTGGAAGACAGAAGTTTGCACACCTTTGCACGTGTTCTGAAAAGGTACCAGGTGTCCCTCAAACAGTTGTACCATGTGCCTTTTGAAAGAAATGCAGACAGAGTGAAGCAGGAGGATTGAGTTTGTTCAGGTATGTTCAGTTTCATGATGCTTGTTTGTGAAACATTTCCCATCATTGTACTATAATCAGTACTGTATATCATTGTACTATAATCAGTACTGTACAGTAATCCTCTTTCCAACATGTCTTCTTGTACACAGAGGGTGACGTCCTGGATGCACATGAAAATGATCACAGATTTGTGTTTGTGGATGAGACAGGCTTCAACCTGCCAAGACAAGGAGGAGAGGGAGAGAATTACAGTAACTGGCCAGCGGGCCACCGTACAAGCACCTGGACGGGGGGGGGGGGGGGGGGGGGGGGGGCAACATCAGTATGTGTGTGGCGATGTCAGAAGATGGGGTGATAGGGTGTAAAACTCTGATTGGTGCATACAATGCAGAGATCCTTGCATTTCTTGACGAGCTCCAGTAACTCTAGTCTGCAGATCTGTTGGTGTAATTGATGTCATTGTTTGGGACTACGTCAGGTTCCACCATGCTCCTCTGGTACAGGCATGGTTTCAGGGACTACGTCAGGTTCCACCATGCTCCTCTGGTACAGGCATGGTTTCAGGGACTATGTCAGGTTCCACCATGCTCCTCTGGTGCAGGCATGGTTTCAGGGACTACGTCAGGTTCCACCATGCTCCTCTGGTGCAGGCATGGTTTCAGGGACTACGTCAGGTTCCACCATGCTCCTCTGGTGCACACATGGTTTCAGGGACTACGTCAGGTTCCACCATGCTCCTCTGGTGCACACATGGTTTCAGGGACTACGTCAGGTTCCACCATGCTCCTCTGGTGCAGGCATGGTTTCAGGCCCATCCACAGTTCCTCACTGTGTACTTGTCCCTATACTCTCCTTTCCTTACTGTAACCCCATTGAGGAGTTTTTCTCCACATGGAGGTGCAAAGTATATGATCGGCATCCGCATCAACAAGTGACCTTCTTCAGGCCATGGACAATGTGATGACATAACCACAGCCCAGGTTCAGGCCTGACACCAGGCACGTAGGTTCTTTCCAAAATGTTTGACAAACGACAACATCTTTGCAGATGTGGATGAGAACCTGTGGCCCAATCCACAAGACGGGGTTGATGGGGATGACGAGTGATTGTTCCTTTGTTTAGCTTTTTTTTTTCTTACTGTACAGTATCCAGGTGTGGAGCAGTTTGTTTTGCAGGACTTTTTTTTTTGTTTTTTTGTTACAGTAATTGTTACTTTCATTCAACTTGTGTTGTCATTGAGTTTGTATTCATCAATAAATTTCACCTTTGTTCAACTAAAACTGTGATTCCACTGTCTGTGGTGTTCTCTCAACTCGTCATTTTACTGTACGTACAATGACAATACGTGAAGCACAGGATGAAACATGGATCACATATTTTGGACTACAATATTTAATGGTTGTACAAACGACTAAACTGTGACATTGTGTGTCTGTTGTGAGTGTGTGATTTAAAGAAATGTCTCTATGGTAGTTCTGAATAAAGTAGTTCTTTGAACCAATTATTCTGTGAGTGCAAGCTTTCTTTAAAGTTACGAATAAACAATGCAATGTTTTGAACATTGGAAAGTCTGTGATACAAGTGCTGACTGTTGCGAGTTTTGTATCTAGAGTTGTGAAAAATGACATCAAGGTTCTGAAACTAGTGTCAAAGTGATTGACAAAAACTGTAATTCTGGTCATTGTAATTAATTTAACTATTAATTCAAATTCCTGATTGACTGTTTAGTATATCTTATGGGACTGAAATAACTGAATTGGCTATCATTTCCTGTTAAGACAAGTGGAGCTCCGAGGTATCTTAAACAGATCAGATTACATTTTCAATAACATAATTAATAATTATCTGACAACAATTATTAATCATTATCAATAAACAAACACAATATAAATGTTTCCTCGTGATCCTTATGAGGTAAAAAAATCCCAACATAATGGTGCCCCGTGTGAGGTGTGGCAAAGTCGACTGTCATTCATATTTGCTCAAAATTAATATCAGCGTACATTCTGGTACAAACCAAAAAATCTCTAATTCCGGTATGAAATCTCCCAAAGCTTTCACATCCACCATTGTCTTCCTGCTACCGCAGTGGACATCCAGCCTACTTACAAGAGTACGTTGTGGTGAAAATTATTTTATTCACAACTGAAGCAAAATTGAGAGACAGTGTGTAAGAAAATAAGCCAATTGAGTTACACTGGAGTTGCTGCTCCAGCTGGCCTCTCCAAGTCACTACCCTATAGTGACACACATTAGCATTCAAATGAGACCCATTCAATGCAACGATGCAACAATGCACCAATGCACCAATGCAACGTATCTTACAGGACTGATATAACTGAACTGGCTATCATTTCATGTTAAGACAGGTAGTGCTCCGACGTATCTGATACAGATCAGATTACATTTTCAATAATATGATGAATAACTATCTTCGATAATGATTAATTCTTATCGATAGCCAAACACAACATAAATGGTTCCTCATGATCCATATGAGGTAAGAAACCCCTACAACAGTCAGCCCTCATCACATCCAGAGGCTAAAACACACTGCTAGTCGTAGCGCCACCTGCGGGAACATACTTCCAATCGTTGAGCAGCAAGGGTGTGAGGACCCGGCCAATGCTGCTTGCAGCTTTAATTATTATCCTCATTATTCTCCCATAACCTCCAATGAGTTTTTGAGGGCCTAAACATAACTTTTTGCGACACGCTGCACACCAGCAAGCCCGGCGAAGAAACACCGGCGCCGCCAGACTTGTAACTACCTAATTGCACGACATGCTAGCGACGGTCAGGCAGGTATGATGTGAACCAGGAGAGTGCAGCAACAGTAATCCCTATGCCGGCCAGGCGGTCCAGGAGTAGTGGGGGGGAGATTGTGTCAACAGCTGCGCTGAGGTGGAGGGTGAGAATGGTAAGTAGTCTGGAGTCCGCTGGACGGAGGAGGTCCTTGGTCATTTGGACTGGGGCTATTTCAGTGCTGTGTTTTGGACGGAAACGGGATTGAAAAGGTTCACGAAGGTCGTTTACGTCCAGATGTGACTGTCATTGTGCGGCAACCACCCTTTCAAGTATTTTGGAACAAAATGAGAGGTTGGAGATTTCAGGTATATTGGAATCTGCCTGAAACCTTGACTAGACACGTTACAAGTGTGATCACAGTCCTGCCCTGATGAATTCCACACACCAATATACAGTCACAGTGAGAGCGCCACCTGTTGGATGGACAGGAAGTGCTGCATAACGAGCCAGTACGTGCTACACTCAAAAAGTCAGACAAAATGGTAGATATTGTGTTTTATCTGAAAACATAAATGCACCTTTGTGGCATTGCTTGGAGTTAATCCTTTTGAGGACTTGGACTGGATTTTAGTTTGACATCATGTCTAATGTCACGGATACGGACAGGACCCAAGTGCAGGACTCTGGAGGCAGGCTGGGTTCAAACAAGTCTTTTATTTGATGACATCACAGACAGATGAATCGCAGGATGCTCCTTGACATGAAGAGCACAGCAGACTTGATTCCAATGCCCTGGACAGACCGGACGAGACATGGACGACTAACACTGGACCGGACGGACGGGACATCGATAACAAACAACCCGACGCTGAACAAACACACAGACAGGACATATATAGGGCAGGGTGATTACAAGAAGTGGCCACAGGTGAGGTGCTGGACAGCCCAGACCTATGGCCCGCCCACTCTTAAAGGAGACCTCAGCCTACACCCTGACATCTAAAGAATCACAAAAACCTGAACTGACTGACTGTTTTCACCCTTTTTCCCCTACTCATGTGGCACTTCTTCAATATTACTAATGTACACGACAGATTGGCAAACGTGGCACCTGACTGGACAGGTCATTGATATCCCTAACATTACGAGACAGTCAGACAAAATGGTAGATATTGTGTTTTATCTGAAAACATAAATGCACCTTTGTGGCATTGCTTGGAGTTAATCCTTTTGAGGACTTGGACTGGATTTTAGTTTGATATCATGTCTAAAGAATCACAAAAACCTGAACTGACTGACTGTTTTCACCCTTTTTCCCCTACTCATATGGCACTTCTTCAATATTACTAATGTACACGACAGATTGGCAAACGTGGCACCTGACTGGACAGGTCATTTCCTTGATATCCCTAACATTACGAGACAGTTTCTGACTGTTTGTGATCATGCGTGACTCAAAGGTTCTTCATTCAAATGACTATAATGAATGATTTAGGGTTATGAAAAAGACAGTACTTGAAGGAGTGTGAATGATGCTGATTTAGACCAAATAATGAACTAAGTGCAATGTAAATAGCCTGCACATGGTCAGATCGGCCTCAAAGTTGACATATTGAATCAGAGCCCGGCCCTCATCACAACCGTATGATTACTACTTAGGTTTAGACTTCGAAGACGTTGTTCATAATTGTAAAGTGGAGCCATTAACATGAATGCTGCATAGAACGTACACCACGTAAAATAAATTCTATTAATTGAATTCAATCTCTCAAGCTAAATTATAAAACTCTGACTACATCACTTTTTGCCCGAAATCCACACCCTTTTTCAAAACAAAACAGGGTGTACCTAAATAAAAATGGGTGTGGGTGTAAGTGGAAGCAATCACCTTTTATTCAGGTAAATAGAAATAATTCTACAAAAATACATATACACCCAATCATTTTGTTTAATATCTCATTAGTATGCAAGATGTAGGCCATATATAGAGAGAAGTGACGATCATACGCTATCGCCGCAATCATGAAGCTCATCATCTCATTGACTCTCTTCTCGGCACTCGCCAGTGTCGGTAAGTTACTTTCATCTAGTATCTGTGTCATTTGAAATGAAAAAGGTCTTTGAACTTAACCAGGTTAAAAAATATATATATACCAATGATTAACAAATAATTTACATTTAGTGTTTATGTAGTTTACAGGGTTTGACCAAAATGATGTAAAAGACCTTCTTTTCATTCAATCTGAACTGTGTTCATGTTTCATTAACCTTTTATTTTTTGTTTGTTTGTTTGTCTGTTTTCCATTACAGCTGCCGGCATCACTTGTTACGTGTGCAGAGATTCTAGCGGGTCTGGGTCTGGGTCTGGGTCTGGGTCTGGGTCTGGGGCTGGGTCTGGGTCTGGGGCTGGGTCTGGGGCTGGGACTGGGGGTGGGACTGTGATTTTTTTTATATCTGGGGGTGGGAATGGGTTTGGGTCTGGGGCTGAGTCTGGGGCTGGGTCTGGGGCTGGGTCTGGGTTTGGATCTGAGCCTGGGTCTGGGTCTGGGTCTGGGTCTGGGTGTGTCATGGAGCGGTTTACTTGTCCAGAAGAAACTCCATTCTGCATGATATCTTCCACCACTTGTAAGACATTCCTTGTTTTATTCATCACATTTTCTTTGTTTGATTTTTTTTTTATATATAAAATAGGATTTTATATTGGCTTTAATGAGCATTTTTAAACTGTGACTTGACTCCACAGCTGATTTCAATGGTGACCGTGCCGAAGAAGTTTTCATGGGTTGTGCAGGTTACAGTGTGTGTCACGCCCCAGGCTCTTTTATAACTTCATACCAGACGGACAACCTACGTGTTCAAGTAAATACTACATGCTGTGACAGTGACGCGTGCAATTCAGACATTACACCTTGTAAGTAAAGACGGACTACAAAACAAAAAATACAGTTCAAATAAAGTATTTTGGACGAGACCGCTGACTTCTTGGTTCTGTTTTTTTCTGGTTTTCAGTTTTCGATTCAGAACCAAGTTCAAATGGATTATCGTGTCCATCTTGTCACCCAGACGACTACGAATGTAGACCTCACACCATTCAGTGTTCAGATCCTGAAGACATCTGCTTCAACGCCATCCCCGGTCACTATTTACTCAATTATTATTATTGTTATTGTTGCTGTATAAAGTTGAACTGGTCTTTATTCATGCATTTCAATTCTTTAAAACAAGTTTCTGCATGTAAAACTATAATACTGGTCCAACAGGTGGGACATTTTCTGCCTTTGCACCTTTAATGGCGAAAATCTTTGATTGTAGTTTCTCCTAAAATTCGACTCGTATTTTCAACCCAGCCTTGACTCCAATACATTCAAATCATTTCTCATTTCACTTGTGACCTTTTTTGTTCTCCACAGAAAACCCATCGGACACATTCTTTCATTCTGGTTGTGCAACTGCCAACTTCTGTAAAATTGCCTCATCCCAGAGAACTCTGCCTTTCTACCCAGCGGGGGGAAGACTCTCTAAGAGAGTAGGCTGTGTACCTTTCACCACAACCGCTCCTCCAACAACTACTACAACCGCTCCTCCAACAACTACTCCCAAGAACTGCTGCAACGACAACTGCAACAACGGCTGCAACAACGGCTGCAACAACGGCTGCAACAACGGCTGCAACAACGGCTGCAACAACCGCTGCAACAACCGCTGCAACAACTGCAACTATTGATTGTTTACGACCATTGATAGATTACGACAACTGCTATTCCAACTAAATGTGTTCTACCAATCAATGTTTTCTGTTTCCTGTCCTCTCTACATCCGGTGTAATGTTTTGAAGTTACTCTTTTCTCCTGGAAAGATCTTTTCCTGTTTCATATCTACTCTTGTGGGGCCTTCATAAAATTCTCCCAAATCCTAAAACTTTCCCAAATGATTCAATAAATACACAGCATTCAAACTGCTTGAGTTATATGTGAGTTTTCATTCATAGGTTGCCTTAGTTTGACAAAAGTCACATTGAGTGAACCATATTTTAATACACTGATGCCTCGAACAAACATGTTATCTTTCCAAATGGATTGGATTTGTAAAATAAAAAGATTTAATTAGTGTCTGAACACGAGCAGAGCTGGGCGAGACCCTGCTGAAATGCAAGCAACTATTTTACTTTCTTTTTCTTTTTCTTCTTTACTGGACACTTTACATGTGTGATCACAGTCCTGCCCTGATGAATTCCTCTCTCTCTCTTTCTCACACACACACACACACACACACACACACACACACACACACACACACACACACACACACACACACACACACACACACGCACACACACACACACACACATGCACACGCACACAAACACACAGACACACACACACACACACACACACGCGCACACGCACACAAACACACAGACACACACACACACACACACTTATGCACACCAAGCTGTATATAGGTAGTTAGAATCTGTGTTTATTTGTTTTCATTGTTAATAAATCTAATGTTTGGAATCATACTTGCTGTGTTCTTAATGAGCACAAAGGTGAATGAAATGTCGACTCTTCTGTGTCAAGAACTCCAAAATCCTTCAAGCTTTACTGTTACAGTCTTTGTCAATCACTTTGACACTAGTTTCAGAACCTTGATGTCATTTTTCACAACTCTAGATACAAAACTCACAACCAATGATCAGAATGCACTTTTTTCAAAACTCTAACACTTTTTTTCACTCACTTGGATACAATGCACAAAGACCAAAGATCATTTGTCCATTGAACTTTAATCACCGGTTCAAAATGACACAACTTAACATCACAGTACAATCATTTCAAAATGCTATTCACACATTACATTTCTATTGACTGTCAATTCATTTCAATACAACAATCTAACTATCAATTGATACAACTACTCAAAATGACAAGTAACTGTTGCATGTTAAAGCATAGGCTTGGAAACTGAGGATTAGCATGTTCAAATCATGACATTTTCAGGATGATGACAATGATTGACACCACCTGACACCAATTTGTTACTGATGATTGATCTGACCTTGTCGTATGACAGTAAGGAAGTGACATCCACAACAACATATGTAGTGATACAACATGGAGCAGGCAGGGGGGCACCATAGAGGTCAAGTAGGAGGAGGAAGAGGAGGAAGAGGAAGAGGAGGAAGACGTGGTCAAAGGAATGGCAGAGGAAAAGCACCCAGTTTGAGAGGTGTCCATGGGTCCCGTTGAGACATGTGGGGGGACGGGGTCGAGGACAAGGACCAAGACGGCAGCAGCAAACAGTCTCCAATGAGATTTGAGCAACGGTTGTTGATCATGTCATCAATCATGACATGATAATGACTGAGGCAGCAAGAATGATAAACCAAACCTTAGAACATCAACGTGGCCTCAATCATGAGAACTTTCCTCAATGAGAACCGCTGAGTATTCAGCATGCACTACAGTAAACTTTACAGTATAGTACTGTAGTACTCTTACTGTCATTGTCAAATTATTGTACACTGTACTACAGTAAACTTTACAGTATAGTACTGTAGTACTCTTACTGTCATTGTCAAGTTATTGTACACTGTACTACAGTAAACTTTACAGTATTGTACTGTAGTACTCTTACTGTCATTGTCAAGTTATTGTACACTGTACTACAGTAAAGTTTACAGTATTGTACTGTAGTACTCTTACTGTCATTGTCAAGTTATGGTACACTGCATGCCAATGTGCAGCACAGAGTAGGAAATGTGACTATTACTGTAAAATGTGTTCTACAGTATGACGACAGGTTCTTCCTGTCAGATTCCTACACAATTGAGACGAGACCCAATGGTGGAGGTAAACTCCTCACTGAGGAACAGGAACCAGTAGTGGAGGTAAACTCCTCACTGAGGAACAGGAACCAGTAGAGGAGGTAAACTCCTCACTGAGGAACAGGAACCAGTAGTGGAGGTAAACTCCTCACTGAGTAACAGGAACAAGTAGAGGAGGTAAACTCCTCACTGAGGAACAGGAACCAGTAGAGGAGGTAAACTCCTCACTGAGGAACAGGAACCAGTACAGGAGGTAAACTCCTCACTGAGGAACAGGAACCAGTAGAGGAGGTAAACTCCTCACTGAGTAACAGGAACAAGTAGAGGAGGTAAACTCACTGAGGAACAGGAACCAGTAGTGGAGGTAAACTCACTGAGGAACAGGAACCAGTAGTGGAGGTAAACTCCTCACTGAGGAACAGGAACCAGTAGTGGAGGTAAACTCACTGAGGAACAGGAACCAGTAGAGGAGGTAAACTCACTGAGGAACAGGAACCAGTAGTGGAGGTAAACTCACTGAGGAACAGGAACCAGTAGTGGAGGTAAACTCACTGAGGAACAGGAACCAGTAGAGGATGTAAACTCACTGAGGAACAGGAACCAGTAGTAGAGGTAAACTCCTCACTGAGGAACAGGAACCAGTAGAGGAGGTAAACTCCTCACTGAGGAACAGGAACCAGTAGAGGAGGTAAACTCCTCACTGAGGAACAGGAACCAGTAGTGGAGGTAAACTCCTCACTGAGGAACAGGAACCAGTAGTGGAGGTAAACTCACTGAGGAACAGGAACCAGTAGAGGAGGTAAACTCCTCACTGAGGAACAGGAACCAGTAGTGGAGGTAAACTCCTCACTGAGGAACAGGAACCAGTAGATGAGGTAAACTCCTCACTGAGGAACAGGAACCAGTAGAGGAGGTAAACTCACTGAGGAACAGGAACCAGTAGTGGAGGTAAACTCCTCACTGAGGAACAGGAACCAGTAGAGGAGGTAAACTCACTGAGGAACAGGAACCAGTAGTGGAGGTAAACTCCTCACTGAGGAACAGGAACCAGTAGTGGAGGTAAACTCCTCACTGAGGAACAGGAACCAGTAGTGGAGGCAAACTCCTCACTGAGGAACAGGAACCAGTAGTGGAGGTAAACTCACTGAGGAACAGGAACCAGTAGAGGAGGTGAACTCCTCACTGAGGAACAGTAACCAGTAGAGGAGGTAAACTCCTCACTGAGGAACAGGAACCAGTAGTGGAGGTAAACTCCTCACTGAGGAACAGGAACCAGTAGTGGAGGTAAACTCCTCACTGAGGAACAGGAACCAGTAGAGGATGTAAACTCCTCACTGAGGAACAGGAACCAGTAGAGGATGTAAACTACTCACTGAGGAACAGGAACCAGTAGTGGAGGTAAACTCCTCACTGAGGAACAGGAACCAGTAGTGGAGGTAAACTCCTCACTGAGGAACAGGAACCAGTAGTGGAGGTAAACTCCTCACTGAGGAACAGGAACCAGTAGTGGAGGTAAACTCCTCACTGAGGAACAGGAACCAATAGTGGAGGTAAACTCCTCACTGAGGAACAGGAACCAGTAGAGGAGGTAAACTCCTCACTGAGGAACAGGAACCAGTAGAGGATGTAAACTCACTGAAGAACAGGAACCAGTAGTGGAGGTAAACTCCTCACTGAGGAACAGGAACCAGTAGTGGAGGTAAACTCCTCACTGAGGAACAGGAACCAGTTGTGGAGGTAAACTCCTCACTGAGGAACAGGAACCAGTAGAGGAGGTAAACTCCTCACTGAGGAACAGGAACCAGTAGAGGAGGAAAACTCCTCACTGAGGAACAGGAGCCAGTAGAGGAGGTAAACTCTTCACTGAGGAACAGGAACCAGTAGAGGAGGTAAACTCCTCACTGAGTAACAGGAACCAGTAGTGGAGGTAAACTCCTCACTGAGTAACAGGAACCAGTAGAGGAGGTAAACTCCTCACTGAGGAACAGGAGCCAGTAGAGGAGGTAAACTCTTCACTGAGGAACAGGAACCAGTAGAGGAGGTAAACTCCTCACTGAGTAACAGGAACCAGTAGAGGAGGTAAACTCACTAAGGAACAGGAACCAGTAGTGGAGATAAACTCCTCACTGAGGAACAGGAACCAGTAGTGGAAGTAAACTCCTCACTGAGGAACAGGAACCAGTAGTGGAAGTAAACTCCTCACTGAGGAACAGGAACCAGTAGAGGAGGTAAACTCCTCACTGAGGAACAGGAACCAGTAGTGGAAGTAAACTCCTCACTGAGGAACAGGAACCAGTAGAGGAGGTAAACTCCTCACTGAGGAACAGGAACCAGTAGAGGAGGTAAACTCCTCACTGAGGAACAGGAACCAGTAGTGGAGGTAAACTCCTCACTGAGGAACAGGAACCAGTAGAGGAGGTAAACTCCTCACTGAGTAACAGGAACAAGTAGAGGAGGTAAACTCACTGAGGAACAGGAACCAGTAGTGGAGGTAAACTCACTGAGGAACAGGAACCAGTAGTGGAGGTAAACTGCTCACTGAGGAACAGGAACCAGTAGAGGAGGTAAACTCACTGAGGAACAGGAACCAGTAGTGGAGGTAAACTCACTGAGGAACAGGAACCAGTAGTGGAGGTAAACTCCTCACTGAGGAACAGGAACCAGTAGAGGAGGTAAACTCCTCACTGAGGAACAGGAACCAATAGAGGAGGTAAACTCCTCACTAAGGAACAGGAACCAGTAGAGGAGGTAAACTCCTCACTGAGGAACAGGAACCAGTAGAGGAGGTAAACTCACTGAGGAACAGGAACCAGTAGTGGAGGTAAACTCCTCACTGAGGAACAGGAACCAGTAGTGGAGGTAAACTCACTGAGGAACAGGAACCAGTAGTGGAGGTAAACTCACTGAGGAACAGGAACAAGTAGAGGAGGTAAACTCCTCACTGAGGAACAGGAACCAGTAGAGGAGGTAAACTCACTGAGGAACAGGAACCAGTAGTGGAGGTAAACTCCTCACTGAGGAACAGGAACCAGTAGTGGAGGTAAACTCCTCACTGAGGACCAGGAACCAGTAGTGGAGGTAAACTCCTCACTGAGGAACAGGAACCAGTAGTGGAGTTAAACTCCTCACTGAGGAACAGGAACCAGTAGTGGAGGTAAACTCCTCACTGAGGAACAGGAACCAGTAGAGGAGGTAAACTCCTCACTGAGGAACAGGAACCAGTACAGGAGGTAAACTCACTGAGGAACAGGAACCAGTAGTGGAGGTAAACTCCTCACTGAGGAACAGGAACCAGTAGTGGAGGTAAACTTCTCACTGAGGAACAGGAACCAGTAGTGGAGGTAAACTTCTCACTGAGGAACAGGAACCAGTAGTGGAGACAAACTCCTCACTGAGGAACAGGAACCAGTAGAGGATGTAAACTCACTGAGGAACAGGAACCAGTAGTGGAGGTGAACTCCTCACTGAGGAACAGGAACCAGTAGTGGAGGTAAACTCCTCACTGAGGAACAGAAACCAGTAGAGGAGGTAAACTCCTCACTGAGGAACAGGAACCAGTAGAGGAGGTAAACTCCTCACCGAGGAACAGGAACCAGTAGTGGAGGTAAACTCCTCAGTGAGGAACAGGAACCAGTAGAGGAGGTAAACTCCTCACTGAGGAACAGGAACCAGTAGAGGAGGTAAACTCCTCACTGAGGAACAGGAACCAGTAGAGGAGGTAAACTCCTCACTGAGGAACAGGAACCAGTAGAGGAGGTAAACTCACTGAGGAACAGGAACCAGTAGTGGAGGTAAACTCCTCACTGAGGAACAGGAACCAGTAGAGGAGGTAAACTCCTCACTGAGGAACAGGAACCAGTAGAGGAGGTAAACTCACTGAGGAACAGGAACCAGTAGTGGAGGTAAACTCCTCACTGAGGAACAGGAACCAGTAGTGGAGGTAAACTTCTCACTGAGGAACAGGAACCAGTAGTGGAGGTAAACTTCTCACTGAGGAACAGGAACCAGTAGTGGAGACAAACTCCTCACTGAGGAACAGGAACCAGTAGAGGATGTAAACTCACTGAGGAACAGGAACCAGTAGTGGAGGTGAACTCCTCACTGAGGAACAGGAACCAGTCATGGAGGTAAACTCCTCACTGAGGAACAGAAACCAGTAGAGGAGGTAAACTCCTCACTGAGGAACAGGAACCAGTAGAGGAGGTAAACTCCTCACCGAGGAACAGGAACCAGTAGTGGAGGTAAACTCCTCAGTGAGGAACAGGAACCAGTAGAGGAGGTAAACTCCTCACTGAGGAACAGGAACCAGTAGAGGGGGTAAACTCCTCACTGAGGAACAGGAACCAGTAGAGGAGGTAAACTCCTCACTGAGGAACAGGAACCAGTAGTGGAGGTAAACTCCTCACTGAGGAACAGGAACCAGTAGAGGAGATAAACTCCTCACTGAGGAACAGGAACCAATAGTGGAGGTAAACTCCTCACTGAGGAACAGGAACCAGTAGAGGAGGTAAACTCCTCACTGAGGAACAGGAACCAGTAGAGGAGGTAAACTCACTGAGGAACAGGAACCAGTAGTGGAGGTAAACTCCTCACTGAGGAACAGGAACCAGTAGAGGAGGTAAACTCCTCACTGAGGAACAGGAACCAGTAGAGGAGGTAAACTCACTGAGGAACAGGAACCAGTAGAGGAGGTAAACTCCTCACTGAGGAACAGGAACCAGTAGAGGAGGTAAACTCCTCACTCAGGAACAGGAACCAGTAGTGGAGGTAAACTCCTCACTGAGGAACAGGAACCAGTAGTGGAGGTAAACTCCTCACTGAGGAACAGGAACCAGTAGTGGAGGCAAACTCCTCACTGAGGAACAGGAACCAGTAGTGGAGGTGAACTCACTGAGGAACAGGAACCAGTAGAGGAGGTGAACTCACTGAGGAACAGGAACCAGTAGTGGAAGTAAACTCACTGAGGAACAGGAACCAGTAGTGGAGGTAAACTCCTCACTGAGGAACAGGAACCAGTAGAGGAGGTAAACTCCTCACTGAGGAACAGGAACCAGTAGTGGAGGTAAACTCCTCACTGAGGAACAGGAACCAGTAGTGGAGGTAAACTCACTGAGGAACAGGAACCAGTAGAGGAGGTAAACTCCTCACTGAGGAACAGGAACCAGTAGTGGAGGAAAACTCCTCACTGAGGAACAGGAACCAGTAGTGGAGGTAAACTCCTCACTGAGGAACAGGAAACAGTAGTGGAGGCAAACTCCTCACTGAGGAACAGGAACCAGTAGAGGAGGTAAACTCACTGAGGAACAGGAACCAGTAGAGGAGGTGAACTCACTGAGGAACAGGAACCAGTAGTGGAAGTAAACTCACTGAGGAACAGGAACCAGTAGTGGAGGTGAACTCACTGAGGAACAGGAACCAGTAGAGGAGGTAAACTCCTCACTGAGGAACAGGAACCAGTAGAGGAGGTAAACTCACTGAGGAACAGGAACCAGTAGTGGAGGTAAACTCCTCACTGAGGAACAGGAACCAGTAGAGGAGGTAAACTCACTGAGGAACAGGAACCAGTAGTGGAGGTAAACTCCTCACTGAGGAACAGGAACCAGTAGTGGAGGTAAACTCCTCACTGAGGAACAGGAACCAGTAGTGGAGGCAAACTCCTCACTGAGGAACAGGAACCAGTAGTGGAGGTAAACTCACTGAGGAACAGGAACCAGTAGAGGAGGTGAACTCACTGAGGAACAGGAACCAGTAGTGGAAGTAAACTCACTGAGGAACAGGAACCAGTAGTGGAGGTAAACTCCTCACTGAGGAACAGGAACCAGTAGAGGAGGTAAACTCCTCACTGAGGAACAGGAACCAGTAGAGGAGGTAAACTCTTCACTGAGGAACAGGAACCAGTAGAGGAGGTAAACTCACTGAGGAACAGGAACCAGTAGTGGAGGTAAACTCACTGAGGAACAGGAACCAGTAGTGGAGGTAAACTCACTGAGGAACAGGAACCAGTAGAGGAGGTAAACTCACTGAGGAACAGGAACCAGTAGAGGAGGTAAACTCACTGAGGAACAGGAACCAGTAGAGGAGGTAAACTCACTGAGGAACAGGAACCAGTAGAGGAGGTAAACTCCTCACTGAGGAACAGGAACCAGTAGTGGAGGTAAACTCCTCACTGAGGAACAGGAACCAGTAGTGGAGGCAAACTCCTCACTGAGGAACAGGAACCAGTAGTGGAGGTGAACTCACTGAGGAACAGGAACCAGTAGAGGAGGTGAACTCACTGAGGAACAGGAACCAGTAGTGGAAGTAAACTCACTGAGGAACAGGAACCAGTAGTGGAGGTAAACTCCTCACTGAGGAACAGGAACCAGTAGAGGAGGTAAACTCCTCACTGAGGAACAGGAACCAGTAGTGGAGGTAAACTCCTCACTGAGGAACAGGAACCAGTAGTGGAGGTAAACTCACTGAGGAACAGGAACCAGTAGAGGAGGTAAACTCCTCACTGAGGAACAGGAACCAGTAGTGGAGGAAAACTCCTCACTGAGGAACAGGAACCAGTAGTGGAGGTAAACTCCTCACTGAGGAACAGGAAACAGTAGTGGAGGCAAACTCCTCACTGAGGAACAGGAACCAGTAGAGGAGGTAAACTCACTGAGGAACAGGAACCAGTAGAGGAGGTGAACTCACTGAGGAACAGGAACCAGTAGTGGAAGTAAACTCACTGAGGAACAGGAACCAGTAGTGGAGGTGAACTCACTGAGGAACAGGAACCAGTAGAGGAGGTAAACTCCTCACTGAGGAACAGGAACCAGTAGAGGAGGTAAACTCACTGAGGAACAGGAACCAGTAGTGGAGGTAAACTCCTCACTGAGGAACAGGAACCAGTAGAGGAGGTAAACTCACTGAGGAACAGGAACCAGTAGTGGAGGTAAACTCCTCACTGAGGAACAGGAACCAGTAGTGGAGGTAAACTCCTCACTGAGGAACAGGAACCAGTAGTGGAGGCAAACTCCTCACTGAGGAACAGGAACCAGTAGTGGAGGTAAACTCACTGAGGAACAGGAACCAGTAGAGGAGGTGAACTCACTGAGGAACAGGAACCAGTAGTGGAAGTAAACTCACTGAGGAACAGGAACCAGTAGTGGAGGTAAACTCCTCACTGAGGAACAGGAACCAGTAGAGGAGGTAAACTCCTCACTGAGGAACAGGAACCAGTAGAGGAGGTAAACTCTTCACTGAGGAACAGGAACCAGTAGAGGAGGTAAACTCACTGAGGAACAGGAACCAGTAGTGGAGGTAAACTCACTGAGGAACAGGAACCAGTAGTGGAGGTAAACTCACTGAGGAACAGGAACCAGTAGAGGAGGTAAACTCACTGAGGAACAGGAACCAGTAGAGGAGGTAAACTCACTGAGGAACAGGAACCAGTAGAGGAGGTAAACTCACTGAGGAACAGGAACCAGTAGAGGAGGTAAACTCCTCACTGAGGAACAGGAACCAGTAGAGGAGGTAAACTCTTCACTGAGGAACAGGAACCAGTAGAGGAGGTAAACTCACTGAGGAACAGGAACCAGTAGTGGAGGTAAACTCACTGAGGAACAGGAACCAGTAGTGGAGGTAAACTCACTGAGGAACAGGAACCAGTAGAGGAGGTAAACTCCTCACTGAGGAACAGGAACCAGTAGAGGATGTAAACTCCTCACTGAGGAACAGGAACCAGTAGTGGAGGTAAACTCACTGAGGAACAGGAACCAGTAGTGGAGGTAAACTCACTGAGGAACAGGAACCAGTAGTGGAGGTAAACTCACTGAGGAACAGGAACCAGTAGAGGAGGTAAACTCACTGAGGAACAGGAACCAGTAGAGGAGGTAAACTCCTCACTGAGGAACAGGAACCAGTAGTGGAGGTAAACTCACTGAGGAACAGGAACCAGTAGTGGAGGTAAACTCCTCACTGAGGAACAGGAACCAGTAGAGGAGGTAAGTCACTGAGGAACAGGAACCAGTAGTGGAGGTAAACTCCTCACTGAGGAACAGGAACCAGTAGAGGAGGTAAACTCACTGAGGAACAGGAACCAGTAGTGGAGGTAAACTCCTCACTGAGGAACAGGAACCAGTAGAGGAGGTAAGTCACTGAGGAACAGGAACCAGTAGAGGAGGTAAACTCCTCACTGAGGAACAGGAACCAGTAGTGGAGGTAAACTCCTCACTGAGGAACAGGAACCAGTAGTGGAGGTAAACTCCTCACTGAGGAACAGGAACCAGTAGTGGAGGTAAACTCCTCACTCAGGAACAGGAACCAGTAGAGGAGGTAAACTCCTCACTGAGGAACAGGAACCAGTAGAGGAGGTAAACTCCTCACTGAGGAACAGGAACCAGTAGTGGAGGTAAACTCCTCACTGAGGAACAGGAACCAGTAGAGGAGGTAAACTCCTCACTGAGGAACAGGAACCAGTAGTGGAGGTAAACTCCTCACTCAGGAACAGGAACCAGTAGAGGAGGTAAGTCACTGAGGAACAGGAACCAGTAGAGGAGGTAAACTCCTCACTGAGGAACAGGAACCAGTAGTGGAGGTAAACTCCTCACTGAGGAACAGGAACCAGTAGTGGAGGTAAACTCCTCACTGAGGAACAGGAACCAGTAGTGGAGGTAAACTCCTCACTCAGGAACAGGAACCAGTAGAGGAGGTAAACTCCTCACTGAGGAACAGGAACCAGTAGAGGAGGTAAACTCCTCACTGAGGAACAGGAACCAGTAGTGGAGGTAAACTCCTCACTGAGGAACAGGAACCAGTAGAGGAGGTAAACTCCTCACTGAGGAACAGGAACCAGTAGTGGAGGTAAACTCCTCACTCAGGAACAGGAACCAGTAGTGGAGGTAAACTCCTCACTGAGGAACAGGAACCAGTAGAGGAGGTAAACTCCTCACTGAGGAACAGGAACCAGTAGTGGAGGTAAACTCCTCACTGAGGAACAGGAACCAGTAGTGGAGGTAAAGTCCTCACTGAGGAACAGGAACACTGTGGTCAACATGGTCCAGACAGAAATGACTTTAGGCTGAGAGAAATCAGACAGAACATCCTGGACCATGAAGATCTCTTCAGGAATGTGGAAGACAGAAGTTTGCACACCTTTGCACGTGTTCTGAAAAGGTACCAGGTGTCCCTCAAACAGTTGTACCATGTGCCTTTTGAAAGAAATGCAGACAGAGTGAAGCAGGAGGATTGAGTTTGTTCAGGTATGTTCAGTTTCATGATGCTTGTTTGTGAAACATTTCCCATCATTGTACTATAATCAGTACTGTATATCATTGTACTATAATCAGTACTGTACAGTAATCCTCTTTCCAACATGTCTTCTTGTACACAGAGGGTGACGTCCTGGATGCACATGAAAATGATCACAGATTTGTGTTTGTGGATGAGACAGGCTTCAACCTGCCAAGACAAGGAGGAGAGGGAGAGAATTACAGTAACTGGCCAGCGGGCCACCGTACAAGCACCTGGACGGGGGGGGGGGGGGGGGGGGGGGGGGGCAACATCAGTATGTGTGTGGCGATGTCAGAAGATGGGGTGATAGGGTGTAAAACTCTGATTGGTGCATACAATGCAGAGATCCTTGCATTTCTTGACGAGCTCCAGTAACTCTAGTCTGCAGATCTGTTGGTGTAATTGATGTCATTGTTTGGGACTACGTCAGGTTCCACCATGCTCCTCTGGTACAGGCATGGTTTCAGGGACTACGTCAGGTTCCACCATGCTCCTCTGGTACAGGCATGGTTTCAGGGACTATGTCAGGTTCCACCATGCTCCTCTGGTGCAGGCATGGTTTCAGGGACTACGTCAGGTTCCACCATGCTCCTCTGGTGCAGGCATGGTTTCAGGGACTACGTCAGGTTCCACCATGCTCCTCTGGTGCACACATGGTTTCAGGGACTACGTCAGGTTCCAGCATGCTCCTCTGCTGCAGACATGGTTTCAGGGACTACGTCAGGTTCCACCATGCTCCTCTGGTGCAGGCATGGTTTCAGGCCCATCCACAGTTCCTCACTGTGTACTTGTCCCTATACTCTCCTTTCCTTACTGTAACCCCATTGAGGAGTTTTTCTCCACATGGAGGTGCAAAGTATATGATCGGCATCCGCATCAACAAGTGACCTTCTTCAGGCCATGGACAATGTGATGACATAACCACAGCCCAGGTTCAGGCCTGACACCAGGCACGTAGGTTCTTTCCAAAATGTTTGACAAACGACAACATCTTTGCAGATGTGGATGAGAACCTGTGGCCCAATCCACAAGACGGGGTTGATGGGGATGACGAGTGATTGTTCCTTTGTTTAGCTTTTTTTTTTCTTACTGTACAGTATCCAGGTGTGGAGCAGTTTGTTTTGCAGGACTTTTTTTTTTGTTTTTTTGTTACAGTAATTGTTACTTTCATTCAACTTGTGTTGTCATTGAGTTTGTATTCATCAATAAATTTCACCTTTGTTCAACTAAAACTGTGATTCCACTGTCTGTGGTGTTCTCTCAACTCGTCATTTTACTGTACGTACAATGACAATACGTGAAGCACAGGATGAAACATGGATCACATATTTTGGACTACAATATTTAATGGTTGTACAAACGACTAAACTGTGACATTGTGTGTCTGTTGTGAGTGTGTGATTTAAAGAAATGTCTCTATGGTAGTTCTGAATAAAGTAGTTCTTTGAACCAATTATTCTGTGAGTGCAAGCTTTCTTTAAAGTTACGAATAAACAATGCAATGTTTTGAACATTGGAAAGTCTGTGATACAAGTGCTGACTGTTGCGAGTTTTGTATCTAGAGTTGTGAAAAATGACATCAAGGTTCTGAAACTAGTGTCAAAGTGATTGACAAAAACTGTAATTCTGGTCATTGTAATTAATTTAACTATTAATTCAAATTCCTGATTGACTGTTTAGTATATCTTATGGGACTGAAATAACTGAATTGGCTATCATTTCCTGTTAAGACAAGTGGAGCTCCGAGGTATCTTAAACAGATCAGATTACATTTTCAATAACATAATTAATAATTATCTGACAACAATTATTAATCATTATCAATAAACAAACACAATATAAATGTTTCCTCGTGATCCTTATGAGGTAAAAAAATCCCAACATAATGGTGCCCCGTGTGAGGTGTGGCAAAGTCGACTGTCATTCATATTTGCTCAAAATTAATATCAGCGTACATTCTGGTACAAACCAAAAAATCTCTAATTCCGGTATGAAATCTCCCAAAGCTTTCACATCCACCATTGTCTTCCTGCTACCGCAGTGGACATCCAGCCTACTTACAAGAGTACGTTGTGGTGAAAATTATTTTATTCACAACTGAAGCAAAATTGAGAGACAGTGTGTAAGAAAATAAGCCAATTGAGTTACACTGGAGTTGCTGCTCCAGCTGGCCTCTCCAAGTCACTACCCTATAGTGACACACATTAGCATTCAAATGAGACCCATTCAATGCAACGATGCAACAATGCACCAATGCACCAATGCAACGTATCTTACAGGACTGATATAACTGAACTGGCTATCATTTCATGTTAAGACAGGTAGTGCTCCGACGTATCTGATACAGATCAGATTACATTTTCAATAATATGATGAATAACTATCTTCGATAATGATTAATTCTTATCGATAGCCAAACACAACATAAATGGTTCCTCATGATCCATATGAGGTAAGAAACCCCTACAACAGTCAGCCCTCATCACATCCAGAGGCTAAAACACACTGCTAGTCGTAGCGCCACCTGCGGGAACATACTTCCAATCGTTGAGCAGCAAGGGTGTGAGGACCCGGCCAATGCTGCTTGCAGCTTTAATTATTATCCTCATTATTCTCCCATAACCTCCAATGAGTTTTTGAGGGCCTAAACATAAATTTTTGCGACACGCTGCACACCAGCAAGCCCGGCGAAGAAACACCGGCGCCGCCAGACTTGTAACTACCTAATTGCACGACATGCTAGCGACGGTCAGGCAGGTATGATGTGAACCAGGAGAGTGCAGCAACAGTAATCCCTATGCCGGCCAGGCGGTCCAGGAGTAGTGGGGGGGAGATTGTGTCAACAGCTGCGCTGAGGTGGAGGGTGAGAATGGTAAGTAGTCTGGAGTCCGCTGGACGGAGGAGGTCCTTGGTCATTTGGACTGGGGCTATTTCAGTGCTGTGTTTTGGACGGAAACGGGATTGAAAAGGTTCACGAAGGTCGTTTACGTCCAGATGTGACTGTCATTGTGCGGCAACCACCCTTTCAAGTATTTTGGAACAAAATGAGAGGTTGGAGATTTCAGGTATATTGGAATCTGCCTGAAACCTTGACTAGACACGTTACAAGTGTGATCACAGTCCTGCCCTGATGAATTCCACACACCAATATACAGTCACAGTGAGAGCGCCACCTGTTGGATGGACAGGAAGTGCTGCATAACGAGCCAGTACGTGCTACACTCAAAAAGTCAGACAAAATGGTAGATATTGTGTTTTATCTGAAAACATAAATGCACCTTTGTGGCATTGCTTGGAGTTAATCCTTTTGAGGACTTGGACTGGATTTTAGTTTGACATCATGTCTAATGTCACGGATACGGACAGGACCCAAGTGCAGGACTCTGGAGGCAGGCTGGGTTCAAACAAGTCTTTTATTTGATGACATCACAGACAGATGAATCGCAGGATGCTCCTTGACATGAAGAGCACAGCAGACTTGATTCCAATGCCCTGGACAGACCGGACGAGACATGGACGACTAACACTGGACCGGACGGACGGGACATCGATAACAAACAACCCGACGCTGAACAAACACACAGACAGGACATATATAGGGCAGGGTGATTACAAGAAGTGGCCACAGGTGAGGTGCTGGACAGCCCAGACCTATGGCCCGCCCACTCTTAAAGGAGACCTCAGCCTACACCCTGACATCTAAAGAATCACAAAAACCTGAACTGACTGACTGTTTTCACCCTTTTTCCCCTACTCATGTGGCACTTCTTCAATATTACTAATGTACACGACAGATTGGCAAACGTGGCACCTGACTGGACAGGTCATTGATATCCCTAACATTACGAGACAGTCAGACAAAATGGTAGATATTGTGTTTTATCTGAAAACATAAATGCACCTTTGTGGCATTGCTTGGAGTTAATCCTTTTGAGGACTTGGACTGGATTTTAGTTTGATATCATGTCTAAAGAATCACAAAAACCTGAACTGACTGACTGTTTTCACCCTTTTTCCCCTACTCATATGGCACTTCTTCAATATTACTAATGTACACGACAGATTGGCAAACGTGGCACCTGACTGGACAGGTCATTTCCTTGATATCCCTAACATTACGAGACAGTTTCTGACTGTTTGTGATCATGCGTGACTCAAAGGTTCTTCATTCAAATGACTATAATGAATGATTTAGGGTTATGAAAAAGACAGTACTTGAAGGAGTGTGAATGATGCTGATTTAGACCAAATAATGAACTAAGTGCAATGTAAATAGCCTGCACATGGTCAGATCGGCCTCAAAGTTGACATATTGAATCAGAGCCCGGCCCTCATCACAACCGTATGATTACTACTTAGGTTTAGACTTCGAAGACGTTGTTCATAATTGTAAAGTGGAGCCATTAACATGAATGCTGCATAGAACGTACACCACGTAAAATAAATTCTATTAATTGAATTCAATCTCTCAAGCTAAATTATAAAACTCTGACTACATCACTTTTTGCCCGAAATCCACACCCTTTTTCAAAACAAAACAGGGTGTACCTAAATAAAAATGGGTGTGGGTGTAAGTGGAAGCAATCACCTTTTATTCAGGTAAATAGAAATAATTCTACAAAAATACATATACACCCAATCATTTTGTTTAATATCTCATTAGTATGCAAGATGTAGGCCATATATAGAGAGAAGTGACGATCATACGCTATCGCCGCAATCATGAAGCTCATCATCTCATTGACTCTCTTCTCGGCACTCGCCAGTGTCGGTAAGTTACTTTCATCTAGTATCTGTGTCATTTGAAATGAAAAAGGTCTTTGAACTTAACCAGGTTAAAAAATATATATATACCAATGATTAACAAATAATTTACATTTAGTGTTTATGTAGTTTACAGGGTTTGACCAAAATGATGTAAAAGACCTTCTTTTCATTCAATCTGAACTGTGTTCATGTTTCATTAACCTTTTATTTTTTGTTTGTTTGTTTGTCTGTTTTCCATTACAGCTGCCGGCATCACTTGTTACGTGTGCAGAGATTCTAGCGGGTCTGGGTCTGGGTCTGGGTCTGGGTCTGGGTCTGGGGCTGGGTCTGGGTCTGGGGCTGGGTCTGGGGCTGGGACTGGGGGTGGGACTGTGATTTTTTTTATATCTGGGGGTGGGAATGGGTTTGGGTCTGGGGCTGAGTCTGGGGCTGGGTCTGGGGCTGGGTCTGGGTTTGGATCTGAGCCTGGGTCTGGGTCTGGGTCTGGGTCTGGGTGTGTCATGGAGCGGTTTACTTGTCCAGAAGAAACTCCATTCTGCATGATATCTTCCACCACTTGTAAGACATTCCTTGTTTTATTCATCACATTTTCTTTGTTTGATTTTTTTTTTATATATAAAATAGGATTTTATATTGGCTTTAATGAGCATTTTTAAACTGTGACTTGACTCCACAGCTGATTTCAATGGTGACCGTGCCGAAGAAGTTTTCATGGGTTGTGCAGGTTACAGTGTGTGTCACGCCCCAGGCTCTTTTATAACTTCATACCAGACGGACAACCTACGTGTTCAAGTAAATACTACATGCTGTGACAGTGACGCGTGCAATTCAGACATTACACCTTGTAAGTAAAGACGGACTACAAAACAAAAAATACAGTTCAAATAAAGTATTTTGGACGAGACCGCTGACTTCTTGGTTCTGTTTTTTTCTGGTTTTCAGTTTTCGATTCAGAACCAAGTTCAAATGGATTATCGTGTCCATCTTGTCACCCAGACGACTACGAATGTAGACCTCACACCATTCAGTGTTCAGATCCTGAAGACATCTGCTTCAACGCCATCCCCGGTCACTATTTACTCAATTATTATTATTGTTATTGTTGCTGTATAAAGTTGAACTGGTCTTTATTCATGCATTTCAATTCTTTAAAACAAGTTTCTGCATGTAAAACTATAATACTGGTCCAACAGGTGGGACATTTTCTGCCTTTGCACCTTTAATGGCGAAAATCTTTGATTGTAGTTTCTCCTAAAATTCGACTCGTATTTTCAACCCAGCCTTGACTCCAATACATTCAAATCATTTCTCATTTCACTTGTGACCTTTTTTGTTCTCCACAGAAAACCCATCGGACACATTCTTTCATTCTGGTTGTGCAACTGCCAACTTCTGTAAAATTGCCTCATCCCAGAGAACTCTGCCTTTCTACCCAGCGGGGGGAAGACTCTCTAAGAGAGTAGGCTGTGTACCTTTCACCACAACCGCTCCTCCAACAACTACTACAACCGCTCCTCCAACAACTACTCCCAAGAACTGCTGCAACGACAACTGCAACAACGGCTGCAACAACGGCTGCAACAACGGCTGCAACAACGGCTGCAACAACGGCTGCAACAACCGCTGCAACAACCGCTGCAACAACTGCAACTATTGATTGTTTACGACCATTGATAGATTACGACAACTGCTATTCCAACTAAATGTGTTCTACCAATCAATGTTTTCTGTTTCCTGTCCTCTCTACATCCGGTGTAATGTTTTGAAGTTACTCTTTTCTCCTGGAAAGATCTTTTCCTGTTTCATATCTACTCTTGTGGGGCCTTCATAAAATTCTCCCAAATCCTAAAACTTTCCCAAATGATTCAATAAATACACAGCATTCAAACTGCTTGAGTTATATGTGAGTTTTCATTCATAGGTTGCCTTAGTTTGACAAAAGTCACATTGAGTGAACCATATTTTAATACACTGATGCCTCGAACAAACATGTTATCTTTCCAAATGGATTGGATTTGTAAAATAAAAAGATTTAATTAGTGTCTGAACACGAGCAGAGCTGGGCGAGACCCTGCTGAAATGCAAGCAACTATTTTACTTTCTTTTTCTTTTTCTTCTTTACTGGACACTTTACATGTGTGATCACAGTCCTGCCCTGATGAATTCCTCTCTCTCTCTTTCTCACACACACACACACACACACACACACACACACACACACACACACACACACACACACACACACACACACACACACACACACACACACACACACACGCACACACACACACACACACATGCACACGCACACAAACACACAGACACACACACACACACACACACGCGCACACGCACACAAACACACAGACACACACACACACACACACTTATGCACACCAAGCTGTATATAGGTAGTTAGAATCTGTGTTTATTTGTTTTCATTGTTAATAAATCTAATGTTTGGAATCATACTTGCTGTGTTCTTAATGAGCACAAAGGTGAATGAAATGTCGACTCTTCTGTGTCAAGAACTCCAAAATCCTTCAAGCTTTACTGTTACAGTCTTTGTCAATCACTTTGACACTAGTTTCAGAACCTTGATGTCATTTTTCACAACTCTAGATACAAAACTCACAACCAATGATCAGAATGCACTTTTTTCAAAACTCTAACACTTTTTTTCACTCACTTGGATACAATGCACAAAGACCAAAGATCATTTGTCCATTGAACTTTAATCACCGGTTCAAAATGACACAACTTAACATCACAGTACAATCATTTCAAAATGCTATTCACACATTACATTTCTATTGACTGTCAATTCATTTCAATACAACAATCTAACTATCAATTGATACAACTACTCAAAATGACAAGTAACTGTTGCATGTTAAAGCATAGGCTTGGAAACTGAGGATTAGCATGTTCAAATCATGACATTTTCAGGATGATGACAATGATTGACACCACCTGACACCAATTTGTTACTGATGATTGATCTGACCTTGTCGTATGACAGTAAGGAAGTGACATCCACAACAACATATGTAGTGATACAACATGGAGCAGGCAGGGGGGCACCATAGAGGTCAAGTAGGAGGAGGAAGAGGAGGAAGAGGAAGAGGAGGAAGACGTGGTCAAAGGAATGGCAGAGGAAAAGCACCCAGTTTGAGAGGTGTCCATGGGCCCCGTTGAGACATGTGGGGGGACGGGGTCGAGGACAAGGACCAAGACGGCAGCAGCAAACAGTCTCCAATGAGATTTGAGCAACGGTTGTTGATCATGTCATCAATCATGACATGATAATGACTGAGGCAGCAAGAATGATAAACCAAACCTTAGAACATCAACGTGGCCTCAATCATGAGAACTTTCTACGATGACAACCGCTGAGTATTCAGCATGCACTACAGTAAACTTTACAGTATAGTACTGTAGTACTCTTAGTGTCATTGTCAAATTATTGTACACTGTATTACAGTAAACTTTACAGTATAGTACTGTAGTACTCTTACTGTCATTGTCAAGTTATTGTACACTGTACTACAGTAAACTTTACAGTATTGTACTGTAGTACTCTTACTGTCATTGTCAAGTTATTGTACACTGTACTACAGTAAACTTTACAGTATAGTACTGTAGTACTCTTACTGTCATTGTCAAATTATTGTACACTGTACTACAGTAAACTTTACAGTATTGTACTGTAGTACTCTTACTGTCATTGTCAAATTATTGTACACTGTACTACAGTAAACTTTACAGTATAGTACTGTAGTACTCTTACTGTCATTGTCAAATTATTGTACACTGTACTACAGTAAACTTTACAGTATTGTACTGTAGTACTCTTACTGTCATTGTCAAGTTATTGTACACTGTACTACAGTAAAGTTTACAGTATTGTACTGTAGTACTCTTACTGTCATTGTCAAGTTATGGTACACTGCATGCCAATGTGCAGCACAGAGTAGGAAATGTGACTATTACTGTAAAATGTGTTCTACAGTATGACGACAGGTTCTTCCTGTCAGATTCCTACACAATTGAGACGAGACCCAATGGTGGAGGTAAACTCCTCACTGAGGAACAGGAACCAGTAGTGGAGGTAAACTCACTGAGGAACAGGAACCAGTAGTGGAGGTAAACTCCTCACTGAGGAACAGGAACCAGTAGAGGAGGTAAACTCTTCACTGAGGAACAGGAACCAGTAGAGGAGGTAAACTCCTCACTGAGGAACAGGAACCAGTAGTGGAGGTAAACTCCTCACTGAGTAACAGGAACCAGTAGAGGAGGTAAACTCCTCACTGAGGAACAGGAACCAGTAGTGGAGGTAAACTCCTCACTGAGGAACAGGAACCAGTAGTGGAGGTAAACT
The DNA here is from genome assembly GCF_963422515.1 of Blennius ocellaris. Lineage (NCBI taxonomy): Eukaryota > Metazoa > Chordata > Actinopteri > Blenniiformes > Blenniidae > Blennius > Blennius ocellaris. The sequence goes on from NC_137654.1 coordinate 2,013,770, forward strand.
CCTCACTGAGGAACAGGAACCAGTAGAGGAGGTAAACTCCTCACTGAGGAACAGGAACCAGTAGTGGAGGTAAACTCCTCACTGAGTAACAGGAACCAGTAGTGGAGGTAAACTCCTCACTGAGGAACAGGAACCAGTAGAGGAGGTAAACTCACTGAGGAACAGGAACCAGTAGTGGAGGTAAACTCCTCACTGAGGAACAGGAACCAGTTGTGGAGGTAAACTCCTCACTGAGGAACAGGAACCAGTAGAGGAGGTAAACTCCTCACTGAGGAACAGGAACCAGTAGAGGAGGTAAACTCACTGAGGAACAGGAACCAGTAGTGGAGGTAAACTCCTCACTGAGGAACAGGAACCAGTAGTGGAGGTAAACTCCTCACTGAGGAACAGGAACCAGTAGTGGAGGTAAACTCCTCACTGAGTAACAGGAACCAGTAGTGGAGGTAAACTCCTCACTGAGTAACAGGAACCAGTAGAGGAGGTAAACTCCTCACTGAGGAACAGGAACCAGTAGAGGAGGTAAACTCTTCACTGAGGAACAGGAACCAGTAGAGGAGGTAAACTCACTGAGGAACAGGAACCAGTAGAGGAGGTAAACTCCTCACTGAGTAACAGGAACAAGTAGAGGAGGTAAACTCACTGAGGAACAGGAACCAGTATTGGAGGTAAACTCCTCACTGAGGAACAGGAACCAGTAGTGGAGGTAAACTCACTGAGGAACAGGAACCAGTAGTGGAGGTAAACTCACTGAGGAACAGGAACCAGTAGAGGAGGTAAACTCCTCACTGAGGAACAGGAACCAGTAGAGGAGGTAAACTCACTGAGGAACAGGAACCAGTAGAGGAGGTAAACTCCTCACTGAGGAACAGGAACCAGTAGTGGAGGTAAACTCACTGAGGAACAGGAACCAGTAGTGGAGGTAAACTCCTCACTGAGGAACAGGAACCAGTAGAGGAGGTAAACTCCTCACTGAGGAACAGGAACCAGTAGTGGAGGTAAACTCACTGAGGAACAGGAACCAGTAGAGGAGGTAAACTCCTCACTGAGGAACAGGAACCAGTAGTGGAGGTAAACTCACTGAGGAACAGGAACATGTAGTGGAGGTAAACTCCTCACTGAGGAACAGGAACCAGTAGAGGAGGTAAACTCCTCACTGAGGAACAGGAACCAGTAGTGGAGGTAAACTCACTGAGGAACAGGAACCAGTAGTGGAGGTAAACTGCTCACTGAGGAACAGGAACCAGTAGAGGAGGTAAACTCACTGAGGAACAGGAACCAGTAGTGGAGGTAAACTCCTCACTGAGGAACAGGAACCAGTAGTGGAGGTAAACTCACTGAGGAACAGGAACCAGTAGTGGAGGTAAACTCCTCACTGAGGAACAGGAACCAGTAGAGGAGGTAAACTCACTGAGGAACAGGAACCAGTAGAGGAGGTAAACTCACTGAGGAACAGGAACCAGTAGAGGAGGTAAACTCCTCACTGAGGAACAGGAACCAGTAGTGGAGGCAAACTCCTCACTGAGGAACAGGAACCAGTAGTGGATGTAAACTCCTCACTGAGGAACAGGAACCAGTAGAGGAGGTAAACTCTTCACTGAGGAACAGGAACCAGTAGAGGAGATAAACTCACTGAGGAACAGGAACCAGTAGAGGAGGTGAACTCACTGAGGAACAGGAACCAGTAGTGGAGGTAAACTCCTCACTGAGGAACAGGAACCAGTAGAGGAGGTAAACTCCTCACTGAGGAACAGGAACCAGTAGAGGAGGTAAACTCACTGAGGAACAGGAACCAGTAGTGGAGGCAAACTCCTCACTGAGGAACAGGAACCAGTAGAGGAGGTAAACTCCTCACTGAGGAACAGGAACCAGTAGAGGAGGTAAACTCACTGAGGAACAGGAACCAGTAGTGGAGGTAAACTCACTGAGGAACAGGAACCAGTAGAGGAGGTAAACTCACTGAGGAACAGGAACCAGTAGAGGAGGTAAACTCCTCACTGAGGAACAGGAACCAGTAGAGGAGGTAAACTCACTGAGGAACAGGAACCAGTAGAGGATGTAAACTCACTGAGGAACAGGAACCAGTAGTGGAGGTAAAGTCCTCACTGAGGAACAGGAACCAGTAGAGGAGGTGAACTCACTGAGGAACAGGAACCAGTAGAGGATGTAAACTCAATGAGGAACAGGAACCAGTAGTGGAGGTAAACTCCTCACTGAGGAACAGGAACCAGTAGTGGAGGTAAACTCCTCACTGAGGAACAGGAACCAGTAGAGGATGTAAACTCACTGAGGAACAGGAACCAGTAGTGGAGGTAAACTCCTCACTGAGGAACAGAAACCAGTAGAGGAGGTAAACTCCTGACTGAGGAACAGGAACCAGTAGAGGAGGTAAACTCCTCACTGAGGAACAGGAACCAGTAGAGGAGGTAAACTCCTCACTGAGGAACAGGAACCAGTAGTGGAGGTAAACTCCTCACTGAGGAACAGGAACCAGTAGAGGAGGTAAACTCCTCACTGAGGAACAGGAACAAGTAGAGGAGGTAAACTCACTGAGGAACAGGAACCAGTAGTGGAGGTAAACTCCTCACTGAGGAACAGGAACCAGTAGTGGAGGTAAACTCCTCACTGAGGACCAGGAACCAGTAGTGGAGGTAAACTCCTCACTGAGGAACAGGAACCAGTAGTGGAGGTAAACTCCTCACTGAGGAACAGGAACCAGTAGTGGAGGTAAACTCCTCACTGAGGAACAGGAACCAGTAGTGGAGGTAAACTTCTCACTGAGGAACAGGAACCAGTAGTGGAGACAAACTCCTCACTGAGGAACAGTGTCAGAGTAATTTTATATATAGTTGCCATATTCGTGCTTAATTATATTCATATTCAAGTTCTATCTTATTTCTGTGTATTCTCTCTTAGCAGCGCCTCTCAGGCGCTGCTCACTAATCACATGTTCTGAGCAGGTCAACCTGACCGAGGCTGATAAACAAGATGAGCCACGTCTTCCACACAGCTGCCATCTCGACGTCCCATGCGCGGGACGTCCTTTGATTGTATTCATAGTTGATAAACTGTTAAAACTCACAGAATGTTTTGTTACTATGATGTGTATCCTGTAAACCCTCCCCTTTGTTTAATGAAATAAAACCGCAGGAGAAATGGTCTGGAGCTCAGAGTGGGTAGGAGGTGTAATCTGAACACGCTCCTAGGCCATTCTCCTCGCGAGGAACCAAAGCTCATTCGTGTTGTCTTCTTCTTTCTTGCAGATTTAATAACTGTCTGTAGCCTAAACCTGACATTTAACTTGGTCCTTCGAGCCGGATGCCAACAACGCCTGGTGGTTCCGGCACACGCGGTCGTCGCCAGCAAGCCCACGGCCGTGGCGGGCCTCACTAGGTGAGACCCAGCACCTTTTCCAGGAACTGACACTGCTTCGTGTGCTGGGACCCGCAGGTTGACGGCATCCAACGGCGAGAGGAAAAAGACTCCGACGGGTGAGCATTGTTTTGGGTTAAAAAGAAAATGTGCGACTGAGGGTTGCAGGATAGTAAAACCCTGTGAATTCTAGACTCTAACAGGTAAAACTAAAAACGCTGAGGAGTGGACGCCTGAGAAGAGTTCACATTTAAAAACGGACGGCGGAGTCCACGGTTGCGGCGTTACCGAAAATTCCGTAAATAAAAAGGCGCTGAGGTAGTGGACGCCTGAGAATAGTTCACACTAAAAACGGACGGCGGAGTCCACGGTTACAGCGTCACCGAAAATTCCGTAAGAAATAAACTAAAAGTGTGCATGTTGAATGAGTGGGTGGACTGTGAACCACTAGGTTACAGCCACCATTTAAAAACAACAGGAAAGGAAGTAGTGGGCTGACGTGGATGCATAGGCAAGAATTCTCCACCTGAAAGGGTTGAAGTGAGAATTACCACGATCAGTAAAGATTAACCACTACCCTGTTGACAGGTTGACCAACGGAACCATAGACTACCCTACGTAGTACGGTCCGTCCAAATTTAAAAAACAAAATGGGACAAGGGAACACCAAAAAATCTAAACCGCGCGATAAATTAACTTGTAAAGATTGTAAACATGTAGAACGCTGCAGCGAAGAAAATGTAAAACATTTGGATAACTGGATTACAAAACATGGCTTCGACGGGAGCCTCAATACACAAAAAATAACAGTATTGCAAGATACCACCAAGCCAGGCGACGACGTAGAACAGTTCATAACAGACATGACCAACCTCAGAACTTCTTACATTACACACGCCATACACGCAGAGAAGGTAATAAAACAAAAGAAAAGCAAAGAGGCAAATGGGGGAACGGGAGCTTGTTTTCAGGAACAGCAGGGCTTCGGGGAAGTGTTTTACCAAAGACCATCTAGAGGCGGGATGAGAGGAAGAGGAAGATCTTTTAGAGGACACAGAGGTAGAGGGAATTTTGGTAATAAAGTACATGGATGCTGGAACTGTGGGAAACTGGGACATTTTGCAAGGGACTGCACTGAAAGACCAGACAAACACTTTGACGGAAACTAAGCATGACTAAATGGCTTCAGAGGACATGACACACAAACGGACTCAGGACGACACTGGGCGTGTGTTTGTTAGTGTGTGTGTGTATGTGTGTGTTTGTGTTTTTGTGTGTGTTTGTGTGTGTGTGCAGGAGACACGTCTCCACACTGAACGGCTTTAGACGAGATAACACAAAAACAAAACAAAGCTGCTCCAAGTAATGTGTCGGGACTACTTTTAATGTGTTTAGTGAAGAAATAAACTTATCTAAAGTAAACTTAAGTTATTTGGAATTTAAACTTAAAAAATCTATAAATAAAAATTGCTAAATTAACTGAATAAAATAAATGGATGAAACAAATAAATCAATAAAGGAACAAATACTTTGGGTGTATATGCATGAAGCAGAGCTCCTCCTTATCAAACAGCTGTTATGGAGACCAAGGACATTGAATGAAAACAGAATCCACAGCTCCGATCCCATTCTGCTTCTACCAGACGTTGCTGGTGGAGGAATGAGAGGCTGTGGAGGCGGTAGATTGGACTACAAACATGGAAACTCTCAACGTAATGACGACATGCCGTGTCGCGACGTAAAATACACTTCAGCGTGCCAAGGTCGTACCATGAGAACACACACACACACATAGTGGGAGAATGAAGGGATTCAAATACACGATGTTGAACATTTCAGTAGGAAAAAGTAGATACGAGTTTTAAACTTGAAAGTTTGAGGATCAAAATTAGAATTTGATGTGTGCAATGAAATTTAAGACCTTTTACAGAGGTCCAGGAATTAAATGGTTTATAAAATCAACAATAGATTAGTGAAACTAAACTAAACTAACACGGTGACTAAAACTAGACTAAACATTTAGATGAAGTTTGGAAAAGAGTCAGCTTACAAAATAAACAAAACCTCAAACAAGAAATTTAAAAAAAATAAGAAACTGATCAAATTATTCTCAAGTTTTTAAGATCATAGATTGTTACCTTTGCAGAAACAAAATAATGATTATCAGACATAATATGGTTAGTATTTGATTGGCTCCTATAACAATATTTATAGATCATATAAAAAGAACACAGATGATTCAAATGTCAAAAAGCAATGTATTTGCAGATAAAACAGCCAAACAAGTGGTAAAATTAAACCAGGAGCTAGATATTTATCTTCAGAATACCGAATTAGATGAAGAAGTTTTAAAAGATATGCAAAACCGGTTCCAAAACAGAAAAACAATATTGGATGAGAAAATAGAATGAAAAATAAATAAATAAATAAAAAATGTAGCACAGCAGAAAGAGATTTTCTATTTCTGACCAAAATGAAAACCTACTCTACCAAAATCACGATATAAATAGGAGCAATAATGAGCCATGGGCTTCGCCATGCCTCAACAGGAGGGATGGTACACTAATAATATCATCAATTCTTACTAAATAAAAAAAAAATATATAATAAATTTTTTTTTTTGAGCAGTATGTATAATCTGTATAAAACAGAAAACAAAAAAGGAGGTAAATTTCCAAAACCAGAATAGTGATAATAGATGCATTTTCTAAATGGATAGAACTATTTCCAACATAACATCCAGATACTGGAACATTAGCAAAAGCACTTTGCAAAAATTATAATCCCAACATACGGAATAGCAAAAAGAATTTACAGCGATAATGGAAGCCATTCGGTAAACAAATTCACATAGAAGGTATCCGAAAATTTAGGAACAAAATTAAATTAAATTAAAAATCGTTGTGCTTTTGTCCAGAAAGAGCTGGTTTAGTGGAAACATTCAAAATAGCAGAAAGGCAAACTTAGATACATTTATCACATTGTAAAAAAGTCATCACTGCTGAGTCTCCGACCCCACCTAGCGAGCAAAAGACTGATAATAGGGTGGATTCAGACGTTTAGAGCCTGGGTAGACCTGAAAGTCAGCAGAAGAACCATTCCAAGCCGTGAAGTGACTTAGCGGAAGCCGAACTGAGCAGTAATGACAAAGTCAAACGGACCCTAACCGTCGTAGCAATCGTAATAATGCTTTTTGCCTTAGTGTGGTTCCTGTGGGAACCGCCTCAACACAGCGAAAGAAACCAAACCAGATCAAACACACTACCAGCCATTATTCTAAAATAATGTTTTTAACTGATGTAGATTTAATCTAACAAGTAAAATAAATGAAAAGAAACATGGTTAATATAAATTGATTAAATTAAATTAAACTAAATTAAATTAAAGTTATCACTTCCAACCAGCAGTTTTAGTTAAAATAACTAACAGAACAGGTTCTAGTTAAAACCGTCTACCTGGCAGACTATGTCGTCTCGTTTAAAAAGGATTTGAAAACATGTTTACTTAGAAGAGCTTTTGGTTAATGGGTATTTTTTCACTAGTGTCACTTAAATTTTACACATGTATATACATTTTATATTGTTGTTTTTTACCTTTTCTCCTGTACAGCACTTTGTGATTTTTATCTGTGAAAAGCGCTTTATAAATACATTTTGCTTACTTACTTACTTACCAGGAGTAAAAGTTTCAGAAAGAGATCTTGTGGGTCTCATAACAATTAATATCAAAAGAACTGAACTAAAAGTCCAAATAACAAACCATCAGATGCAATTTAAACAGACCACCACCAGGGCAATACTTTCAAACTCCAAATTTAGTGATTCAACTTTCTACAGGAAAAAGTGTATGAATAAAGTTAATAAACCAATAAATGAACCAACCAAGAGATATGAAAATGACTAGTTTTACGGTTTTTTACCTGTTTAAAGTCAAACTAATGCGACGGGCAAAGCCATTCCCTTTGAATTCAAATGATGATAATTAAATCTACTGATGCATCCTCGGACTGTCACCTCAGCCTCTTGTCCTCTTGACCATCGTTGTCCAGTCCCTCAACAGACTCAGACGTTGTTTGTGGTATGAAGGGAACACCACCTGCCTGATAAGAAGTTCAGGACAGACCGTGGGTTCTCTGCAGAGATTGTTGTGAGACATCAGAAACACCACAGACGAGGAGCATGAGGTGGAAACATGACTTCCTCACGAGACGATGTTTTGTCCAGGACAGTTCTCATGAGAGACGCTGACAGAGGAAAACAGGAGGAGCACAGTGATCCAACTAGAGATGTTTTTGTGTTGATGTGGAATAAAGGATAAATGGGGAATACTTTAAATTAAAAGTAATGTTAAATTAAAAGTAAAAGATTATTTAATGTTTTCTATTTCTGTTATAAAAGGGGGAATGGCAATAAATATATATAAAAGCAATAAAAAAAACATGATGAGAGTTAAAAGATAATCTTCAAAAGACACATTTGGTAATAAGGAGCACATAGAATAAATTCTAATGACAATAATTTAAAGTCAGTATTTCTTTGGTGGTTGATCATTAATAAAATTATCAAACTGTCTAATCTGATGTGAGATGTTGCAGGTGATCCTGAACTGATGTTGCTGCACCGCCAACAAAATCAACTTCAATTGTTTAATATTAATAAATTCAGTTTAAATAACTGTTTAAGGGAAAACAAATACTTAGTTTGCGTTAAAATTTTTGGGGAAAATAATTTTCGAGACAGGAACAGATGCCTTAGATAGGAGGTACTTTTGATTTTTTTTTCTTTTCTTTTTAGACATTGTCTCATTGTCAACATATGAAAATGTGCTGTACTGTTATTCCAAACAGACTTACTGACTACTTAACTAATGACATAAAAGATACACCGTAGCACCTCAGAACTTCACCTGCATAAACATCACGAGCACAAACCCTAAACATTTCCTTGGAAGCCTAAACAACTCCTGGTGCCTTGAAACAGTTCAAGCTCCAGCCAAATTCACACCATGAGCACGAGCAGACGTGTGGTGGTGGTGTGGCCCAAACAAAATCTATGATGGCCTTCCTAAGCCAGCTCAAGGATTGTGTGCACTCATAATTTTAATCATTCCAGTAAAACGTCCTTCCCCTGCATGTAACTCAAATCTCTGAGAAATTGTTGCAGACTGATGCTTTCAGCAACATCGACGACGGCTTTCCAGACACGTATAGCGGTTGATATGTTGTTGGCAGAGAAGGGGGGTGTGTGTTCGATGTTTGGTGACAAATGTTGTACCTTTATTCCGAACAACACAGCAGCAGATGGAACGCTCACACGCGCCGTGGAGGGTCTTCGTACTTTGAATAAAAAGATGAAAGATCACTCTGGCGTTGACACATCTATGTGGGATGGTTGGGTTGATATGTTTGGGAGATACAAAGCTCTAGTAATGTCTGTTTTGGTCTCCTCGGCTATATTCATCGCCACCCTCACCCCGTGTGGCTGCTGCTGTATTCCATGTATCCGCGCCCTTCTCACCCGCCTAATCAACACTGCTATCTCTCCCATAAGACAGGACCTGGCGCAGGCTTATCCGTTGTTGGGGAATGCTGACCATAGACTCTGAAATTAGCGAGGATGATGACTTTCCATCCTTGCCCGACCTTTTTTTCAGACCCTGAAGATTACGAGTAACAGTAAAACATTAGAAACCTGAGTGTAAATGTTTGTGTTCTTGCAAAAATGATCTTGCAGCTGAAAAATCAATATTGAAGTGGCTGGTTACAAGTGATGTGAGAAATTAAGCATAAGATATGACAAACAGGGGGAATATGTCAGAGTAATTTTATATATAGTTGCCATATTCGTGCTTAATTATATTCATATTCAAGTTCTATCTTATTTCTGTGTATTCTCTCTTAGCAGCGCCTCTCAGGCGCTGCTCACTAATCACATGTTCTGAGCAGGTCAACCTGACCGAGGCTGATAAACAAGATGAGCCACGTCTTCCACACAGCTGCCATCTCGACGTCCCATGCGCGGGATGTCCTTTGATTGTATTCATAGTTGATAAACTGTTAAAACTCACAGAATGTTTTGTTACTATGATGTGTATCCTGTAAACCCTCCCCTTTGTTTAATGAAATAAAACCGCAGGAGAAATGGTCTGAAGCTCAGAGTGGGTAGGAGGTGTAATCTGAACACGCTCCTAGGCCATTCTCCTCGCGAGTAACCAAAGCTCATTCGTGTTGTCTTCTTCTTTCTTGCAGATTTAATAACTGTCTGTAGCCTAAACCTGACAAACAGGAACCAGTAGAGGATGTAAACTCACTGAGGAACAGGAACCAGTAGTGGAGGTGAACTCCTCACTGAGGAACAGTAACCAGTAGAGGAGGTAAACTCCTCACTGAGGAACAGGAACCAGTAGTGGAGGTAAACTCCTCACTGAGGAACAGGAACCAGTAGAGGAGGTAAACTCCTCACTGAGGAACAGGAACCAGTAGAGGAGGTAAACTCCTCATTGAGGAACAGGAACCAGTAGTGGAGGTAAACTCCTCACTGAGGAACAGGAACCAGTAGTGGAGGTAAACTCCTCACTGAGGAACAGGAACCAGTAGTGGAGGTAAACTCCTCACTGAGGAACAGGAACCAGTAGTGGAGGTAAACTCACTGAGGAACAGGAACCAGTAGTGGAGGTAAACTCCTCACTGAGGAACAGGAACCAGTAGTGGAGGTAAACTCACTGAGGAACAGGAACCAGTAGAGGAGGTAAACTCACTGAGGAACAGGAACCAGTAGTGGAGGTAAACTCCTCACTGAGGAACAGGAACCAGTAGAGGAGGTAAACTCCTCACTGAGGAACAGGAACCAGTAGAGGAGGTAAACTCACTGAGGAACAGGAACCAGTAGAGGAGGTAAACTCCTCACTGAGGAACAGGAACCAGTAGAGGAGGTAAACTCCTCACTCAGGAACAGGAACCAGTAGTGGAGGTAAACTCCTCACTGAGGAACAGGAACCAGTAGTGGAGGTAAACTCCTCACTGAGGAACAGGAACCAGTAGTGTAGGCAAACTCCTCACTGAGGAACAGGAACCAGTAGTGGAGGTGAACTCACTGAGGAACAGGAACCAGTAGAGGAGGTGAACTCACTGAGGAACAGGAACCAGTAGTGGAAGTAAACTCACTGAGGAACAGGAACCAGTAGTGGAGGTAAACTCCTCACTGAGGAACAGGAACCAGTAGAGGAGGTAAACTCCTCACTGAGGAACAGGAACCAGTAGTGGAGGTAAACTCCTCACTGAGGAACAGGAACCAGTAGTGGAGGTAAACTCCTCACTGAGGAACAGGAACCAGTAGTGGAGGTAAACTCACTGAGGAACAGGAACCAGTAGAGGAGGTGAACTCACTGAGGAACAGGAACCAGTAGAGGAGGTAAACTCACTGAGGAACAGGAACCAGTAGAGGAGGAAAACTCCTCACTGAGGAACAGGAACCAGTAGTGGAGGTAAACTCACTGAGGAACAGGAACCAGTAGAGGAGGTGAACTCACTGAGGAACAGGAACCAGTAGTGGAAGTAAACTCACTGAGGAACAGGAACCAGTAGTGGAGGTAAACTCCTCACTGAGGAACAGGAACCAGTAGAGGAGGTAAACTCCTCACTGAGGAACAGGAACCAGTAGTGGAGGTAAACTCCTCACTGAGGAACAGGAACCAGTAGAGGAGGTAAACTCCTCACTGAGGAACAGGAACCAGTAGAGGAGGTAAACTCCTCACTGAGGAACAGGAACCAGTAGAGGAGGTAAACTCACTGAGGAACAGGAACCTGTAGTGGAGGTAAACTCACTGAGGAACAGGAACCTGTAGTGGAGGTAAACTCACTGAGGAACAGGAACCTGTAGTGGAGGTAAACTCACTGAGGAACAGGAACCAGTAGTGGAGGAAAACTCCTCACTGAGGAACAGGAACCAGTAGTGGAGGTAAACTCCTCACTGAGGAACAGGAACCAGTAGTGGAGGTAAACTCACTGAGGAACAGGAACCAGTAGAGGAGGTGAACTCACTGAGGAACAGGAACCAGTAGAGGAGGTAAACTCCTCACTGAGGAACAGGAACCAGTAGAGGAGGAAAACTCCTCACTGAGGAACAGGAACCAGTAGTGGAGGTAAACTCACTGAGGAACAGGAACCAGTAGAGGAGGTGAACTCACTGAGGAACAGGAACCAGTAGTGGAAGTAAACTCACTGAGGAACAGGAACCAGTAGTGGAGGTAAACTCCTCACTGAGGAACAGGAACCAGTAGAGGAGGTAAACTCCTCACTGAGGAACAGGAACCAGTAGTGGAGGTAAACTCCTCACTGAGGAACAGGAACCAGTAGAGGAGGTAAACTCACTGAGGAACAGGAACCAGTAGAGGAGGTAAACTCCTCACGGAGGAACAGGAACCAGTAGTGGAGGTAAACTCCTCACTGAGGAACAGGAACCAGTAGTGGAGGTAAACTCCTCACGGAGGAACAGGAACCAGTAGTGGAGGTAAACTCCTCACTGAGGAACAGGAACCAGTAGAGGAGGTAAACTCTTCACTGAGGAACAGGAACCAGTAGAGGAGGTAAACTCCTCACTGAGGAACAGGAACCAGTAGTGGAGGTAAACTCCTCACTGAGGAACAGGAACCAGTAGAGGATGTAAACTCCTCACTGAGGAACAGGAACCAGTAGTGGAGGTAAACTCCTCACTGAGGAACAGGAACCAGTAGTGGAGGTAAACTCCTCACTGAGGAACAGGAACCAGTAGAGGAGGTAAACTCCTCACTGAGGAACAGGAACCAGTAGAGGAGGTAAACTCCTCACAGAGGAACAGGAACCAGTAGTGGAGGTAAACTCCTCACTGAGGAACAGGAACCAGTAGTGGAGGTAAACTCCTCACTGAGGAACAGGAACCAGTAGAGGAGGTAAACTCCTCACTGAGGAACAGGAACCAGTAGTGGAGGTAAAGTCCTCACTGAGGAACAGGAACCAGTAGAGGAGGTGAACTCACTGAGGAACAGGAACCAGTAGAGGATGTAAACTCACTGAGGAACAGGAACCAGTAGTGAAGGTAAACTCCTCACTGAGGAACAGGAACCAGTAGTGGAGGTAAAGTCCTCACTGAGGAACAGGAACCAGTAGAGGAGGTGAACTCACTGAGGAACAGGAACCAGTAGAGGAGGTAAAATCCTCACTCAGGAACAGGAACCAGTAGTGGAGGTAAACTCCTCACTGAGGAACAGGAACCAGTAGAGGAGGTAAACTCCTCACTGAGGAACAGGAACCAGTAGAGGAGGTAAACTCCTCACTGAGGAACAGGAACCAGTAGAGGAGTTAAACTCACTGAGGAACAGGAACCAGTAGTGGAGGTAAACTCCTCACTGAGGAACAGGAACCAGTAGTGGAGGTAAACTCCTCACTGAGGAACAGGAACCAGTAGAGGAGGTAAACTCCTCACTGAGGAACAGGAACCAGTAGTGGAGGTAAACTCCTCACTGAGGAACAGGAACCAGTAGATGAGGTAAACTCCTCACTGAGGAACAGGAACCAGTAGAGGAGGTAAACTCACTGAGGAACAGGAACCAGTAGTGGAGGTAAACTCCTCACTGAGGAACAGGAACCAGTAGTGGAGGTAAACTCCTCACTGAGGAACAGGAACCAGTAGTGGAGGCAAACTCCTCACTGAGGAACAGGAACCAGTAGTGGATGTAAACTCCTCACTGAGGAACAGGAACCAGTAGAGGAGGTAAACTCTTCACTGAGGAACAGGAACCAGTAGAGGAGGAAAACTCCTCACTGAGGAACAGGAACCAGTAGTGGAGGTAAACTCACTGAGGAACAGGAACCAGTAGAGGAGGTGAACTCACTGAGGAACAGGAACCAGTAGTGGAAGTAAACTCACTGAGGAACAGGAACCAGTAGTGGAGGTAAACTCCTCACTGAGGAACAGGAACCAGTAGAGGAGGTAAACTCCTCACTGAGGAACAGGAACCAGTAGTGGAGGTAAACTCCTCACTGAGGAACAGGAACCAGTAGAGGAGGTAAACTCCTCACTGAGGAACAGGAACCAGTAGAGGAGGTAAACTCCTCACTGAGGAACAGGAACCAGTAGAGGAGGTAAACTCACTGAGGAACAGGAACCTGTAGTGGAGGTAAACTCACTGAGGAACAGGAACCTGTAGTGGAGGTAAACTCACTGAGGAACAGGAACCAGTAGTGGAGGTAAACTCCTCACTGAGGAACAGGAACCAGTAGAGGAGGTAAACTCCTCACTGAGGAACAGGAACCACTAGTGGAGGTAAACTCCTCACTGAGGAACAGGAACCAGTAGAGGAGGTAAACTCCTCACTGAGGAACAGGAACCAGTAGTGGAGGTAAACTCCTCACTGAGGAACAGGAACCAGTAGTGGAGGTAAAGTCCTCACTGAGGAACAGGAACCAGTAGAGGAGGTGAACTCACTGAGGAACAGGAACCAGTAGAGGATGTAAACTCACTGAGGAACAGGAACCAGTAGTGAAGGTAAACTCCTCACTGAGGAACAGGAACCAGTAGTGGAGGTAAAGTCCTCACTGAGGAACAGGAACCAGTAGAGGAGGTGAACTCACTGAGGAACAGGAACCAGTAGAGGAGGTAAAATCCTCACTCAGGAACAGGAACCAGTAGTGGAGGTAAACTCCTCACTGAGGAACAGGAACCAGTAGAGGAGGTAAACTCCTCACTGAGGAACAGGAACCAGTAGAGGAGGTAAACTCCTCACTGAGGAACAGGAACCAGTAGAGGAGTTAAACTCACTGAGGAACAGGAACCAGTAGTGGAGGTAAACTCCTCACTGAGGAACAGGAACCAGTAGTGGAGGTAAACTCCTCACTGAGGAACAGGAACCAGTAGAGGAGGTAAACTCCTCACTGAGGAACAGGAACCAGTAGTGGAGGTAAACTCCTCACTGAGGAACAGGAACCAGTAGATGAGGTAAACTCCTCACTGAGGAACAGGAACCAGTAGAGGAGGTAAACTCACTGAGGAACAGGAACCAGTAGTGGAGGTAAACTCCTCACTGAGGAACAGGAACCAGTAGAGGAGGTAAACTCACTGAGGAACAGGAACCAGTAGTGGAGGTTAACTCCTCACTGAGGAACAGGAGCCAGTAGTGGAGGTAAACTCCTCACTGAGGAACAGGAACCAGTAGTGGAGGCAAACTCCTCACTGAGGAACAGGAACCAGTAGTGGAGGTAAACTCACTGAGGAACAGGAACCAGTAGAGGAGGTGAACTCCTGACTGAGGAACAGGAACCAGTAGTGGAGGTAAACTCCTCACTGAGGAACAGGAACCAATAGAGGAGGTAAACTCCTCACTGAGGAACAGGAACCAGTAGTGGAGGTAAACTCCTCACTGAGGAACAGGAACCAGTAGAGGAGGTAAACTCCTCACTGAGGAACAGGAACCAGTAGTGGAGGTAAACTCCTCACTGAGGAACAGGAACCAGTAGTGGAGGTAAACTCCTCACTGAGGAACAGGAACCAGTAGAGGAGGTAAACTCCTCACTGAGGAACAGGAACCAGTAGAGGATGTAAACTCACTAAGGAACAGGAACCAGTAGTGGAGGTAAACTCACTGAGGAACAGGAACCAGTAGTGGAGGTAAACTCCTCACTGAGGAACAGGAACCAGTAGAGGAGGTAAACTCCTCACTGAGGAACAGGAACCAGTAGAGGAGGTAAACTCCTCACTGAGGAACAGGAACCAGTAGAGGAGGTAAACTCCTCACTGAGGAACAGGAACCAGTAGTGGAGGTAACTCCTCACTGAGGAACAGGAACCAGTAGAGGAGGTAAACTCCTCACTGAGGAACAGGAACCAGTAGAGGAGGTAAACTCCTCACTGAGTAACAGGAACAAGTAGAGGAGGTAAACTCACTGAGGAACAGGAACCAGTAGAGGAGGTAAACTCCTCACTGAGTAACAGGAACAAGTAGAGGAGGTAAACTCACTGAGGAACAGGAACCAGTAGAGGAGGTAAACTCCTCACTGAGGAACAGGAACCAGTAGTGGAGGTAAACTCACTGAGGAACAGGAACCAGTAGTGGAGGTAAACTCACTGAGGAACAGGAACCAGTAGTGGAGGTAAACTCCTCACTGAGGAACAGGAACCAGTAGTGGAGGTAAACTCCTCACTGAGGAACAGGAACCAGTAGTGGAGGTAAACTCACTGAGGAACAGGAACCAGTAGTGGAGGTAAACTCCTCACTGAGGAACAGGAACCAGTAGAGGAGGTAAACTGCTCACTGAGGTACAGGAACCAGTAGAGGAGGTAAACTCACTGAGGAACAGGAACCAGTAGTGGAGGTAAACTCACTGAGGAACAGGAACCAGTAGTGGAGGTAAACTCACTGAGGAACAGGAACCAGTAGTGGAGGTAAACTCCTCACTGAGGACCAGGAACCAGTAGTGGAGGTAAACACCTCACTGAGGAACAGGAACCAGTAGTGGAGGTAAACTCCTCACTGAGGAACAGGAACCAGTAGTGGAGGTAAACTCCTCACTGAGGAACAGGAACCAGTAGTGGAGGTAAACTCCTCACTGAGGAACAGGAACCAGTAGTGGAGGTAAACTTCTCACTGAGGAACAGGAACCAGTAGTGGAGGTAAACTTCTCACTGAGGAACAGGAACCAGTAGTGGAGACAAACTCCTCACTGAGGAACAGGAACCAGTAGAGGATGTAAACTCACTGAGGAACAGGAACCAGTAGTGGAGGTGAACTCCACACTGAGGAACAGGAACCAGTAGTGGAGGTAAACTCCTCACTGAGGAACAGAAACCAGTAGAGGAGGTAAACTCCTCACTGAGGAACAGGAACCAGTAGAGGAGGTAAACTCCTCACTGAGGAACAGGAACCAGTAGAGGAGGTAAACTCCTCATTGAGGAACAGGAACCAGTAGTGGAGGTAAACTCCTCACTGAGGAACAGGAACCAGTAGTGGAGGTAAACTCCTCACTGAGGAACAGGAACCAGTAGTGGAGGTAAACTCCTCACTGAGGAACAGGAACCAGTAGTGGAGGTAAACTCACTGAGGAACAGGAACCAGTAGAGGAGGTAAACTCACTGAGGAACAGGAACCAGTAGTGGAGGTAAACTCCTCACTGAGGAACAGGAACCAGTAGAGGAGGTAAACTCCTCACTGAGGAACAGGAACCAGTAGAGGAGGTAAACTCACTGAGGAACAGGAACCAGTAGAGGAGGTAAACTCCTCACTGAGGAACAGGAACCAGTAGAGGAGGTAAACTCCTCACTCAGGAACAGGAACCAGTAGTGGAGGTAAACTCCTCACTGAGGAACAGGAACCAGTAGTGGAGGTAAACTCCTCACTGAGGAACAGGAACCAGTAGTGTAGGCAAACTCCTCACTGAGGAACAGGAACCAGTAGTGGAGGTGAACTCACTGAGGAACAGGAACCAGTAGAGGAGGTGAACTCACTGAGGAACAGGAACCAGTAGTGGAAGTAAACTCACTGAGGAACAGGAACCAGTAGTGGAGGTAAACTCTTCACTGAGGAACAGGAACCAGTAGAGGAGGTAAACTCCTCACTGAGGAACAGGAACCAGTAGTGGAGGTAAACTCCTCACTGAGGAACAGGAACCAGTAGTGGAGGTAAACTCCTCACTGAGGAACAGGAACCAGTAGTGGAGGTAAACTCACTGAGGAACAGGAACCAGTAGAGGAGGAAAACTCCTCACTGAGGAACAGGAACCAGTAGTGGAGGTAAACTCACTGAGGAACAGGAACCAGTAGAGGAGGTGAACTCACTGAGGAACAGGAACCAGTAGTGGAAGTAAACTCACTGAGGAACAGGAACCAGTAGTGGAGGTAAACTCCTCACTGAGGAACAGGAACCAGTAGAGGAGGTAAACTCCTCACTGAGGAACAGGAACCAGTAGTGGAGGTAAACTCCTCACTGAGGAACAGGAACCAGTAGAGGAGGTAAACTCCTCACTGAGGAACAGGAACCAGTAGAGGAGGTAAACTCCTCACTGAGGAACAGGAACCAGTAGAGGAGGTAAACTCACTGAGGAACAGGAACCTGTAGTGGAGGTAAACTCACTGAGGAACAGGAACCTGTAGTGGAGGTAAACTCACTGAGGAACAGGAACCAGTAGTGGAGGTAAACTCCTCACTGAGGAACAGGAACCAGTAGTGGAGGTAAACTCCTCACTGAGGAACAGGAACCAGTAGTGGAGGTAAACTCACTGAGGAACAGGAACCAGTAGAGGAGGTGAACTCACTGAGGAACAGGAACCAGTAGAGGAGGTAAACTCACTGAGGAACAGGAACCAGTAGAGGAGGTGAACTCACTGAGGAACAGGAACCAGTAGAGGAGGTAAACTCACTGAGGAACAGGAACCAGTAGAGGAGGTGAACTCACTGAGGAACAGGAACCAGTAGAGGAGGTAAACTCCTCACTGAGGAACAGGAACCAGTAGAGGAGGTAAACTCCTCACTGAGGAACAGGAACCAGTAGAGGAGTTAAACTCACTGAGGAACAGGAACCAGTAGTGGAGGTAAACTCCTCACTGAGGAACAGGAACCAGTAGTGGAGGTAAACTCCTCACTGAGGAACAGGAACCAGTAGTGGAGGTAAACTCACTGAGGAACAGGAACCAGTAGAGGAGGTGAACTCACTGAGGAACAGGAACCAGTAGAGGAGGTAAACTCCTCACTGAGGAACAGGAACCAGTAGAGGACAACAGTCAGCCCTGACAACAGTCAGCCTTCATCACATCCAGAGGCTAAAACACACTGCTAGTCGTAGCGCCACCTGCGGGAACATACTTCCAATCGTTGAGCAGCAAGGGTGTGAGGACCCGGCCAATGCTGCTTGCAGCTTTAATTATTATCCTCATTTTTCTCCCATAACCTCCAATGAGTTTTTGAGGGCCTAAACATAACTTTTTGCGACACGCTGCACACCAACAAGCCCGGCGAAGAAACACCGGCGCCGCCAGACTTGTAACTACCTAATTGCACGACATGCTAGCGACGGTCAGGCAGGAATGATGTGAACCAGGAGAGTGCAGCAACAGTAATCCCTATGCCGGCCAGGCGGTCCAGGAGTAGTGGGGGGGAGATTGTGTCAACAGCTGCGCTGAGGTGGAGGGTGAGAATGGTAAGTAGTCTGGAGTCCGCTGGACGGAGGAGGTCCTTGGTCATTTGGACTGGGGCTGTTTCAGTGCTGTGTTTTGGACGGAAACGGGATTGAAAAGGTTCACGAAGGTCGTTTACGTCCAGATGTGACTGTCATTGTGCGGCAACCACCCTTTCAAGTATTTTGGAACAGAATGAGAGGTTGGAGATTTCAGGTATATTGGAATCTGCCTGAAACCTTGACTGGACACGTTACAAGTGTGATCACAGTCCTGCCCTGATGAATTCCACACACCAATATACAGTCACAGTGAGAGCGCCACCTGTTGGATGGACAGGAAGTGCTGCATAACGAGCCAGTACGTGCTACACTCAAAAAGTCAGACAAAATGGTAGATATTGTGTTTTATCTGAAAACATAAATGCACCTTTGTGGCATTGCTTGGAGTTAATCCTTTTGAGGACTTGGACTGGATTTTAGTTTGACATCATGTCTAATGTCACGAATACGGACAGGACCCAAGTGCAGGACTCTGGAGGCAGGCTGGGTTCAAACAAGTCTTTTATTTGATGACATCACAGACAGATGAATCGCAGGATGCTCCTTGACATGAAGAGCACAGCAGACTTGATTCCAATGCCCTGGACAGACCGGACGAGACATGGACGACTAACACTGGACCGGACGGACGGGACATCGATAACAAACAACCCGACGCTGAACAAACACACAGACAGGACATATATAGGGCAGGGTGATTACAAGAAGTGGCCACAGGTGAGGTGCTGGACAGCCCAGACCTATGGCCCGCCCACTCTTAAAGGAGACCTCAGCCTACACCCTGACATCTAAAGAATCACAAAAACCTGAACTGACTGACTGTTTTCACCCTTTTCCCCCTACTCATATGGCACTTCTTCAATATTACTAATGTACACGACAGATTGGCAAACGTGGCACCTGACTGGACAGGTCGTTTTCTTGATGTCCCTAACATTACAACACAGTTTCTGACTGTTTGTGATCATGCGTGACTCAAAGGTTCTTCATTCAAATGACTATAATGAATGATTTAGGGTAATGGAAAAGACAATGCTTGAAGGAGTGTGAATGATGCTGATTTAGACCAAATAATGAACTAAGTGCAATGTAAATAGCCTGCACATGGTCAGATCGGCCTCACAGTTGACATATTGAATCAGAGCCCGGCCCTCATCACAACCGTATGATTACTACTTAGGTTTAGACTTCGAAGACGTTGTTCATAATTGTAAAGTGGAGCCATTAACATGAATGCTGCATAGAACGTGCACCACGTAAAATAAATTCTATTAATTGAATTCAATCTCTCCAGCTAAATTATAAAACTCTGACTACATCACTTTTTGCCCGAAATCCACACCCTTTTTCAAAACAAAACAGGGTGTACCTAAATAAAAGTGGGTGTGGGTGTAAGTGGAAGCAATCACCTTTTATTCAGGTAAATAGAAATAATTCTACAAAAATACATATACACCCAATCATTTTGTTTAATATCTCATTAGTATGAAAGATGTAGACCATATATAGAGAGAAGTGACGATCATACGCTATCGCCGCAATCATGAAGCTCATCATCTCATTGACTCTCTTCTCGGCACTCGCCAGTGTCGGTAAGTTACTTTCATCTAGTATCTGTGTCATTTGAAATGAAAAAGGTCTTTGAACTTAACCAGGTTAAAAAATATATATATACCAATGATTAACAAATAATTTACATTTAGTGTTTATGTAGTTTACAGGGTTTGACCAAAATGATGTAAAAGACCTTCTTTTCATTCAATCTGAACTGTGTTCATGTTTCATTAACCTTTTATTTTTTGTTGGTTTGTTTGTCTGTTTTCCATTACAGCTGCCGGCATCACTTGTTACGTGTGCAGAGATTCTAGCGGGTCTGGGTCTGGGTCTGGGTCTGGGTCTGGGTCTGGGGCTGGGTCTGGGTCTGGGGCTGGGTCTGGGTCTGGGGCTGGGTCTGGGGCTGGGTCTGGGTCTGGGACTGGGGGTGGGTCTGTGATTTTTATTATATCTGGGGGTGGGAATGGGTTTGGGTCTGGGGCTGAGTCTGGGGCTGGGTCTGGGGCTGGGTCTGGGGCTGGGTCTGGGGCTGGGTCTGGGTTTGGATCTGGGTCTGGGTTTGGATCTGAGCCTGGGTCTGGGTCTGGGTCTGGGTCTGGGTGTGTCATGGAGCGGTTTACTTGTCCAGAAGAAACTCCATTCTGCATGATATCTTCCACCACTTGTAAGACATTCCTTGTTTTATTCATCACATTTTCTTTGTTTGATTTTTTTTTTATATATAAAATAGGATTTTATATTGGCTTTAATGAGCATTTTTAAACTGTGACTTGACTCCACAGCTGATTTCAATGGTGACCGTGCCGAAGAAGTTTTCATGGGTTGTGCAGGTTACAGTGTGTGTCACGCCCCAGGCTCTTTTATAACTTCATACCAGACGGACAACCTACGTGTTCAAGTAAATACTACATGCTGTGACAGTGACGCGTGCAATTCAGACATTACACCTTGTAAGTAAAGACGGACTACAAAACAAAAAATACAGTTCAAATAAAGTATTTTGGACGAGACCGCTGACTTCTTGGTTCTGTTTTTTTCTGGTTTTCAGTTTTCGATTCAGAACCAAGTTCAAATGGATTATCGTGTCCATCTTGTCACCCAGACGACTACGAATGTAGACCTCACACCATTCAGTGTTCAGATCCTGAAGACATCTGCTTCAACGCCATCCCCGGTCACTATTTACTCAATTATTATTATTGTTATTGTTGCTGTATAAAGTTGAACTGTTCTTTATTCATGCATTTCAATTCTTTAAAACAAGTTTCTGCATGTAAAACTATAATACTGGTCCAACAGGTGGGACATTTTCTGCCTTTGCACCTTTAATGGCGAAAATCTTTGATTGTAGTTTCTCCTAAAATTCGACTCGTATTTTCAACCCAGCCTTGACTCCAATACATTCAAATCATTTCTCATTTCACTTGTGACCTTTTTTGTTCTCCACAGAAAACCCATCGGACACATTCTTTCATTCTGGTTGTGCAACTGCCAACTTCTGTAAAATTGCCTCATCCCAGAGAACTCTGCCTTTCTACCCAGCGGGGGGAAGACTCTCTAAGAGAGTAGGCTGTGTACCTTTCACCACAACCGCTCCTCCAACAACTACTACAACCGCTCCTCCAACAACTACTCCCAAGAACTGCTGCAACGACAACTGCAACAACGGCTGCAACAACGGCTGCAACAACGGCTGCAACAACGGCTGCAACAACCACTGCAACAACCGCTGCAACAACTGCAACTATTGATTGTTTACGACCATTGATAGATTACGACAACTGCTATTCCAACTAAATGTGTTCTACCAATCAATGTTTTCTGTTTCCTGTCCTCTCTACATCCGGTGTAATGTTTTGAAGTTACTCTTTTCTCCTGGAAAGATCTTTTCCTGTTTCATATCTACTCTTGTGGGGCCTTCATAAAATTCTCCCAAATCCTAAAACTTTCCCAAATGATTCAATAAATACACAGCATTCAAACTGCTTGAGTTATATGTGAGTTTTCATTCATAGGTTGCCTTAGTTTGACAAAAGTCACATTGAGTGAACCATATTTTAATACACTGATGCCTCGAACAAACATGTTATCTTTCCAAATGGATTGGATTTGTAAAATAAAAAGATTTAATTAGTGTCTGAACACGAGCAGAGCTGGGCGAGACCCTGCTGAAATGCAAGCAACTATTTTACTTTCTTTTTCTTTTTCTTCTTTACTGGACACTTTACATGTGTGATCACAGTCCAGCCCTGATGAATTCCTCTCTCTCTCTTTCTCACACACACACACACACACACACACACACACACACACACACACACACACACACACACACACACACACGCACACACACACACACACACATGCACACGCACACAAACACACAGACACACACACACACACACACACGCGCACACGCACACAAACACACAGACACACACACACACACACACTTATGCACACCAAGCTGTATATAGGTAGTTAGAATCTGTGTTTATTTGTTTTCATTGTTAATAAATCTAATGTTTGGAATCATACTTGCTGTGTTCTTAATGAGCACAAAGGTGAATGAAATGTCGACTCTTCTGTGTCAAGAACTCCAAAATCCTTCAAGCTTTACTGTTACAGTTTTTGTCAATCACTTTGACACTAGTTTCAGAACCTTGATGTCATTTTTCACAACTCTAGATACAAAACTCACAACCAATGATCAGAATGCACTTTTTTCAAAACTCTAACACTTTTTTTCACTCACTTGGATACAATGCACAAAGACCAAAGATCATTTGTCCATTGAACTTTAATCACCGGTTCAAAATGACACAACTTAACATCACAGTACAATCATTTCAAAATGCTATTCACACATTACATTTCTATTGACTGTCAATTCATTTCAATACAACAATCTAACTATCAATTGATACAACTACTCAAAATGACAAGTAACTGTTGCATGTTAAAGCATAGGCTTGGAAACTGAGGATGAGCATGTTCAAATCATGACATTTTCAGGATGATGACAATGATTGACACCACCTGACACCAATTTGTTACTGATGATTGATCTGACCTTGTCGTATGACAGTAAGGAAGTGACATCCACAACAACATATGTAGTGATACAACATGGAGCAGGCAGGTGGGAACCATGGAGGTCAAGTAGGAGGAGGAAGAGGAGGAAGAGGAAGAGGAGGAAGACGTGGTCAAAGGAATGGCAGAGGAAAAGCACCCAGTTTGAGAGGTGTCCATGGGCCCCGTTGAGACATGTGGGGGGACGGGGTCGAGGACAAGGACCAAGACGGCAGCAGCAAAGAGTCTCCAATGAGATTTGAGCAACGGTTGTTGATCATGTCATCAATCATGACATGATAATGACTGAGGCAGCAAGAATGATAAACCAAACCTTAGAACATCAACGTGGCCTCAATCATGAGAACTTTCTACGATGACAACCGCTGAGTATTCAGCATGCACTACAGTAAACTTTACAGTATAGTACTGTAGTACTCTTACTGTCATTGTCAAATTATTGTACACTGTACTACAGTAAACTTTACAGTATAGTACTGTAGTACTCTTACTGTCATTGTCAAGTTATTGTACACTGTACTACAGTAAACTTTACAGTATTGTACTGTAGTACTCTTACTGTCATTGTCAAGTTATTGTACACTGTACTACAGTAAAGTTTACAGTATTGTACTGTAGTACTCTTACTGTCATTGTCAAGTTATGGTACACTGCATGCCAATGTGCAGCACAGAGTAGGAAATGTGACTATTACTGTAAAATGTGTTCTACAGTATGACGACAGGTTCTTCCTGTCAGATTCCTACACAATTGAGACGAGACCCAATGGTGGAGGTAAACTCCTCACTGAGGAACAGGAACCAGTAGTGGAGGTAAACTCCTCACTGAGGAACAGGAACCAGTAGTGGAGGTAAACTCCTCACTGAGGAACAGGAACCAGTAGTGGAGGTAAACTCCTCACTGAGGAACAGGAACCAGTAGTGGAGGTAAACTCCTCACTGAGGAACAGGAACCAGTAGAGGAGGTAAACTCCTCACTGAGGAACAGGAACCAGTAGAGGAGGTAAACTCCTCACTGAGTAACAGGAACAAGTAGAGGAGGTAAACTCACTGAGGAACAGGAACCAGTAGTGGAGGTAAACTCACTGAGGAACAGGAACCAGTAGTGGAGGTAAACTCCTCACTGAGGAACAGGAACCAGTAGTGGAGGTAAACTCCTCACTGAGGAACAGGAACCAGTAGTGGAGGTAAACTCCTCACTGAGGAACAGGAACCAGTAGTGGAGGTAAACTCCTCACTGAGGAACAGGAACCAGTAGAGGAGGTAAACTCCTCACTGAGGAACAGGAACCAGTAGTGGAGGTAAACTCCTCACTGAGTAACAGGAACAAGTAGAGGAGGTAAACTCCTCACTGAGGAACAGGAACCAGTAGAGGAGGTAAACTCCTCACTGAGGAACAGGAACCAGTACAGGAGGTAAACTCCTCACTGAGGAACAGGAACCAGTAGAGGAGGTAAACTCCTCACTGAGTAACAGGAACAAGTAGAGGAGGTAAACTCCTCACTGAGGAACAGGAACCAGTAGAGGAGGTAAACTCACTGAGGAACAGGAACCAGTAGTGGAGGTAAACTCACTGAGGAACAGGAACCAGTAGTGGAGGTAAACTCCTCACTGAGGAACAGGAACCAGTAGTGGAGGTAAACTCACTGAGGAACAGGAACCAGTAGAGGAGGTAAACTCACTGAGGAACAGGAACCAGTAGTGGAGGTAAACTCACTGAGGAACAGGAACCAGTAGTGGAGGTAAACTCACTGAGGAACAGGAACCAGTAGAGGATGTAAACTCACTGAGGAACAGGAACCAGTAGTAGAGGTAAACTCCTCACTGAGGAACAGGAACCAGTAGAGGAGGTAAACTCCTCACTGAGGAACAGGAACCAGTAGAGGAGGTAAACTCCTCACTGAGGAACAGGAACCAGTAGTGGAGGTAAACTCCTCACTGAGGAACAGGAACCAGTAGTGGAGGTAAACTCACTGAGGAACAGGAACCAGTAGAGGATGTAAACTCCTCACTGAGGAACAGGAACCAGTAGAGGAGGTAAACTCCTCACTGAGGAACAGGAACCAGTAGTGGAGGTAAACTCCTCACTGAGGAACAGGAACCAGTAGTGGAGGTAAACTCACTGAGGAACAGGAACCAGTAGAGGAGGTAAACTCCTCACTGAGTAACAGGAACCAGTAGAGGAGGTAAACTCCTCACTGAGGAACAGTTACCAGTAGTGGAGGTAAACTCCTCACTGAGGAACAGGAACCAGTAGATGAGGTAAACTCCTCACTGAGGAACAGGAACCAGTAGAGGAGGTAAACTCACTGAGGAACAGGAACCAGTAGTGGAGGTAAACTCCTCACTGAGGAACAGGAACCAGTAGAGGAGGTAAACTCACTGAGGAACAGGAACCAGTAGTGGAGGTAAACTCCTCACTGAGGAACAGGAACCAGTAGTGGAGGTAAACTCCTCACTGAGGAACAGGAACCAGTAGTGGAGGCAAACTCCTCACTGAGGAACAGGAACCAGTAGTGGAGGTAAACTCACTGAGGAACAGGAACCAGTAGAGGAGGTGAACTCCTCACTGAGGAACAGGAACCAGTAGAGGAGGTAAACTCCTCACTGAGGAACAGGAACCAGTAGTGGAGGTAAACTCCTCACTGAGGAACAGGAACCAGTAGTGGAGGTAAACTCCTCACTGAGGAACAGGAACCAGTAGAGGATGTAAACTCCTCACTGAGGAACAGGAACCAGTAGAGGATGTAAACTACTCACTGAGGAACAGGAACCAGTAGTGGAGGTAAACTCCTCACTGAGGAACAGGAACCAGTAGTGGAGGTAAACTCCTCACTGAGGAACAGGAACCAGTAGTGGAGGTAAACTCCTCACTGAGGAACAGGAACCAGTAGTGGAGGTAAACTCCTCACTGAGGAACAGGAACCAATAGTGGAGGTAAACTCCTCACTGAGGAACAGGAACCAGTAGAGGAGGTAAACTCCTCACTGAGGAACAGGAACCAGTAGAGGATGTAAACTCACTGAAGAACAGGAACCAGTAGTGGAGGTAAACTCCTCACTGAGGAACAGGAACCAGTAGTGGAGGTAAACTCCTCACTGAGGAACAGGAACCAGTTGTGGAGGTAAACTCCTCACTGAGGAACAGGAACCAGTAGAGGAGGTAAACTCCTCACTGAGGAACAGGAACCAGTAGAGGAGGAAAACTCCTCACTGAGGAACAGGAGCCAGTAGAGGAGGTAAACTCTTCACTGAGGAACAGGAACCAGTAGAGGAGGTAAACTCCTCACTGAGTAACAGGAACCAGTAGTGGAGGTAAACTCCTCACTGAGTAACAGGAACCAGTAGAGGAGGTAAACTCCTCACTGAGGAACAGGAGCCAGTAGAGGAGGTAAACTCTTCACTGAGGAACAGGAACCAGTAGAGGAGGTAAACTCCTCACTGAGTAACAGGAACCAGTAGAGGAGGTAAACTCACTAAGGAACAGGAACCAGTAGTGGAGATAAACTCCTCACTGAGGAACAGGAACCAGTAGTGGAAGTAAACTCCTCACTGAGGAACAGGAACCAGTAGTGGAAGTAAACTCCTCACTGAGGAACAGGAACCAGTAGAGGAGGTAAACTCCTCACTGAGGAACAGGAACCAGTAGTGGAAGTAAACTCCTCACTGAGGAACAGGAACCAGTAGAGGAGGTAAACTCCTCACTGAGGAACAGGAACCAGTAGAGGAGGTAAACTCCTCACTGAGGAACAGGAACCAGTAGTGGAGGTAAACTCCTCACTGAGGAACAGGAACCAGTAGAGGAGGTAAACTCCTCACTGAGTAACAGGAACAAGTAGAGGAGGTAAACTCACTGAGGAACAGGAACCAGTAGTGGAGGTAAACTCACTGAGGAACAGGAACCAGTAGTGGAGGTAAACTGCTCACTGAGGAACAGGAACCAGTAGAGGAGGTAAACTCACTGAGGAACAGGAACCAGTAGTGGAGGTAAACTCACTGAGGAACAGGAACCAGTAGAGGAGGTAAACTCCTCACTGAGGAACAGGAACCAGTAGAGGAGGTAAACTCACTGAGGAACAGGAACCAGTAGTGGAGGTAAACTCCTCACTGAGGAACAGGAACCAGTAGTGGAGGTAAACTCCTCACTGAGGACCAGGAACCAGTAGTGGAGGTAAACTCCTCACTGAGGAACAGGAACCAGTAGTGGAGTTAAACTCCTCACTGAGGAACAGGAACCAGTAGTGGAGGTAAACTCCTCACTGAGGAACAGGAACCAGTAGAGGAGGTAAACTCCTCACTGAGGAACAGGAACCAGTAGAGGAGGTAAACTCACTGAGGAACAGGAACCAGTAGTGGAGGTAAACTCCTCACTGAGGAACAGGAACCAGTAGTGGAGGTAAACTTCTCACTGAGGAACAGGAACCAGTAGTGGAGACAAACTCCTCACTGAGGAACAGGAACCAGTAGAGGATGTAAACTCACTGAGGAACAGGAACCAGTAGTGGAGGTGAACTCCTCACTGAGGAACAGGAACCAGTAGTGGAGGTAAACTCCTCACTGAGGAACAGAAACCAGTAGAGGAGGTAAACTCCTCACTGAGGAACAGGAACCAGTAGAGGAGGTAAACTCCTCACCGAGGAACAGGAACCAGTAGTGGAGGTAAACTCCTCAGTGAGGAACAGGAACCAGTAGAGGAGGTAGACTCCTCACTGAGGAACAGGAACCAGTAGAGGAGGTAAACTCCTCACTGAGG
Organism: Blennius ocellaris; assembly: GCF_963422515.1. Taxonomy (NCBI): domain Eukaryota; kingdom Metazoa; phylum Chordata; class Actinopteri; order Blenniiformes; family Blenniidae; genus Blennius; species Blennius ocellaris. The sequence goes on from NC_137654.1 coordinate 2,041,734, forward strand.
AACAGGAACCAGTAGAGGAGGTAAACTCCTCACTGAGGAACAGGAACCAGTAGTGGAGGTAAACTCCTCACTGAGGAACAGGAACCAGTAGAGGAGATAAACTCCTCACTGAGGAACAGGAACCAATAGTGGAGGTAAACTCCTCACTGAGGAACAGGAACCAGTAGAGGAGGTAAACTCCTCACTGAGGAACAGGAACCAGTAGAGGAGGTAAACTCACTGAGGAACAGGAACCAGTAGTGGAGGTAAACTCCTCACTGAGGAACAGGAACCAGTAGAGGAGGTAAACTCCTCACTGAGGAACAGGAACCAGTAGAGGAGGTAAACTCACTGAGGAACAGGAACCAGTAGAGGAGGTAAACTCCTCACTGAGGAACAGGAACCAGTAGAGGAGGTAAACTCCTCACTCAGGAACAGGAACCAGTAGTGGAGGTAAACTCCTCACTGAGGAACAGGAACCAGTAGTGGAGGTAAACTCCTCACTGAGGAACAGGAACCAGTAGTGGAGGCAAACTCCTCACTGAGGAACAGGAACCAGTAGTGGAGGTGAACTCACTGAGGAACAGGAACCAGTAGAGGAGGTGAACTCACTGAGGAACAGGAACCAGTAGTGGAAGTAAACTCACTGAGGAACAGGAACCAGTAGTGGAGGTAAACTCCTCACTGAGGAACAGGAACCAGTAGAGGAGGTAAACTCCTCACTGAGGAACAGGAACCAGTAGTGGAGGTAAACTCCTCACTGAGGAACAGGAACCAGTAGTGGAGGTAAACTCACTGAGGAACAGGAACCAGTAGAGGAGGTAAACTCCTCACTGAGGAACAGGAACCAGTAGTGGAGGAAAACTCCTCACTGAGGAACAGGAACCAGTAGTGGAGGTAAACTCCTCACTGAGGAACAGGAAACAGTAGTGGAGGCAAACTCCTCACTGAGGAACAGGAACCAGTAGAGGAGGTAAACTCACTGAGGAACAGGAACCAGTAGAGGAGGTGAACTCACTGAGGAACAGGAACCAGTAGTGGAAGTAAACTCACTGAGGAACAGGAACCAGTAGTGGAGGTGAACTCACTGAGGAACAGGAACCAGTAGAGGAGGTAAACTCCTCACTGAGGAACAGGAACCAGTAGAGGAGGTAAACTCACTGAGGAACAGGAACCAGTAGTGGAGGTAAACTCCTCACTGAGGAACAGGAACCAGTAGAGGAGGTAAACTCACTGAGGAACAGGAACCAGTAGTGGAGGTAAACTCCTCACTGAGGAACAGGAACCAGTAGTGGAGGTAAACTCCTCACTGAGGAACAGGAACCAGTAGTGGAGGCAAACTCCTCACTGAGGAACAGGAACCAGTAGTGGAGGTAAACTCACTGAGGAACAGGAACCAGTAGAGGAGGTGAACTCACTGAGGAACAGGAACCAGTAGTGGAAGTAAACTCACTGAGGAACAGGAACCAGTAGTGGAGGTAAACTCCTCACTGAGGAACAGGAACCAGTAGAGGAGGTAAACTCCTCACTGAGGAACAGGAACCAGTAGAGGAGGTAAACTCTTCACTGAGGAACAGGAACCAGTAGAGGAGGTAAACTCACTGAGGAACAGGAACCAGTAGTGGAGGTAAACTCACTGAGGAACAGGAACCAGTAGTGGAGGTAAACTCACTGAGGAACAGGAACCAGTAGAGGAGGTAAACTCACTGAGGAACAGGAACCAGTAGAGGAGGTAAACTCACTGAGGAACAGGAACCAGTAGAGGAGGTAAACTCACTGAGGAACAGGAACCAGTAGAGGAGGTAAACTCCTCACTGAGGAACAGGAACCAGTAGAGGAGGTAAACTCTTCACTGAGGAACAGGAACCAGTAGAGGAGGTAAACTCACTGAGGAACAGGAACCAGTAGTGGAGGTAAACTCACTGAGGAACAGGAACCAGTAGTGGAGGTAAACTCACTGAGGAACAGGAACCAGTAGAGGAGGTAAACTCCTCACTGAGGAACAGGAACCAGTAGAGGATGTAAACTCCTCACTGAGGAACAGGAACCAGTAGTGGAGGTAAACTCACTGAGGAACAGGAACCAGTAGTGGAGGTAAACTCACTGAGGAACAGGAACCAGTAGTGGAGGTAAACTCACTGAGGAACAGGAACCAGTAGAGGAGGTAAACTCACTGAGGAACAGGAACCAGTAGAGGAGGTAAACTCCTCACTGAGGAACAGGAACCAGTAGTGGAGGTAAACTCACTGAGGAACAGGAACCAGTAGTGGAGGTAAACTCCTCACTGAGGAACAGGAACCAGTAGAGGAGGTAAGTCACTGAGGAACAGGAACCAGTAGTGGAGGTAAACTCCTCACTGAGGAACAGGAACCAGTAGAGGAGGTAAACTCACTGAGGAACAGGAACCAGTAGTGGAGGTAAACTCCTCACTGAGGAACAGGAACCAGTAGAGGAGGTAAGTCACTGAGGAACAGGAACCAGTAGAGGAGGTAAACTCCTCACTGAGGAACAGGAACCAGTAGTGGAGGTAAACTCCTCACTGAGGAACAGGAACCAGTAGTGGAGGTAAACTCCTCACTCAGGAACAGGAACCAGTAGAGGAGGTAAACTCCTCACTGAGGAACAGGAACCAGTAGAGGAGGTAAACTCCTCACTGAGGAACAGGAACCAGTAGTGGAGGTAAACTCCTCACTGAGGAACAGGAACCAGTAGAGGAGGTAAACTCCTCACTGAGGAACAGGAACCAGTAGAGGAGGTAAACTCCTCACTGAGGAACAGGAACCAGTAGTGGAGGTAAACTCCTCACTCAGGAACAGGAACCAGTAGTGGAGGTAAACTCCTCACTGAGGAACAGGAACCAGTAGAGGAGGTAAACTCCTCACTGAGGAACAGGAACCAGTAGTGGAGGTAAAGTCCTCACTGAGGAACAGGAACACTGTGGTCAACATGGTCCAGACAGAAATGACTTTAGGCTGAGAGAAATCAGACAGAACATCCTGGACCATGAAGATCTCTTCAGGAATGTGGAAGACAGAAGTTTGCACACCTTTGCACGTGTTCTGAAAAGGTACCAGGTGTCCCTCAAACAGTTGTACCATGTGCCTTTTGAAAGAAATGCAGACAGAGTGAAGCAGGAGGATTGAGTTTGTTCAGGTATGTTCAGTTTCATGATGCTTGTTTGTGAAACATTTCCCATCATTGTACTATAATCAGTACTGTATATCATTGTACTATAATCAGTACTGTACAGTAATCCTCTTTCCAACATGTCTTCTTGTACACAGAGGGTGACGTCCTGGATGCACATGAAAATGATCACAGATTTGTGTTTGTGGATGAGACAGGCTTCAACCTGCCAAGACAAGGAGGAGAGGGAGAGAATTACAGTAACTGGCCAGCGGGCCACCGTACAAGCACCTGGACGGGGGGGGGGGGGGGGGGGGGGGGGCAACATCAGTATGTGTGTGGCGATGTCAGAAGATGGGGTGATAGGGTGTAAAACTCTGATTGGTGCATACAATGCAGAGATCCTTGCATTTCTTGACGAGCTCCAGTAACTCTAGTCTGCAGATCTGTTGGTGTAATTGATGTCATTGTTTGGGACTACGTCAGGTTCCACCATGCTCCTCTGGTACAGGCATGGTTTCAGGGACTACGTCAGGTTCCACCATGCTCCTCTGCTGCAGACATGGTTTCAGGGACTACGTCAGGTTCCACCATGCTCCTCTGCTGCAGGCATGGTTTCAGGGACTACGTCAGGTTCCACCATGCTCCTCTGGTACAGGCATGGTTTCAGGGACTACGTCAGGTTCCACCATGCTCCTCTGCTGCAGGCATGGTTTCAGGGACTACGTCAGGTTCCACCATGCTCCTCTGCTGCAGACATGGTTTCAGGGACTACGTCAGGTTCCACCATGCTCCTCTGGTACAGGCATGGTTTCAGGGACTATGTCAGGTTCCACCATGCTCCTCTGGTGCAGGCATGGTTTCAGGGACTACGTCAGGTTCCACCATGCTCCTCTGGTGCAGGCATGGTTTCAGGGACTACGTCAGGTTCCACCATGCTCCTCTGGTGCACACATGGTTTCAGGGACTACGTCAGGTTCCAGCATGCTCCTCTGGTGCAGACATGGTTTCAGGGACTACGTCAGGTTCCACCATGCTCCTCTGGTGCAGGCATGGTTTCAGGCCCATCCACAGTTCCTCACTGTGTACTTGTCCCTATACTCTCCTTTCCTTACTGTAACCCCATTGAGGAGTTTTTCTCCACATGGAGGTGCAAAGTATATGATCGGCATCCGCATCAACAAGTGACCTTCTTCAGGCCATGGACAATGTGATGACATAACCACAGCCCAGGTTCAGGCCTGACACCAGGCACGTAGGTTCTTTCCAAAATGTTTGACAAACGACAACATCTTTGCAGATGTGGATGAGAACCTGTGGCCCAATCCACAAGACGGGGTTGATGGGGATGACGAGTGATTGTTCCTTTGTTTAGCTTTTTTTTTTCTTACTGTACAGTATCCAGGTGTGGAGCAGTTTGTTTTGCAGGACTTTTTTTTTTGTTTTTTTGTTACAGTAATTGTTACTTTCATTCAACTTGTGTTGTCATTGAGTTTGTATTCATCAATAAATTTCACCTTTGTTCAACTAAAACTGTGATTCCACTGTCTGTGGTGTTCTCTCAACTCGTCATTTTACTGTACGTACAATGACAATACGTGAAGCACAGGATGAAACATGGATCACATATTTTGGACTACAATATTTAATGGTTGTACAAACGACTAAACTGTGACATTGTGTGTCTGTTGTGAGTGTGTGATTTAAAGAAATGTCTCTATGGTAGTTCTGGATAAAGTAGTTCTTTGAACCAATTATTCTGTGAGTGCAAGCTTTCTTTAAAGTTACGAATAAACAATGCAATGTTTTGAACATTGGAAAGTCTGTGATACAAGTGCTGACTGTTGCGAGTTTTGTATCTAGAGTTGTGAAAAATGACATCAAGGTTCTGAAACTAGTGTCAAAGTGATTGACAAAAACTGTAATTCTGGTCATTGTAATTAATTTAACTATTAATTCAAATTCCTGATTGACTGTTTAGTATATCTTATGGGACTGAAATAACTGAATTGGCTATCATTTCCTGTTAAGACAAGTGGCGCTCCGAGGTATCTTAAACAGATCAGATTACATTTTCAATAACATAATTAATAATTATCTGACAACAATTATTAATCATTATCAATAAACAAACACAATATAAATGTTTCCTCGTGATCCTTATGAGGTAAAAAAATCCCAACATAATGGTGCCCCGTGTGAGGTGTGGCAAAGTCGACTGTCATTCATATTTGCTCAAAATTAATATCAGCGTACATTCTGGTACAAACCAAAAAATCTCTAATTCCGGTATGAAATCTCCCAAAGCTTTCACATCCACCATTGTCTTCCTGCTACCGCAGTGGACATCCAGCCTACTTACAAGAGTACGTTGTGGTGAAAATTATTTTATTCACAACTGAAGCAAAATTGAGAGACAGTGTGTAAGAAAATAAGCCAATTGAGTTACACTGGAGTTGCTGCTCCAGCTGGCCTCTCCAAGTCACTACCCTATAGTGACACACATTAGCATTCAAATGAGACCCATTCAATGCAACGATGCAACAATGCACCAATGCACCAATGCAACGTATCTTACAGGACTGATATAACTGAACTGGCTATCATTTCATGTTAAGACAGGTAGTGCTCCGACGTATCTGATACAGATCAGATTACATTTTCAATAATATGATGAATAACTATCTTCGATAATGATTAATTCTTATCGATAGCCAAACACAACATAAATGGTTCCTCATGATCCATATGAGGTAAGAAACCCCTACAACAGTCAGCCCTCATCACATCCAGAGGCTAAAACACACTGCTAGTCGTAGCGCCACCTGCGGGAACATACTTCCAATCGTTGAGCAGCAAGGGTGTGAGGACCCGGCCAATGCTGCTTGCAGCTTTAATTATTATCCTCATTATTCTCCCATAACCTCCAATGAGTTTTTGAGGGCCTAAACATAACTTTTTGCGACACGCTGCACACCAGCAAGCCCGGCGAAGAAACACCGGCGCCGCCAGACTTGTAACTACCTAATTGCACGACATGCTAGCGACGGTCAGGCAGGTATGATGTGAACCAGGAGAGTGCAGCAACAGTAATCCCTATGCCGGCCAGGCGGTCCAGGAGTAGTGGGGGGGAGATTGTGTCAACAGCTGCGCTGAGGTGGAGGGTGAGAATGGTAAGTAGTCTGGAGTCCGCTGGACGGAGGAGGTCCTTGGTCATTTGGACTGGGGCTATTTCAGTGCTGTGTTTTGGACGGAAACGGGATTGAAAAGGTTCACGAAGGTCGTTTACGTCCAGATGTGACTGTCATTGTGCGGCAACCACCCTTTCAAGTATTTTGGAACAAAATGAGAGGTTGGAGATTTCAGGTATATTGGAATCTGCCTGAAACCTTGACTAGACACGTTACAAGTGTGATCACAGTCCTGCCCTGATGAATTCCACACACCAATATACAGTCACAGTGAGAGCGCCACCTGTTGGATGGACAGGAAGTGCTGCATAACGAGCCAGTACGTGCTACACTCAAAAAGTCAGACAAAATGGTAGATATTGTGTTTTATCTGAAAACATAAATGCACCTTTGTGGCATTGCTTGGAGTTAATCCTTTTGAGGACTTGGACTGGATTTTAGTTTGACATCATGTCTAATGTCACGGATACGGACAGGACCCAAGTGCAGGACTCTGGAGGCAGGCTGGGTTCAAACAAGTCTTTTATTTGATGACATCACAGACAGATGAATCGCAGGATGCTCCTTGACATGAAGAGCACAGCAGACTTGATTCCAATGCCCTGGACAGACCGGACGAGACATGGACGACTAACACTGGACCGGACGGACGGGACATCGATAACAAACAACCCGACGCTGAACAAACACACAGACAGGACATATATAGGGCAGGGTGATTACAAGAAGTGGCCACAGGTGAGGTGCTGGACAGCCCAGACCTATGGCCCGCCCACTCTTAAAGGAGACCTCAGCCTACACCCTGACATCTAAAGAATCACAAAAACCTGAACTGACTGACTGTTTTCACCCTTTTTCCCCTACTCATATGGCACTTCTTCAATATTACTAATGTACACGACAGATTGGCAAACGTGGCACCTGACTGGACAGGTCATTGATATCCCTAACATTACGAGACAGTCAGACAAAATGGTAGATATTGTGTTTTATCTGAAAACATAAATGCACCTTTGTGGCATTGCTTGGAGTTAATCCTTTTGAGGACTTGGACTGGATTTTAGTTTGATATCATGTCTAAAGAATCACAAAAACCTGAACTGACTGACTGTTTTCACCCTTTTTCCCCTACTCATATGGCACTTCTTCAATATTACTAATGTACACGACAGATTGGCAAACGTGGCACCTGACTGGACAGGTCATTTCCTTGATATCCCTAACATTACGAGACAGTTTCTGACTGTTTGTGATCATGCGTGACTCAAAGGTTCTTCATTCAAATGACTATAATGAATGATTTAGGGTTATGAAAAAGACAGTACTTGAAGGAGTGTGAATGATGCTGATTTAGACCAAATAATGAACTAAGTGCAATGTAAATAGCCTGCACATGGTCAGATCGGCCTCAAAGTTGACATATTGAATCAGAGCCCGGCCCTCATCACAACCGTATGATTACTACTTAGGTTTAGACTTCGAAGACGTTGTTCATAATTGTAAAGTGGAGCCATTAACATGAATGCTGCATAGAACGTACACCACGTAAAATAAATTCTATTAATTGAATTCAATCTCTCCAGCTAAATTATAAAACTCTGACTACATCACTTTTTGCCCGAAATCCACACCCTTTTTCAAAACAAAACAGGGTGTACCTAAATAAAAGTGGGTGTGGGTGTAAGTGGAAGCAATCACCTTTTATTCAGGTAAATAGAAATAATTCTACAAAAATACATATACACCCAATCATTTTGTTTAATATCTCATTAGTATGAAAGATGTAGACCATATATAGAGAGAAGTGACGATCATACGCTATCGCCGCAATCATGAAGCTCATCATCTCATTGACTCTCTTCTCGGCACTCGCCGGTGTCGGTAAGTTACTTTCATCTAGTATCTGTGTCATTTGAAATGAAAAAGGTCTTTGAACTTAACCAGGTTAAAAAATATATATATACCAATGATTAACAAATAATTTACATTTAGTGTTTATGTAGTTTACAGGGTTTGACCAAAATGATGTAAAAGACCTTCTTTTCATTCAATCTGAACTGTGTTCATGTTTCATTAACCTTTTATTTTTTGTTGGTTTGTTTGTCTGTTTTCCATTACAGCTGCCGGCATCACTTGTTACGTGTGCAGAGATTCTAGCGGGTCTGGGTCTGGGTCTGGGTCTGGGTCTGGGTCTGGGGCTGGGTCTGGGTCTGGGGCTGGGTCTGGGTCTGGGGCTGGGTCTGGGTCTGGGGCTGGGTCTGGGGCTGGGTCTGGGTCTGGGACTGGGGGTGGGTCTGTGATTTTTATTATATCTGGGGGTGGGAATGGGTTTGGGTCTGGGGCTGAGTCTGGGGCTGGGTCTGGGGCTGGGTCTGGGGCTGGGTCTGGGTTTGGATCTGGGTCTGGGTTTGGATCTGAGCCTGGGTCTGGGTCTGGGTCTGGGTCTGGGTGTGTCATGGAGCGGTTTACTTGTCCAGAAGAAACTCCATTCTGCATGATATCTTCCACCACTTGTAAGACATTCCTTGTTTTATTCATCACATTTTCTTTGTTTGATTTTTTTTTTATATATAAAATAGGATTTTATATTGGCTTTAATGAGCATTTTTAAACTGTGACTTGACTCCACAGCTGATTTCAATGGTGACCGTGCCGAAGAAGTTTTCATGGGTTGTGCAGGTTACAGTGTGTGTCACGCCCCAGGCTCTTTTATAACTTCATACCAGACGGACAACCTACGTGTTCAAGTAAATACTACATGCTGTGACAGTGACGCGTGCAATTCAGACATTACACCTTGTAAGTAAAGACGGACTACAAAACAAAAAATACAGTTCAAATAAAGTATTTTGGACGAGACCGCTGACTTCTTGGTTCTGTTTTTTTCTGGTTTTCAGTTTTCGATTCAGAACCAAGTTCAAATGGATTATCGTGTCCATCTTGTCACCCAGACGACTACGAATGTAGACCTCACACCATTCAGTGTTCAGATCCTGAAGACATCTGCTTCAACGCCATCCCCGGTCACTATTTACTCAATTATTATTATTGTTATTGTTGCTGTATAAAGTTGAACTGTTCTTTATTCATGCATTTCAATTCTTTAAAACAAGTTTCTGCATGTAAAACTATAATACTGGTCCAACAGGTGGGACATTTTCTGCCTTTGCACCTTTAATGGCGAAAATCTTTGATTGTAGTTTCTCCTAAAATTCGACTCGTATTTTCAACCCAGCCTTGACTCCAATACATTCAAATCATTTCTCATTTCACTTGTGACCTTTTTTGTTCTCCACAGAAAACCCATCGGACACATTCTTTCATTCTGGTTGTGCAACTGCCAACTTCTGTAAAATTGCCTCATCCCAGAGAACTCTGCCTTTCTACCCAGCGGGGGGAAGACTCTCTAAGAGAGTAGGCTGTGTACCTTTCACCACAACCGCTCCTCCAACAACTACTACAACCGCTCCTCCAACAACTACTCCCAAGAACTGCTGCAACGACAACTGCAACAACGGCTGCAACAACGGCTGCAACAACGGCTGCAACAACGGCTGCAACAACGGCTGCAACAACCGCTGCAACAACCGCTGCAACAACTGCAACTATTGATTGTTTACGACCATTGATAGATTACGACAACTGCTATTCCAACTAAATGTGTTCTACCAATCAATGTTTTCTGTTTCCTGTCCTCTCTATATCCGGTGTAATGTTTTGAAGTTACTCTTTTCTCCTGGAAAGATCTTTTCCTGTTTCATATCTACTCTTGTGGGGCCTTCATAAAATTCTCCCAAATCCTAAAACTTTCCCAAATGATTCAATAAATACACAGCATTCAAACTGCTTGAGTTATATGTGAGTTTTCATTCATAGGTTGCCTTAGTTTGACAAAAGTCACATTGAGTGAACCATATTTTAATACACTGATGCCTCGAACAAACATGTTATCTTTCCAAATGGATTGGATTTGTAAAATAAAAAGATTTAATTAGTGTCTGAACACGAGCAGAGCTGGGCGAGACCCTGCTGAAATGCAAGCAACTATTTTACTTTCTTTTTCTTTTTCTTCTTTACTGGACACTTTACATGTGTGATCACAGTCCAGCCCTGATGAATTCCTCTCTCTCTCTTTCTCACACACACACACACACACACACACACACACACACACACACACACACACACACACACACACACACACACACACACACACACACACACACACACACACACACACACACACACACGCACACAAACACACAGACACACACACACACACACACTTATGCACACACAGCTGTATATAGGTAGTTAGAATCTGTGTTTATTTGTTTTCATTGTTAATAAATCTAATGTTTGGAATCATACTTGCTGTTTTATTAATGAGCACAAAGGTGAATGAAATGTCGACTCTTCTGTGTCAAGAACTCCAAAATCCTTCAAGCTTTACTGTTACAGTCTTTGTCAATCACTTTGACACTAGTTTCAGAACCTTGATGTCATTTTTCACAACTCTAGATACAAAACTCACAACCAATGATCAGAATGCACTTTTTTCAAAACTCTAACACTTTTTTCACTCACTTGGATACAATGCACAAAGACCAAAGATCATTTGTCCATTGAACTTTAATCACCGGTTCAAAATGACACAACTTAACATCACAGTACAATCATTTCAAAATGCTATTCACACATTACATTTCTATTGACTGTCAATTCATTTCAATACAACAATCTAACTATCAATTGATACAACTACTCAAAATGACAAGTAACTGTTGCATGTTAAAGCATAGTCTTGGAAACTGAGGATGAGCATGTTCAAATCATGACATTTTCAGGATGATGACAATGATTGACACCACCTGACACCAATTTGTTAATGATGATTGATCTGACCTTGTCGTATGACAGTAAGGAAGTGACATCCACAACAACATATGTAGTGATACAACATGGAGCAGGCAGGTGGGAACCATGGAGGTCAAGTAGGAGGAGGAAGAGGAGGAAGAGGAAGAGGAGGAAGACGTGGTCAAAGGAATGGCAGAGGAAAAGCACCCAGTTTGAGAGGTGTCCATGGGCCCCGTTGAGACATGTGGGGGGACGGGGTCGAGGACAAGGACCAAGACGGCAGCAGCAAACAGTCTCCAATGAGATTTGAGCAACGGTTGTTGATCATGTCATCAATCATGACATGATAATGACTGAGGCAGCAAGAATGATAAACCAAACCTTAGAACATCAACGTGGCCTCAATCATGAGAACTTTCTACGATGACAACCGCTGAGTATTCAGCATGCACTACAGTAAACTTTACAGTATAGTACTGTAGTACTCTTACTGTCATTGTCAAATTATTGTACACTGTACTACAGTAAACTTTACAGTATAGTACAGTAGTACTCTTACTGTCATTGTCAAGTTATTGTACACTGTACTACAGTAAACTTTACAGTATTGTACTGTAGTACTCTTACTGTCATTGTCAAGTTATTGTACACTGTACTACAGTAAAGTTTACAGTATTGTACTGTAGTACTCTTACTGTCATTGTCAAGTTATTGTACACTGTACTACAGTAAAGTTTACAGTATTGTACTGTAGTACTCTTACTGTCATTGTCAAGTTATGGTACACTGCATGCCAATGTGCAGACCAGAGTAGGAAATGTGACTATTACTGTAAAATGTGTTCTACAGTATGACGACAGGTTCTTCCTGTCAGATTCCTACACAATTGAGACGAGACCCAATGGTGGAGGTAAACTCCTCACTGAGGAACAGGAACCAGTAGTGGAGGTAAACTCACTGAGGAACAGGAACCAGTAGAGGAGGTAAACTCCTCACTGAGGAACAGGAACCAGTAGTGGAGGTAAACTCCTCACTGAGGAACAGGAACCAGTAGTGGAGGTAAACTCCTCACTGAGGAACAGGAACCAGTAGTGGAGGTAAACTCACTGAGGAACAGGAACCAGTAGAGGAGGTAAACTCACTGAGGAACAGGAACCAGTAGTGGAGGTAAACTCCTCACTGAGGAACAGGAACCAGTAGTGGAGGTAAACTCCTCACTGAGGAACAGGAACCAGTAGTGGAGGTAAACTCCTCACTGAGGAACAGGAACCAGTAGTGGAGGTAAACTCACTGAGGAACAGGAACCAGTAGAGGAGGTAAACTCACTGAGGAACAGGAACCAGTAGTGGAGGTAAACTCCTCACTGAGGAACAGGAACCAGTAGAGGAGGTAAACTCTTCACTGAGGAACAGGAACCAGTAGTGGAGGTAAACTCCTCACTGAGGAACAGGAACCAGTAGAGGAGGTAAACTCACTGAGGAACAGGAACCAGTAGAGGAGGTAAACTCACTGAGGAACAGGAACCAGTAGTGGAGGTAAACTCCTCACGGAGGAACAGGAACCAGTAGAGGAGGTAAACTCCTCACTGAGGAACAGGAACCAGTAGTGGAGGTAAACTCCTCACTGAGGAACAGGAACCAGTAGAGGAGGTAAACTCACTGAGGAACAGGAACCAGTAGAGGAGGTAAACTCCTCACGGAGGAACAGGAACCAGTAGTGGAGGTAAACTCCTCACTGAGGAACAGGAACCAGTAGTGGAGGTAAACTCCTCACGGAGGAACAGGAACCAGTAGTGGAGGTAAACTCCTCACTGAGGAACAGGAACCAGTAGAGGAGGTAAACTCTTCACTGAGGAACAGGAACCAGTAGAGGAGGTAAACTCCTCACTGAGGAACAGGAACCAGTAGTGGAGGTAAACTCCTCACTGAGGAACAGGAACCAGTAGAGGATGTAAACTCCTCACTGAGGAACAGGAACCAGTAGTGGAGGTAAACTCCTCACTGAGGAACAGGAACCAGTAGTGGAGGTAAACTCCTCACTGAGGAACAGGAACCAGTAGAGGAGGTAAACTCCTCACTGAGGAACAGGAACCAGTAGAGGAGGTAAACTCCTCACTGAGGAACAGGAACCAGTAGAGGAGGTAAACTCCTCACTGAGGAACAGGAACCAGTAGAGGAGGTAAACTCCTCACAGAGGAACAGGAACCAGTAGTGGAGGTAAACTCCTCACTGAGGAACAGGAACCAGTAGTGGAGGTAAACTCCTCACTGAGGAACAGGAACCAGTAGAGGAGGTGAACTCACTGAGGAACAGGAACCAGTAGAGGATGTAAACTCACTGAGGAACAGGAACCAGTAGTGAAGGTAAACTCCTCACTGAGGAACAGGAACCAGTAGTGGAGGTAAAGTCCTCACTGAGGAACAGGAACCAGTAGAGGAGGTGAACTCACTGAGGAACAGGAACCAGTAGAGGATGTAAACTCAATGAGGAACAGGAACCAGTAGTGGAGGTAAACTCCTCACTGAGGAACAGGAACCAGTAGAGGAGGTGAACTCACTGAGGAACAGGAACCAGTAGAGGATGTAAACTCACTGAGGAACAGGAACCAGTAGTGGAGGTAAACTCAATGAGGAACAGGAACCAGTAGTGGAGGTAAACTCCTCACTGAGGAACAGGAACCAGTAGTGGAGGTAAACTCCTCACTGAGGAACAGGAACCAGTAGTGGAGGTAAACTCCTCACTGAGGAACAGGAACCAGTAGAGGAGGTGAACTCACTGAGGAACAGGAACCAGTAGAGGATGTAAACTCACTGAGGAACAGGAACCAGTAGTGGAGGTAAAGTCCTCACTGAGGAACAGGAACCAGTAGAGGAGGTGAACTCACTGAGGAACAGGAACCAGTAGAGGATGTAAACTCAATGAGGAACAGGAACCAGTAGTGGAGGTAAACTCCTCACTGAGGAACAGGAACCAGTAGTGGAGGTAAACTCCTCACTGAGGAACAGGAACCAGTAGAGGATGTAAACTCACTGAGGAACAGGAACCAGTAGTGGAGGTAAACTCCTCACTGAGGAACAGAAACCAGTAGAGGAGGTAAACTCCTCACTGAGGAACAGGAACCAGTAGAGGAGGTAAACTCCTCACTGAGGAACAGGAACCAGTAGAGGAGGTAAACTCCTCACTGAGGAACAGGAACCAGTAGTGGAGGTAAACTCCTCACTGAGGAACAGGAACCAATAGAGGAGGTAAACTCCTCACTGAGGAACAGGAACCAGTAGAGGAGGTAAACTCCTCACTGAGGAACAGGAACCAGTAGAGGAGGTAAACTCCTCACTGAGGAACAGGAACCAGTAGTGGAGGTAAACTCCTCACTGAGGAACAGGAACCAGTAGTGGAGGTAAACTCCTCACTGAGGAACAGGAACCAGTAGAGGAGGTAAACTCCTCACTGAGGAACAGGAACCAGTAGAGGAGGTAAACTCACTGAGGAACAGGAACCAGTAGTGGAGGTAAACTCCTCACTGAGGAACAGGAACCAGTAGAGGAGGTAAACTCACTGAGGAACAGGAACCAGTAGTGGAGGTAAACTCCTCACTGAGGAACAGGAACCAGTAGTGGAGGTAAACTCCTCACTGAGGAACAGGAACCAGTAGTGGAGGCAAACTCCTCACTGAGGAACAGGAACCAGTAGAGGAGGTAAACTCCTCACTGAGGAACAGGAACCAGTAGTGGAGGTAAACTCACTGAGGAACAGGAACCAGTAGAGGAGGTGAACTCCTCACTGAGGAACAGGAACCAGTAGAGGAGGTAAACTCCTCACTGAGGAACAGGAACCAGTAGTGGAGGTAAACTCCTCACTGAGAAACAGGAACCAGTAGTGGAGCTAAACTCCTCACTGAGGAACAGGAACCAGTAGAGGAGGTAAACTCCTCACTGAGGAACAGGAACCAGTAGTGGATGTAAACTCCTGACTGAGGAACAGGAACCAGTAGTGGAGGTAAACTCCTCACTGAGGAACAGGAACCAGTAGTGGAGGCAAACTCCTCACTGAGGAACAGGAACCAGTAGAGGAGGTAAACTCCTCACTGAGGAACAGGAACCAGTAGTGGAGGTAAACTCACTGAGGAACAGGAACCAGTAGAGGAGGTGAACTCCTCACTGAGGAACAGGAACCAGTAGAGGAGGTAAACTCCTCACTGAGGAACAGGAACCAGTAGTGGAGGTAAACTCCTCACTGAGAAACAGGAACCAGTAGTGGAGGTAAACTCCTCACTGAGGAACAGGAACCAGTAGAGGAGGTAAACTCCTCACTGAGGAACAGGAACCAGTAGTGGATGTAAACTCCTGACTGAGGAACAGGAACCAGTAGAGGAGGTAAACTCCTCACTGAGGAACAGGAACCAGTAGAGGATGTAAACTCCTCACTGAGGAACAGGAACCAGTAGAGGAGGTAAACTCCTCACTGAGGAACAGGAACCAGTAGTGGAGGTAAACTCCTCACGGAGGAACAGGAACCAGTAGTGGAGGTAAACTCCTCACTGAGGAACAGGAACCAGTAGAGGAGGTAAACTCTTCACTGAGGAACAGGAACCAGTAGAGGAGGTAAACTCCTCACTGAGGAACAGGAACCAGTAGTGGAGGTAAACTCCTCACTGAGGAACAGGAACCAGTAGAGGATGTAAACTCCTCACTGAGGAACAGGAACCAGTAGTGGAGGTAAACTCCTCACTGAGGAACAGGAACCAGTAGTGGAGGTAAACTCCTCACTGAGGAACAGGAACCAGTAGAGGAGGTAAACTCCTCACTGAGGAACAGGAACCAGTAGAGGAGGTAAACTCCTCACTGAGGAACAGGAACCAGTAGAGGAGGTAAACTCCTCACTGAGGAACAGGAACCAGTAGAGGAGGTAAACTCCTCACAGAGGAACAGGAACCAGTAGTGGAGGTAAACTCCTCACTGAGGAACAGGAACCAGTAGTGGAGGTAAACTCCTCACTGAGGAACAGGAACCAGTAGAGGAGGTGAACTCACTGAGGAACAGGAACCAGTAGAGGATGTAAACTCACTGAGGAACAGGAACCAGTAGTGAAGGTAAACTCCTCACTGAGGAACAGGAACCAGTAGTGGAGGTAAAGTCCTCACTGAGGAACAGGAACCAGTAGAGGAGGTGAACTCACTGAGGAACAGGAACCAGTAGAGGATGTAAACTCAATGAGGAACAGGAACCAGTAGTGGAGGTAAACTCCTCACTGAGGAACATGAACCAGTAGAGGAGGTGAACTCACTGAGGAACAGGAACCAGTAGAGGATGTAAACTCACTGAGGAACAGGAACCAGTAGTGGAGGTAAACTCAATGAGGAACAGGAACCAGTAGTGGAGGTAAACTCCTCACTGAGGAACAGGAACCAGTAGTGGAGGTAAACTCCTCACTGAGGAACAGGAACCAGTAGTGGAGGTAAACTCCTCACTGAGGAACAGGAACCAGTAGAGGAGGTGAACTCACTGAGGAACAGGAACCAGTAGAGGATGTAAACTCACTGAGGAACAGGAACCAGTAGTGGAGGTAAAGTCCTCACTGAGGAACAGGAACCAGTAGAGGAGGTGAACTCACTGAGGAACAGGAACCAGTAGAGGATGTAAACTCAATGAGGAACAGGAACCAGTAGTGGAGGTAAACTCCTCACTGAGGAACAGGAACCAGTAGTGGAGGTAAACTCCTCACTGAGGAACAGGAACCAGTAGAGGATGTAAACTCACTGAGGAACAGGAACCAGTAGTGGAGGTAAACTCCTCACTGAGGAACAGGAACCAATAGAGGAGGTAAACTCCTCACTGAGGAACAGGAACCAGTAGAGGAGGTAAACTCCTCACTGAGGAACAGGAACCAGTAGAGGAGGTAAACTCCTCACTGAGGAACAGGAACCAGTAGTGGAGGTAAACTCCTCACTGAGGAACAGGAACCAGTAGTGGAGGTAAACTCCTCACTGAGGAACAGGAACCAGTAGAGGACGTAAACTCCTCACTGAGGAACAGGAACCAGTAGAGGAGGTAAACTCACTGAGGAACAGGAACCAGTAGTGGAGGTAAACTCCTCACTGAGGAACAGGAACCAGTAGAGGAGGTAAACTCACTGAGGAACAGGAACCAGTAGTGGAGGTAAACTCCTCACTGAGGAACAGGAACCAGTAGTGGAGGTAAACTCCTCACTGAGGAACAGGAACCAGTAGTGGAGGCAAACTCCTCACTGAGGAACAGGAACCAGTAGAGGAGGTAAACTCCTCACTGAGGAACAGGAACCAGTAGTGGAGGTAAACTCACTGAGGAACAGGAACCAGTAGAGGAGGTGAACTCCTCACTGAGGAACAGGAACCAGTAGAGGAGGTAAACTCCTCACTGAGGAACAGGAACCAGTAGTGGAGGTAAACTCCTCACTGAGAAACAGGAACCAGTAGTGGAGCTAAACTCCTCACTGAGGAACAGGAACCAGTAGAGGAGGTAAACTCCTCACTGAGGAACAGGAACCAGTAGTGGATGTAAACTCCTGACTGAGGAACAGGAACCAGTAGTGGAGGTAAACTCCTCACTGAGGAACAGGAACCAGTAGTGGAGGCAAACTCCTCACTGAGGAACAGGAACCAGTAGAGGAGGTAAACTCCTCACTGAGGAACAGGAACCAGTAGTGGAGGTAAACTCACTGAGGAACAGGAACCAGTAGAGGAGGTGAACTCCTCACTGAGGAACAGGAACCAGTAGAGGAGGTAAACTCCTCACTGAGGAACAGGAACCAGTAGTGGAGGTAAACTCCTCACTGAGAAACAGGAACCAGTAGTGGAGGTAAACTCCTCACTGAGGAACAGGAACCAGTAGAGGAGGTAAACTCCTCACTGAGGAACAGGAACCAGTAGTGGATGTAAACTCCTGACTGAGGAACAGGAACCAGTAGAGGAGGTAAACTCCTCACTGAGGAACAGGAACCAGTAGAGGATGTAAACTCCTCACTGAGGAACAGGAACCAGTAGAGGAGGTAAACTCCTCACTGAGGAACAGGAACCAGTAGTGGAGGTAAACTCCTCACTGAGGAACAGGAACCAGTAGTGGAGGTAAACTCCTCACTGAGGAACAGGAACCAGTAGTGGAGGTAAACTCCTCACTGAGGAACAGGAACCAGTAGAGGAGGTAAACTCCTCACTGAGGAACAGGAACCAGTAGTGGAGGTAAACTCCTCACTGAGGAACAGGAACCAGTAGAGGATGTAAACTCACTGAGGAACAGGAACCAGTAGTGGAGGTAAACTCAATGAGGAACAGGAACCAGTAGTGGAGGTAAACTCCTCACTGAGGAACAGGAACCAGTAGTGGAGGTAAACTCCTCACTGAGGAACAGGAACCAGTAGTGGAGGTAAACTCACTGAGGAACAGGAACCAGTAGAGGAGGTGAACTCACTGAGGAACAGGAACCAGTAGAGGAGGTGAACTCCTGACTGAGGAACAGGAACCAGTAGAGGAGGTAAACTCCTCACTGAGGAACAGGAACCAGTAGAGGAGGTGAACTCACTGAGGAACAGGAACCAGTAGTGGAGGTAAACTCCTCACTGAGGAACAGGAACCAGTAGTGGAGGTAAACTCCTCACTGAGGAACAGGAACCAGTAGAGGAGGTAAACTCCTCACTGAGGAACAGGAACCAGTAGTGGAGGTAAACTCCTCACTGAGGAACAGGAACCAGTAGAGGAGGTAAACTCCTCACTGAGGAACAGGAACCAGTAGAGGAGGTAAACTCACTGAGGAACAGGAACCAGTAGTGGAGGTAAACTCCTCACTGAGGAACAGGAACCAGTAGAGGAGGTAAACTCACTGAGGAACAGGAACCAGTAGTGGAGGTTAACTCCTCACTGAGGAACAGGAGCCAGTAGTGGAGGTAAACTCCTCACTGAGGAACAGGAACCAGTAGTGGAGGCAAACTCCTCACTGAGGAACAGGAACCAGTAGTGGAGGTAAACTCACTGAGGAACAGGAACCAGTAGAGGAGGTGAACTCCTGACTGAGGAACAGGAACCAGTAGAGGAGGTAAACTCCTCACTGAGGAACAGGAACCAGTAGTGGAGGTAAACTCCTCACTGAGGAACAGGAACCAGTAGAGGAGGTAAACTCCTCACTGAGGAACAGGAACCAGTAGTGGAGGTAAACTCCTCACTGAGGAACAGGAACCAGTAGAGGAGGTAAACTCCTCACTGAGGAACAGGAACCAGTAGTGGAGGTAAACTCCTCACTGAGGAACAGGAACCAGTAGAGGAGGTAAACTCCTCACTGAGGAACAGGAACCAGTAGTGGAGGTAAACTCCTCACTGAGGAACAGGAACCAGTAGTGGAGGTAAACTCCTCACTGAGGAACAGGAACCAGTAGAGGAGGTAAACTCCTCACTGAGGAACAGGAACCAGTAGAGGATGTAAACTCACTAAGGAACAGGAACCAGTAGTGGAGGTAAACTCACTGAGGAACAGGAACCAGTAGAGGAGGTAAACTCCTCACTGAGGAATAGGAACCCGTAGTGGAGGTAAACTCCTCACTGAGGAACAGGAACCAGTAGTGGAGGTAAACTCCTCACTGAGGAACAGGAACCAGTAGAGGAGGTAAACTCCTCACTGAGGAACAGGAACCAGTAGTGGAGGTAAACTCCTCACTGAGGAACAGGAACCAGTAGAGGAGGTAAACTCCTCACTGAGGAACAGGAACCAGTAGAGGAGGGAAACTCCTCACTGAGTAACAGGAACAAGTAGAGGAGGTAAACTGCTCACTGAGGAACAGGAACCAGTAGAGGAGGTAAACTCACTGAGGAACAGGAACCAGTAGAGGAGGTAAACTCCTCACTGAGTAACAGGAACAAGTAGAGGAGGTAAACTCACTGAGGAACAGGAACCAGTAGAGGAGGTAAACTCCTCACTGAGGAACAGGAACCAGTAGTGGAGGTAAACTCACTGAGGAACAGGAACCAGTAGTGGAGGTAAACTCACTGAGGAACAGGAACCAGTAGTGGAGGTAAACTCCTCACTGAGGAACAGGAACCAGTAGTGGAGGTAAACTCCTCACTGAGGAACAGGAACCAGTAGTGGAGGTAAACTCACTGAGGAACAGGAACCAGTAGTGGAGGTAAACTCCTCACTGAGGAACAGGAACCAGTAGAGGAGGTAAACTGCTCACTGAGGTACAGGAACCAGTAGAGGAGGTAAACTCACTGAGGAACAGGAACCAGTAGTGGAGGTAAACTCACTGAGGAACAGGAACCAGTAGTGGAGGTAAACTCACTGAGGAACAGGAACCAGTAGTGGAGGTAAACTCCTCACTGAGGACCAGGAACCAGTAGTGGATGTAAACACCTCACTGAGGAACAGGAACCAGTAGTGGAGGTAAACTCCTCACTGAGGAACAGGAACCAGTAGTGGAGGTAAACTCCTCACTGAGGAACAGGAACCAGTAGTGGAGGTAAACTCCTCACTGAGGAACAGGAACCAGTAGTGGAGGTAAACTTCTCACTGAGGAACAGGAACCAGTAGTGGAGGTAAACTTCTCACTGAGGAACAGGAACCAGTAGTGGAGACAAACTCCTCACTGAGGAACAGGAACCAGTAGAGGATGTAAACTCACTGAGGAACAAGAACCAGTAGTGGAGGTGAACTCACTGAGGAACAGGAACCAGTAGAGGAGGTAAACTCCTCACTGAGGAACAGGAACCAGTAGTGGAGGTAAACTCCTCACTGAGGAACAGGAACCAATAGAGGAGGTAAACTCCTCACTGAGGAACAGGAACCAGTAGAGGAGGTAAACTCCTCACTGAGGAACAGGAACCAGTAGAGGAGGTAAACTCCTCACTGAGGAACAGGAACCAGTAGTGGAGGTAAACTCCTCACTGAGGAACAGGAACCAGTAGTGGAGGTAAACTCCTCACTGAGGAACAGGAACCAGTAGAGGAGGTAAACTCCTCACTGAGGAACAGGAACCAGTAGAGGAGGTAAACTCACTGAGGAACAGGAACCAGTAGTGGAGGTAAACTCCTCACTGAGGAACAGGAACCAGTAGAGGAGGTAAACTCACTGAGGAACAGGAACCAGTAGTGGAGGTAAACTCCTCACTGAGGAACAGGAACCAGTAGTGGAGGTAAACTCCTCACTGAGGAACAGGAACCAGTAGTGGAGGCAAACTCCTCACTGAGGAACAGGAACCAGTAGAGGAGGTAAACTCCTCACTGAGGAACAGGAACCAGTAGTGGAGGTAAACTCACTGAGGAACAGGAACCAGTAGAGGAGGTGAACTCCTCACTGAGGAACAGGAACCAGTAGAGGAGGTAAACTCCTCACTGAGGAACAGGAACCAGTAGTGGAGGTAAACTCCTCACTGAGGAACAGGAACCAGTAGTGGAGGTAAACTCCTCACTGAGGAACAGGAACCAGTAGAGGAGGTAAACTCCTCACTGAGGAACAGGAACCAGTAGTGGAGGTAAACTCCTCACTGAGGAACAGGAACCAGTAGTGGAGGTAAACTCACTGAGGAACAGGAACCAGTAGAGGAGGAAAACTCCTCACTGAGGAACAGGAACCAGTAGTGGAGGTAAACTCCTCACTGAGGAACAGGAACCAGTAGTGGAGGTAAACTCACTGAGGAACAGGAACCAGTAGAGGAGGTGAACTCACTGAGGAACAGGAACAAGTAGAGGAGGTAAACTCACTGAGGAACAGGAACCAGTAGTGGAGGTAAACTCCTCACTGAGGAACAGGAACCAGTAGAGGAGGTAAACTCCTCACTGAGAAACAGGAACCAGTAGTGGAGGTAAACTCCTCACTGAGGAACAGGAACCAGTAGAGGAGGTAAACTCCTCACTGAGGAACAGGAACCAGTAGTGGATGTAAACTCCTGACTGAGGAACAGGAACCAGTAGAGGAGGTAAACTCCTCACTGAGGAACAGGAACCAGTAGAGGATGTAAACTACTCACTGAGGAACAGGAACCAGTAGTGGATGTAAACTCCTCACTGAGGAACAGGAACCAGTAGAGGAGGTAAACTCCTCACTGAGGAACAGGAACCAGTAGTGGAGGTAAACTCCTCA
The DNA here is from genome assembly GCF_963422515.1 of Blennius ocellaris. Classification (NCBI taxonomy): domain Eukaryota; kingdom Metazoa; phylum Chordata; class Actinopteri; order Blenniiformes; family Blenniidae; genus Blennius; species Blennius ocellaris. Next base: position 2,063,982 of record NC_137654.1, read on the forward strand.
CTGAGGAACAGGAACCAGTAGTGGAGGTAAACTCCTCACTGAGGAACAGGAACCAGTAGTGGAGGTAAACTCCTCACTGAGGAACAGGAACCAGTAGAGGAGGTAAACTCCTCACTGAGGAACAGGAACCAGTAGAGGAGGTAAACTCCTCACTGAGGAACAGGAACCAGTAGTGGAGGTAAACTCCTCACTGAGGAACAGGAACCAGTAGAGGATGTAAACTCACTGAGGAACAGGAACCAGTAGTGGAGGTAAACTCAATGAGGAACAGGAACCAGTAGTGGAGGTAAACTCCTCACTGAGGAATAGGAACCAGTAGTGGAGGTAAACTCCTCACTGAGGAACAGGAACCAGTAGTGGAGGTAAACTCACTGAGGAACAGGAACCAGTAGAGGAGGTGAACTCACTGAGGAACAGGAACCAGTAGAGGAGGTGAACTCCTGACTGAGGAACAGGAACCAGTAGAGGAGGTAAACTCCTCACTGAGGAACAGGAACCAGTAGAGAAGGTAAACTCCTCACTGAGGAACAGGAACCAGTAGTGGAGGTAAACTCCTCACTGAGGAACAGGAACCAGTAGAGGAGGTAAACTCCTCACTGAGGAACAGGAACCAGTAGTGGAGGTAAACTCCTCACTGAGGAACAGGAACCAGTAGAGGAGTTAAACCCCTCACTGAGGAACAGGAACCAGTAGAGGAGGTAAACTCACTGAGGAACAGGAACCAGTAGTGGAGGTAAACTCCTCACTGAGGAACAGGAACCAGTAGAGGAGGTAAACTCCTCACTGAGGAACAGGAACCAGTAGAGGAGGTAAACTCCTCACTGAGGAACAGGAACCAGTAGAGGAGGTAAACTCACTGAGGAACAGGAACCAGTAGTGGAGGTTAACTCCTCACTGAGGAACAGGAGCCAGTAGTGGAGGTAAACTCCTCACTGAGGAACAGGAACCAGTAGTGGAGGCAAACTCCTCACTGAGGAACAGGAACCAGTAGTGGAGGTAAACTCACTGAGGAACAGGAACCAGTAGAGGAGGTGAACTCCTGACTGAGGAACAGGAACCAGTAGAGGAGGTAAACTCCTCACTGAGGAACAGGAACCAGTAGTGGAGGTAAACTCCTCACTGAGGAACAGGAACCAGTAGAGGAGGTAAACTCCTCACTGAGGAACAGGAACCAGTAGTGGAGGTAAACTCCTCACTGAGGAACAGGAACCAGTAGAGGAGGTAAACTCCTCACTGAGGAACAGGAACCAGTAGTGGAGGTAAACTCCTCACTGAGGAACAGGAACCAGTAGAGGAGGTAAACTCCTCACTGAGGAACAGGAACCAGTAGTGGAGGTAAACTCCTCACTGAGGAACAGGAACCAGTAGTGGAGGTAAACTCCTCACTGAGGAACAGGAACCAGTAGAGGAGGTAAACTCCTCACTGAGGAACAGGAACCAGTAGAGGATGTAAACTCACTAAGGAACAGGAACCAGTAGTGGAGGTAAACTCACTGAGGAACAGGAACCAGTAGAGGAGGTAAACTCCTCACTGAGGAATAGGAACCCGTAGTGGAGGTAAACTCCTCACTGAGGAACAGGAACCAGTAGTGGAGGTAAACTCCTCACTGAGGAACAGGAACCAGTAGAGGAGGTAAACTCCTCACTGAGGAACAGGAACCAGTAGTGGAGGTAAACTCCTCACTGAGGAACAGGAACCAGTAGAGGAGGTAAACTCCTCACTGAGGAACAGGAACCAGTAGAGGAGGTAAACTCCTCACTGAGTAACAGGAACAAGTAGAGGAGGTAAACTCACTGAGGAACAGGAACCAGTAGAGGAGGTAAACTCCTCACTGAGTAACAGGAACAAGTAGAGGAGGTAAACTCACTGAGGAACAGGAACCAGTAGAGGAGGTAAACTCCTCACTGAGGAACAGGAACCAGTAGTGGAGGTAAACTCACTGAGGAACAGGAACCAGTAGTGGAGGTAAACTCACTGAGGAACAGGAACCAGTAGTGGAGGTAAACTCCTCACTGAGGAACAGGAACCAGTAGTGGAGGTAAACTCCTCACTGAGGAACAGGAACCAGTAGTGGAGGTAAACTCACTGAGGAACAGGAACCAGTAGTGGAGGTAAACTCCTCACTGAGGAACAGGAACCAGTAGAGGAGGTAAACTGCTCACTGAGGTACAGGAACCAGTAGAGGAGGTAAACTCACTGAGGAACAGGAACCAGTAGTGGAGGTAAACTCACTGAGGAACAGGAACCAGTAGTGGAGGTAAACTCACTGAGGAACAGGAACCAGTAGTGGAGGTAAACTCCTCACTGAGGACCAGGAACCAGTAGTGGAGGTAAACACCTCACTGAGGAACAGGAACCAGTAGTGGAGGTAAACTCCTCACTGAGGAACAGGAACCAGTAGTGGAGGTAAACTCCTCACTGAGGAACAGGAACCAGTAGTGGAGGTAAACTCCTCACTGAGGAACAGGAACCAGTAGTGGAGGTAAACTTCTCACTGAGGAACAGGAACCAGTAGTGGAGGTAAACTTCTCACTGAGGAACAGGAACCAGTAGTGGAGACAAACTCCTCACTGAGGAACAGGAACCAGTAGAGGATGTAAACTCACTGAGGAACAGGAACCAGTAGTGGAGGTGAACTCCACACTGAGGAACAGGAACCAGTAGTGGAGGTAAACTCCTCACTGAGGAACAGAAACCAGTAGAGGAGGTAAACTCCTCACTGAGGAACAGGAACCAGTAGAGGAGGTAAACTCCTCACTGAGGAACAGGAACCAGTAGAGGAGGTAAACTCCTCATTGAGGAACAGGAACCAGTAGTGGAGGTAAACTCCTCACTGAGGAACAGGAACCAGTAGTGGAGGTAAACTCCTCACTGAGGAACAGGAACCAGTAGTGGAGGTAAACTCCTCACTGAGGAACAGGAACCAGTAGTGGAGGTAAACTCACTGAGGAACAGGAACCAGTAGAGGAGGTAAACTCACTGAGGAACAGGAACCAGTAGTGGAGGTAAACTCCTCACTGAGGAACAGGAACCAGTAGAGGAGGTAAACTCCTCACTGAGGAACAGGAACCAGTAGAGGAGGTAAACTCACTGAGGAACAGGAACCAGTAGAGGAGGTAAACTCCTCACTGAGGAACAGGAACCAGTAGAGGAGGTAAACTCCTCACTCAGGAACAGGAACCAGTAGTGGAGGTAAACTCCTCACTGAGGAACAGGAACCAGTAGTGGAGGTAAACTCCTCACTGAGGAACAGGAACCAGTAGTGTAGGCAAACTCCTCACTGAGGAACAGGAACCAGTAGTGGAGGTAAACTCCTCACTGAGGAACAGGAACCAGTAGTGGAGGTAAACTCCTCACTGAGGAACAGGAACCAGTAGTGGAGGTAAACTTCTCACTGAGGAACAGGAACCAGTAGTGGAGGTAAACTTCTCACTGAGGAACAGGAACCAGTAGTGGAGACAAACTCCTCACTGAGGAACAGGAACCAGTAGAGGATGTAAACTCACTGAGGAACAGGAACCAGTAGTGGAGGTGAACTCCACACTGAGGAACAGGAACCAGTAGTGGAGGTAAACTCCTCACTGAGGAACAGAAACCAGTAGAGGAGGTAAACTCCTCACTGAGGAACAGGAACCAGTAGAGGAGGTAAACTCCTCACTGAGGAACAGGAACCAGTAGAGGAGGTAAACTCCTCATTGAGGAACAGGAACCAGTAGTGGAGGTAAACTCCTCACTGAGGAACAGGAACCAGTAGTGGAGGTAAACTCCTCACTGAGGAACAGGAACCAGTAGTGGAGGTAAACTCCTCACTGAGGAACAGGAACCAGTAGTGGAGGTAAACTCACTGAGGAACAGGAACCAGTAGAGGAGGTAAACTCACTGAGGAACAGGAACCAGTAGTGGAGGTAAACTCCTCACTGAGGAACAGGAACCAGTAGAGGAGGTAAACTCCTCACTGAGGAACAGGAACCAGTAGAGGAGGTAAACTCACTGAGGAACAGGAACCAGTAGAGGAGGTAAACTCCTCACTGAGGAACAGGAACCAGTAGAGGAGGTAAACTCCTCACTCAGGAACAGGAACCAGTAGTGGAGGTAAACTCCTCACTGAGGAACAGGAACCAGTAGTGGAGGTAAACTCCTCACTGAGGAACAGGAACCAGTAGTGTAGGCAAACTCCTCACTGAGGAACAGGAACCAGTAGTGGAGGTGAACTCACTGAGGAACAGGAACCAGTAGAGGAGGTGAACTCACTGAGGAACAGGAACCAGTAGTGGAAGTAAACTCACTGAGGAACAGGAACCAGTAGTGGAGGTAAACTCCTCACTGAGGAACAGGAACCAGTAGAGGAGGTAAACTCCTCACTGAGGAACAGGAACCAGTAGTGGAGGTAAACTCCTCACTGAGGAACAGGAACCAGTAGTGGAGGTAAACTCCTCACTGAGGAACAGGAACCAGTAGTGGAGGTAAACTCACTGAGGAACAGGAACCAGTAGAGGAGGAAAACTCCTCACTGAGGAACAGGAACCAGTAGTGGAGGTAAACTCACTGAGGAACAGGAACCAGTAGAGGAGGTGAACTCACTGAGGAACAGGAACCAGTAGTGGAAGTAAACTCACTGAGGAACAGGAACCAGTAGTGGAGGTAAACTCCTCACTGAGGAACAGGAACCAGTAGAGGAGGTAAACTCCTCACTGAGGAACAGGAACCAGTAGTGGAGGTAAACTCCTCACTGAGGAACAGGAACCAGTAGAGGAGGTAAACTCCTCACTGAGGAACAGGAACCAGTAGAGGAGGTAAACTCCTCACTGAGGAACAGGAACCAGTAGAGGAGGTAAACTCACTGAGGAACAGGAACCTGTAGTGGAGGTAAACTCACTGAGGAACAGGAACCTGTAGTGGAGGTAAACTCACTGAGGAACAGGAACCAGTAGTGGAGGTAAACTCCTCACTGAGGAACAGGAACCAGTAGAGGAGGTAAACTCCTCACTGAGGAACAGGAACCAGTAGAGGAGGTAAACTCCTCACTGAGGAACAGGAACCAGTAGAGGAGGTAAACTCACTGAGGAACAGGAACCTGTAGTGGAGGTAAACTCCTCACTGAGGAACAGGAACCAGTAGTGGAGGTAAACTCACTGAGGAACAGGAACCAGTAGAGGAGGTGAACTCACTGAGGAACAGGAACCAGTAGAGGAGGTAAACTCACTGAGGAACAGGAACCAGTAGAGGAGGTAAACTCACTGAGGAACAGGAACCAGTAGTGGAGGTAAACTCCTCAGTGAGGAACAGGAACCAGTAGTGGAGGTAAACTCACTGAGGAACAGGAACCAGTAGAGGAGGTGAACTCACTGAGGAACAGGAACCAGTAGAGGAGGTAAACTCCTCACTGAGGAACAGGAACCAGTAGAGGAGGTAAACTCCTCACTGAGGAACAGGAACCAGTAGAGGAGTTAAACTCACTGAGGAACAGGAACCAGTAGTGGAGGTAAACTCCTCACTGAGGAACAGGAACCAGTAGTGGAGGTAAACTCCTCACTGAGGAACAGGAACCAGTAGTGGAGGTAAACTCACTGAGGAACAGGAACCAGTAGAGGAGGTGAACTCACTGAGGAACAGGAACCAGTAGAGGAGGTAAACTCCTCACTGAGGAACAGGAACCAGTAGAGGACAACAGTCAGCCCTGACAACAGTCAGCCTTCATCACATCCAGAGGCTAAAACACACTGCTAGTCGTAGCGCCACCTGCGGGAACATACTTCCAATCGTTGAGCAGCAAGGGTGTGAGGACCCGGCCAATGCTGCTTGCAGCTTTAATTATTATCCTCATTTTTCTCCCATAACCTCCAATGAGTTTTTGAGGGCCTAAACATAACTTTTTGCGACACGCTGCACACCAACAAGCCCGGCGAAGAAACACCGGCGCCGCCAGACTTGTAACTACCTAATTGCACGACATGCTAGCGACGGTCAGGCAGGAATGATGTGAACCAGGAGAGTGCAGCAACAGTAATCCCTATGCCGGCCAGGCGGTCCAGGAGTAGTGGGGGGGAGATTGTGTCAACAGCTGCGCTGAGGTGGAGGGTGAGAATGGTAAGTAGTCTGGAGTCCGCTGGACGGAGGAGGTCCTTGGTCATTTGGACTGGGGCTGTTTCAGTGCTGTGTTTTGGACGGAAACGGGATTGAAAAGGTTCACGAAGGTCGTTTACGTCCAGATGTGACTGTCATTGTGCGGCAACCACCCTTTCAAGTATTTTGGAACAGAATGAGAGGTTGGAGATTTCAGGTATATTGGAATCTGCCTGAAACCTTGACTGGACACGTTACAAGTGTGATCACAGTCCTGCCCTGATGAATTCCACACACCAATATACAGTCACAGTGAGAGCGCCACCTGTTGGATGGACAGGAAGTGCTGCATAACGAGCCAGTACGTGCTACACTCAAAAAGTCAGACAAAATGGTAGATATTGTGTTTTATCTGAAAACATAAATGCACCTTTGTGGCATTGCTTGGAGTTAATCCTTTTGAGGACTTGGACTGGATTTTAGTTTGACATCATGTCTAATGTCACGAATACGGACAGGACCCAAGTGCAGGACTCTGGAGGCAGGCTGGGTTCAAACAAGTCTTTTATTTGATGACATCACAGACAGATGAATCGCAGGATGCTCCTTGACATGAAGAGCACAGCAGACTTGATTCCAATGCCCTGGACAGACCGGACGAGACATGGACGACTAACACTGGACCGGACGGACGGGACATCGATAACAAACAACCCGACGCTGAACAAACACACAGACAGGACATATATAGGGCAGGGTGATTACAAGAAGTGGCCACAGGTGAGGTGCTGGACAGCCCAGACCTATGGCCCGCCCACTCTTAAAGGAGACCTCAGCCTACACCCTGACATCTAAAGAATCACAAAAACCTGAACTGACTGACTGTTTTCACCCTTTTCCCCCTACTCATATGGCACTTCTTCAATATTACTAATGTACACGACAGATTGGCAAACGTGGCACCTGACTGGACAGGTCGTTTTCTTGATGTCCCTAACATTACAACACAGTTTCTGACTGTTTGTGATCATGCGTGACTCAAAGGTTCTTCATTCAAATGACTATAATGAATGATTTAGGGTAATGGAAAAGACAATGCTTGAAGGAGTGTGAATGATGCTGATTTAGACCAAATAATGAACTAAGTGCAATGTAAATAGCCTGCACATGGTCAGATCGGCCTCACAGTTGACATATTGAATCAGAGCCCGGCCCTCATCACAACCGTATGATTACTACTTAGGTTTAGACTTCGAAGACGTTGTTCATAATTGTAAAGTGGAGCCATTAACATGAATGCTGCATAGAACGTGCACCACGTAAAATAAATTCTATTAATTGAATTCAATCTCTCCAGCTAAATTATAAAACTCTGACTACATCACTTTTTGCCCGAAATCCACACCCTTTTTCAAAACAAAACAGGGTGTACCTAAATAAAAGTGGGTGTGGGTGTAAGTGGAAGCAATCACCTTTTATTCAGGTAAATAGAAATAATTCTACAAAAATACATATACACCCAATCATTTTGTTTAATATCTCATTAGTATGAAAGATGTAGACCATATATAGAGAGAAGTGACGATCATACGCTATCGCCGCAATCATGAAGCTCATCATCTCATTGACTCTCTTCTCGGCACTCGCCAGTGTCGGTAAGTTACTTTCATCTAGTATCTGTGTCATTTGAAATGAAAAAGGTCTTTGAACTTAACCAGGTTAAAAAATATATATATACCAATGATTAACAAATAATTTACATTTAGTGTTTATGTAGTTTACAGGGTTTGACCAAAATGATGTAAAAGACCTTCTTTTCATTCAATCTGAACTGTGTTCATGTTTCATTAACCTTTTATTTTTTGTTGGTTTGTTTGTCTGTTTTCCATTACAGCTGCCGGCATCACTTGTTACGTGTGCAGAGATTCTAGCGGGTCTGGGTCTGGGTCTGGGTCTGGGTCTGGGTCTGGGGCTGGGTCTGGGTCTGGGGCTGGGTCTGGGGCTGGGACTGGGGGTGGGACTGTGATTTTTTTTATATCTGGGGGTGGGAATGGGTTTGGGTCTGGGGCTGAGTCTGGGGCTGGGTCTGGGGCTGGGTCTGGGTTTGGATCTGAGCCTGGGTCTGGGTCTGGGTCTGGGTCTGGGTGTGTCATGGAGCGGTTTACTTGTCCAGAAGAAACTCCATTCTGCATGATATCTTCCACCACTTGTAAGACATTCCTTGTTTTATTCATCACATTTTCTTTGTTTGATTTTTTTTTTATATATAAAATAGGATTTTATATTGGCTTTAATGAGCATTTTTAAACTGTGACTTGACTCCACAGCTGATTTCAATGGTGACCGTGCCGAAGAAGTTTTCATGGGTTGTGCAGGTTACAGTGTGTGTCACGCCCCAGGCTCTTTTATAACTTCATACCAGACGGACAACCTACGTGTTCAAGTAAATACTACATGCTGTGACAGTGACGCGTGCAATTCAGACATTACACCTTGTAAGTAAAGACGGACTACAAAACAAAAAATACAGTTCAAATAAAGTATTTTGGACGAGACCGCTGACTTCTTGGTTCTGTTTTTTTCTGGTTTTCAGTTTTCGATTCAGAACCAAGTTCAAATGGATTATCGTGTCCATCTTGTCACCCAGACGACTACGAATGTAGACCTCACACCATTCAGTGTTCAGATCCTGAAGACATCTGCTTCAACGCCATCCCCGGTCACTATTTACTCAATTATTATTATTGTTATTGTTGCTGTATAAAGTTGAACTGTTCTTTATTCATGCATTTCAATTCTTTAAAACAAGTTTCTGCATGTAAAACTATAATACTGGTCCAACAGGTGGGACATTTTCTGCCTTTGCACCTTTAATGGCGAAAATCTTTGATTGTAGTTTCTCCTAAAATTCGACTCGTATTTTCAACCCAGCCTTGACTCCAATACATTCAAATCATTTCTCATTTCACTTGTGACCTTTTTTGTTCTCCACAGAAAACCCATCGGACACATTCTTTCATTCTGGTTGTGCAACTGCCAACTTCTGTAAAATTGCCTCATCCCAGAGAACTCTGCCTTTCTACCCAGCGGGGGGAAGACTCTCTAAGAGAGTAGGCTGTGTACCTTTCACCACAACCGCTCCTCCAACAACTACTACAACCGCTCCTCCAACAACTACTCCCAAGAACTGCTGCAACGACAACTGCAACAACGGCTGCAACAACGGCTGCAACAACGGCTGCAACAACGGCTGCAACAACGGCTGCAACAACCACTGCAACAACCGCTGCAACAACTGCAACTATTGATTGTTTACGACCATTGATAGATTACGACAACTGCTATTCCAACTAAATGTGTTCTACCAATCAATGTTTTCTGTTTCCTGTCCTCTCTACATCCGGTGTAATGTTTTGAAGTTACTCTTTTCTCCTGGAAAGATCTTTTCCTGTTTCATATCTACTCTTGTGGGGCCTTCATAAAATTCTCCCAAATCCTAAAACTTTCCCAAATGATTCAATAAATACACAGCATTCAAACTGCTTGAGTTATATGTGAGTTTTCATTCATAGGTTGCCTTAGTTTGACAAAAGTCACATTGAGTGAACCATATTTTAATACACTGATGCCTCGAACAAACATGTTATCTTTCCAAATGGATTGGATTTGTAAAATAAAAAGATTTAATTAGTGTCTGAACACGAGCAGAGCTGGGCGAGACCCTGCTGAAATGCAAGCAACTATTTTACTTTCTTTTTCTTTTTCTTCTTTACTGGACACTTTACATGTGTGATCACAGTCCTGCCCTGATGAATTCCTCTCTCTCTCTTTCTCACACACACACACACACACACACACACACACACACACACACACACACACACACACACACACACACACACACACACACACACACACACACACACACACGCACACGCACACAAACACACAGACACACACACACACACACACACTTATGCACACCAAGCTGTATATAGGTAGTTAGAATCTGTGTTTATTTGTTTTCATTGTAAATAAATCTAATGTTTGGAATCATACTTGCTGTGTTATTAATGAGCACAAAGGTGAATGAAATGTCGACTCTTCTGTGTCAAGAACTCCAAAATCCTTCAAGCTTTACTGTTACAGTCTTTGTCAATCACTTTGACACTAGTTTCAGAACCTTGATGTCATTTTTCACAACTCTAGATACAAAACTCACAACCAATGATCAGAATGCACTTTTTTCAAAACTCTAACACTTTTTTTCACTCACTTGGATACAATGCACAAAGACCAAAGATCATTTGTCCATTGAACTTTAATCACCGGTTCAAAATGACACAACTTAACATCACAGTACAATCATTTCAAAATGCTATTCACACATTACATTTCTATTGACTGTCAATTCATTTCAATACAACAATCTAACTATCAATTGATACAACTACTCAAAATGACAAGTAACTGTTGCATGTTAAAGCATAGGCTTGGAAACTGAGGATGAGCATGTTCAAATCATGACATTTTCAGGATGATGACAATGATTGACACCACCTGACACCAATTTGTTACTGATGATTGATCTGACCTTGTCGTATGACAGTAAGGAAGTGACATCCACAACAACATATGTAGTGATACAACATGGAGCAGGCAGGTGGGAACCATGGAGGTCAAGTAGGAGGAGGAAGAGGAGGAAGAGGAAGAGGAGGAAGACGTGGTCAAAGGAATGGCAGAGGAAAAGCACCCAGTTTGAGAGGTGTCCATGGGCCCCGTTGAGACATGTGGGGGGACGGGGTCGAGGACAAGGACCAAGACGGCAGCAGCAAACAGTCTCCAATGAGATTTGAGCAACGGTTGTTGATCATGTCATCAATCATGACATGATAATGACTGAGGCAGCAAGAATGATAAACCAAACCTTAGAACATCAACGTGGCCTCAATCATGAGAACTTTCTACGATGACAACCGCTGAGTATTCAGCATGTACTACAGTAAACTTTACAGTATAGTACTGTAGTACTCTTACTGTCATTGTCAAATTATTGTACACTGTACTACAGTAAACTTTACAGTATAGTACAGTAGTACTCTTACTGTCATTGTCAAATTATTGTACACTGTACTACAGTAAACTTTACAGTATAGTACTGTAGTACTCTTACTGTCATTGTCAAATTATTGTACACTGTACTACAGTAAAGTTTACAGTATTGTACTGTAGTACTCTTACTGTCATTGTCAAGTTATTGTACACTGTACTACAGTAAAGTTTACAGTATTGTACTGTAGTACTCTTACTGTCATTGTCAAGTTATGGTACACTGCATGCCAATGTGCAGACCAGAGTAGGAAATGTGACTATTACTGTAAAATGTGTTCTACAGTATGACGACAGGTTCTTCCTGTCAGATTCCTACACAATTGAGACGAGACCCAATGGTGGAGGTAAACTCCTCACTGAGGAACAGGAACCAGTAGTGGAGGTAAACTCACTGAGGAACAGGAACCAGTAGTGGAGGTAAACTCCTCACTGAGGAACAGGAACCAGTAGAGGAGGTAAACTCTTCACTGAGGAACAGGAACCAGTAGAGGAGGTAAACTCCTCACTGAGGAACAGGAACCAGTAGTGGAGGTAAACTCCTCACTGAGTAACAGGAACCAGTAGAGGAGGTAAACTCCTCACTGAGGAACAGGAACCAGTAGAGGAGGTAAACTCACTGAGGAACAGGAACCAGTAGAGGAGGTAAACTCACTGAGGAACAGGAACCAGTAGTGGAGGTAAACTCCTCACTGAGGAACAGGAACCAGTAGTGGAGGTAAACTCCTCACTGAGCAACAGGAACCAGTAGAGGAGGTAAACTCCTCACTGAGGAACAGGAACCAGTAGAGGAGGTAAACTCACTGAGGAACAGGAACCAGTAGTGGAGGTAAACTCCTCACTGAGGAACAGGAACCAGTAGAGGAGGTAAACTCCTCACTGAGGAACAGGAACCAGTAGAGGAGGTAAACTCCTCACTGAGGAACAGGAACCAGTAGAGGAGGTAAACTCCTCACTGAGGAACAGGAACCAGTAGTGGAGGTAAACTCCTCACTGAGGAACAGGAACCAGTAGTGGAGGTAAACTCCTCACTGAGGAACAGGAACCAGTAGAGGAGGTAAACTCCTCACTGAGTAACAGGAACCAGTAGAGGAGGTAAACTCCTCACTGAGGAACAGGAACCAGTAGAGGAGGTAAACTCTTCACTGAGGAACAGGAACCAGTAGAGGAGGTAAACTCACTGAGGAACAGGAACCAGTAGTGGAGGTAAACTCCTCACTGAGGAACAGGAACCAGTAGTGGAGGTAAACTCACTGAGGAACAGGAACCAGTAGTGGAGGTAAACTCACTGAGGAACAGGAACCAGTAGAGGAGGTAAACTCCTCACTGAGGAACAGGAACCAGTAGAGGAGGTAAACTCACTGAGGAACAGGAACCAGTAGAGGAGGTAAACTCACTGAGGAACAGGAACCAGTAGAGGAGGTAAACTCCTCACTGAGGAACAGGAACCAGTAGTGGAGGTAAACTCACTTAGGAACAGGAACCAGTAGTGGAGGTAAACTGCTCACTGAGGAACAGGAACCAGTAGAGGAGGTAAACTCACTGAGGAACAGGAACCAGTAGTGGAGGTAAACTCCTCACTGAGGAACAGGAACCAGTAGTGGAGGTAAACTCACTGAGGAACAGGAACCAGTAGTGGAGGTAAACTCCTCACTGAGGAACAGGAACCAGTAGAGGAGGTAAACTCCTCACTGAGGAACAGGAACCAGTAGTGGAGGTAAACTCACTGAGGAACAGGAACCAGTAGTGGAGGTAAACTGCTCACTGAGGAACAGGAACCAGTAGAGGAGGTAAACTCACTGAGGAACAGGAACCAGTAGTGGAGGTAAACTCCTCACTGAGGAACAGGAACCAGTAGTGGAGGTAAACTCACTGAGGAACAGGAACCAGTAGTGGAGGTAAACTCCTCACTGAGGAACAGGAACCAGTAGAGGAGGTAAACTCACTGAGAAACAGGAACCAGTAGAGGAGGTAAACTCACTGAGGAACAGGAACCAGTAGAGGAGGTAAACTCCTCACTGAGGAACAGGAACCAGTAGAGGAGGTAAACTCCTCACTGAGGAACAGGAACCAGTAGTGGAGGTAAACTCCTCACTGAGGAACAGAAACCAGTAGTGGAGGTAAACTCCTCACTGAGGAACAGGAACCAGTAGAGGAGGTAAACTCCTCACTGAGGAACAGGAACCAGTAGAGGAGGTAAACTCCTCACTGAGGAACAGGAACCAGTAGAGGAGGTAAACTCCTCACTGAGGAACAGGAACCAGTAGAGGATGTAAACTCACTGAGGAACAGGAACCAGTAGTGGAGGTAAACTCCTCACTGAGGAACAGGAACCAGTAGAGGAGGTAAACTCCTCACTGAGGAAAAGGAACCAGTAGTGGAGGTAAACTCCTCACTGAGGAACAGGAACCAGTAGTGGAGGTAAACTCACTGAGGAACAGGAACCAGTAGAGGAGGTAAACTCCTCACTGAGGAACAGGAACCAGTAGAGGAGGTAAACTCCTCACTGAGGAACAGGAACCAGTAGAGGAGGTAAACTCCTCACTGAGGAACAGGAACCAGTAGTGGAGGTAAACTCCTCACTGAGGAACAGGAACCAGTAGAGGAGGTAAACTCCTCACTGAGGAACAGGAACCAGTAGTGGAGGTAAACTCCTCACTGAGGAACAGGAACCAGTAGTAGAGGTAAACTCCTCACTGAGGAACAGGAACCAGTAGAGGAGGTAAACTCACTGAGGAACAGGAACCAGTAGTGGAGGTAAACTCCTCACTGAGGAACAGGAACCAGTAGTGGAGGTAAACTCCTCACTGAGGAACAGGAACCAGTAGTGGAGGCAAACTCCTCACTGAGGAACAGGAACCAGTAGTGGATGTAAACTCCTCACTGAGGAACAGGAACCAGTAGAGGAGGTAAACTCTTCACTGAGGAACAGGAACCAGTAGAGGAGGAAAACTCCTCACTGAGGAACAGGAACCAGTAGTGGAGGTAAACTCACTGAGGAACAGGAACCAGTAGAGGAGGTGAACTCACTGAGGAACAGGAACCAGTAGTGGAAGTAAACTCACTGAGGAACAGGAACCAGTAGTGGAGGTAAACTCCTCACTGAGGAACAGGAACCAGTAGAGGAGGTAAACTCCTCACTGAGGAACAGGAACCAGTAGTGGAGGTAAACTCCTCACTGAGGAACAGGAACCAGTAGAGGAGGTAAACTCCTCACTGAGGAACAGGAACCAGTAGAGGAGGTAAACTCCTCACTGAGGAACAGGAACCAGTAGAGGAGGTAAACTCACTGAGGAACAGGAACCTGTAGTGGAGGTAAACTCACTGAGGAACAGGAACCTGTAGTGGAGGTAAACTCACTGAGGAACAGGAACCAGTAGTGGAGGTAAACTCCTCACTGAGGAACAGGAACCAGTAGAGGAGGTAAACTCCTCACTGAGGAACAGGAACCAGTAGTGGAGGTAAACTCCTCACTGAGGAACAGGAACCAGTAGAGGAGGTAAACTCCTCACTGAGGAACAGGAACCAGTAGTGGAGGTAAACTCCTCACTGAGGAACAGGAACCAGTAGTGGAGGTAAACTCCTCACTGAGGAACAGGAACCAGTAGAGGAGGTAAACTCACTGAGGAACAGGAACCAGTAGTGGAGGTAAACTCCTCACTGAGGAACAGGAACCAGTAGTGGAGGTAAACTCCTCACTGAGGAACAGGAACCAGTAGTGGAGGCAAACTCCTCACTGAGGAACAGGAACCAGTAGTGGATGTAAACTCCTCACTGAGGAACAGGAACCAGTAGAGGAGGTAAACTCTTCACTGAGGAACAGGAACCAGTAGAGGAGGAAAACTCCTCACTGAGGAACAGGAACCAGTAGTGGAGGTAAACTCACTGAGGAACAGGAACCAGTAGAGGAGGTGAACTCACTGAGGAACAGGAACCAGTAGTGGAAGTAAACTCACTGAGGAACAGGAACCAGTAGTGGAGGTAAACTCACTGAGGAACAGGAACCTGTAGTGGAGGTAAACTCACTGAGGAACAGGAACCTGTAGTGGAGGTAAACTCACTAAGGAACAGGAACCAGTAGTGGAGGTAAACTCCTCACTGAGGAACAGGAACCAGTAGTGGAGGTAAACTCCTCACTGAGGAACAGGAACCAGTAGTGGAGGTAAACTCACTGAGGAACAGGAACCAGTAGAGGAGGTAAACTCCTCACTGAGGAACAGGAACCAGTAGAGGAGGTAAACTCCTCACTGAGGAACAGGAACCAGTAGAGGAGGTAAACTCCTCACTGAGGAACAGGAACCAGTAGTGGAGGTAAACTCCTCACTGAGGAACAGGAACCAGTAGAGGAGGTAAACTCCTCACTGAGGAACAGGAACCAGTAGTGGAGGTAAACTCCTCACTGAGGAACAGGAACCAGTAGTGGAGGTAAACTCCTCACTGAGGAACAGGAACCAGTAGAGGAGGTAAACTCACTGAGGAACAGGAACCAGTAGTGGAGGTAAACTCCTCACTGAGGAACAGGAACCAGTAGTGGAGGTAAACTCCTCACTGAGGAACAGGAACCAGTAGTGGAGGCAAACTCCTCACTGAGGAACAGGAACCAGTAGTGGATGTAAACTCCTCACTGAGGAACAGGAACCAGTAGAGGAGGTAAACTCTTCACTGAGGAACAGGAACCAGTAGAGGAGGAAAACTCCTCACTGAGGAACAGGAACCAGTAGTGGAGGTAAACTCACTGAGGAACAGGAACCAGTAGAGGAGGTGAACTCACTGAGGAACAGGAACCAGTAGTGGAAGTAAACTCACTGAGGAACAGGAACCAGTAGTGGAGGTAAACTCCTCACTGAGGAACAGGAACCAGTAGAGGAGGTAAACTCCTCACTGAGGAACAGGAACCAGTAGTGGAGGTAAACTCCTCACTTAGGAACAGGAACCAGTAGAGGAGGTAAACTCCTCACTGAGGAACAGGAACCAGTAGAGGAGGTAAACTCCTCACTGAGGAACAGGAACCAGTAGAGGAGGTAAACTCACTGAGGAACAGGAACCTGTAGTGGAGGTAAACTCACTGAGGAACAGGAACCTGTAGTGGAGGTAAACTCACTGAGGAACAGGAACCAGTAGTGGAGGTAAACTCCTCACTGAGGAACAGGAACCAGTAGAGGAGGTAAACTCCTCACTGAGGAACAGGAACCAGTAGTGGAGGTAAACTCCTCACTGAGGAACAGGAACCAGTAGAGGAGGTAAACTCCTCACTGAGGAACAGGAACCAGTAGTGGAGGTAAACTCCTCACTGAGGAACAGGAACCAGTAGTGGAGGTAAACTCCTCACTGAGGAACAGGAACCAGTAGAGGAGGTAAACTCACTGAGGAACAGGAACCAGTAGTGGAGGTAAACTCCTCACTGAGGAACAGGAACCAGTAGTGGAGGTAAACTCCTCACTGAGGAACAGGAACCAGTAGTGGAGGCAAACTCCTCACTGAGGAACAGGAACCAGTAGTGGATGTAAACTCCTCACTGAGGAACAGGAACCAATAGAGGAGGTAAACTCTTCACTGAGGAACAGGAACCAGTAGAGGAGGAAAACTCCTCACTGAGGAACAGGAACCAGTAGTGGAGGTAAACTCACTGAGGAACAGGAACCAGTAGAGGAGGTGAACTCACTGAGGAACAGGAACCAGTAGTGGAAGTAAACTCACTGAGGAACAGGAACCAGTAGTGGAGGTAAACTCCTCACTGAGGAACAGGAACCAGTAGAGGAGGTAAACTCCTCACTGAGGAACAGGAACCAGTAGAGGAGGTAAACTCTTCACTGAGGAACAGGAACCAGTAGAGGAGGAAAACTCCTCACTGAGGAACAGGAACCAGTAGTGGAGGTAAACTCACTGAGGAACAGGAACCAGTAGAGGAGGTGAACTCACTGAGGAACAGGAACCAGTAGTGGAAGTAAACTCACTGAGGAACAGGAACCAGTAGTGGAGGTAAACTCCTCACTGAGGAACAGGAACCAGTAGAGGAGGTAAACTCCTCACTGAGGAACAGGAACCAGTAGTGGAGGTAAACTCCTCACTGAGGAACAGGAACCAGTAGAGGAGGTAAACTCCTCACTGAGGAACAGGAACCAGTAGAGGAGGTAAACTCACTGAGGAACAGGAACCTGTAGTGGAGGTAAACTCACTGAGGAACAGGAACCTGTAGTGGAGGTAAACTCACTGAGGAACAGGAACCAGTAGTGGAGGTAAACTCCTCACTGAGGAACAGGAACCAGTAGTGGAGGTAAACTCCTCACTGAGGAACAGGAACCAGTAGTGGAGGTAAACTCACTGAGGAACAGGAACCAGTAGAGGAGGTGAACTCACTGAGGAACAGGAACCAGTAGAGGACAACAGTCAGCCCTGACAACAGTCAGCCTTCATCACATCCAGAGGCTAAAACACACTGCTAGTCGTAGCGCCACCTGCGGGAACATACTTCCAATCGTTGAGCAGCAAGGGTGTGAGGACCCGGCCAATGCTGCTTGCAGCTTTAATTATTATCCTCATTTTTCTCCCATAACCTCCAATGAGTTTTTGAGGGCCTAAACATAACTTTTTGCGACACGCTGCACACCAACAAGCCCGGCGAAGAAACACCGGCGCCGCCAGACTTGTAACTACCTAATTGCACGACATGCTAGCGACGGTCAGGCAGGAATGATGTGAACCAGGAGAGTGCAGCAACAGTAATCCCTATGCCGGCCAGGCGGTCCAGGAGTAGTGGGGGGGAGATTGTGTCAACAGCTGCGCTGAGGTGGAGGGTGAGAATGGTAAGTAGTCTGGAGTCCGCTGGACGGAGGAGGTCCTTGGTCATTTGGACTGGGGCTGTTTCAGTGCTGTGTTTTGGACGGAAACGGGATTGAAAAGGTTCACGAAGGTCGTTTACGTCCAGATGTGACTGTCATTGTGCGGCAACCACCCTTTCAAGTATTTTGGAACAGAATGAGAGGTTGGAGATTTCAGGTATATTGGAATCTGCCTGAAACCTTGACTGGACACGTTACAAGTGTGATCACAGTCCTGCCCTGATGAATTCCACACACCAATATACAGTCACAGTGAGAGCGCCACCTGTTGGATGGACAGGAAGTGCTGCATAACGAGCCAGTACGTGCTACACTCAAAAAGTCAGACAAAATGGTAGATATTGTGTTTTATCTGAAAACATAAATGCACCTTTGTGGCATTGCTTGGAGTTAATCCTTTTGAGGACTTGGACTGGATTTTAGTTTGACATCATGTCTAATGTCACGAATACGGACAGGACCCAAGTGCAGGACTCTGGAGGCAGGCTGGGTTCAAACAAGTCTTTTATTTGATGACATCACAGACAGATGAATCGCAGGATGCTCCTTGACATGAAGAGCACAGCAGACTTGATTCCAATGCCCTGGACAGACCGGACGAGACATGGACGACTAACACTGGACCGGACGGACGGGACATCGATAACAAACAACCCGACGCTGAACAAACACACAGACAGGACATATATAGGGCAGGGTGATTACAAGAAGTGGCCACAGGTGAGGTGCTGGACAGCCCAGACCTATGGCCCGCCCACTCTTAAAGGAGACCTCAGCCTACACCCTGACATCTAAAGAATCACAAAAACCTGAACTGACTGACTGTTTTCACCCTTTTCCCCCTACTCATATGGCACTTCTTCAATATTACTAATGTACACGACAGATTGGCAAACGTGGCACCTGACTGGACAGGTCGTTTTCTTGATGTCCCTAACATTACAACACAGTTTCTGACTGTTTGTGATCATGCGTGACTCAAAGGTTCTTCATTCAAATGACTATAATGAATGATTTAGGGTAATGGAAAAGACAATGCTTGAAGGAGTGTGAATGATGCTGATTTAGACCAAATAATGAACTAAGTGCAATGTAAATAGCCTGCACATGGTCAGATCGGCCTCACAGTTGACATATTGAATCAGAGCCCGGCCCTCATCACAACCGTATGATTACTACTTAGGTTTAGACTTCGAAGACGTTGTTCATAATTGTAAAGTGGAGCCATTAACATGAATGCTGCATAGAACGTGCACCACGTAAAATAAATTCTATTAATTGAATTCAATCTCTCCAGCTAAATTATAAAACTCTGACTACATCACTTTTTGCCCGAAATCCACACCCTTTTTCAAAACAAAACAGGGTGTACCTAAATAAAAGTGGGTGTGGGTGTAAGTGGAAGCAATCACCTTTTATTCAGGTAAATAGAAATAATTCTACAAAAATACATATACACCCAATCATTTTGTTTAATATCTCATTAGTATGAAAGATGTAGACCATATATAGAGAGAAGTGACGATCATACGCTATCGCCGCAATCATGAAGCTCATCATCTCATTGACTCTCTTCTCGGCACTCGCCAGTGTCGGTAAGTTACTTTCATCTAGTATCTGTGTCATTTGAAATGAAAAAGGTCTTTGAACTTAACCAGGTTAAAAAATATATATATACCAATGATTAACAAATAATTTACATTTAGTGTTTATGTAGTTTACAGGGTTTGACCAAAATGATGTAAAAGACCTTCTTTTCATTCAATCTGAACTGTGTTCATGTTTCATTAACCTTTTATTTTTTGTTGGTTTGTTTGTCTGTTTTCCATTACAGCTGCCGGCATCACTTGTTACGTGTGCAGAGATTCTAGCGGGTCTGGGTCTGGGTCTGGGTCTGGGTCTGGGTCTGGGGCTGGGTCTGGGTCTGGGGCTGGGTCTGGGTCTGGGGCTGGGTCTGGGTCTGGGGCTGGGTCTGGGGCTGGGTCTGGGTCTGGGACTGGGGGTGGGTCTGTGATTTTTATTATATCTGGGGGTGGGAATGGGTTTGGGTCTGGGGCTGAGTCTGGGGCTGGGTCTGGGGCTGGGTCTGGGGCTGGGTCTGGGGCTGGGTCTGGGGCTGGGTCTGGGTTTGGATCTGGGTCTGGGTTTGGATCTGAGCCTGGGTCTGGGTCTGGGTCTGGGTCTGGGTGTGTCATGGAGCGGTTTACTTGTCCAGAAGAAACTCCATTCTGCATGATATCTTCCACCACTTGTAAGACATTCCTTGTTTTATTCATCACATTTTCTTTGTTTGATTTTTTTTTTATATATAAAATAGGATTTTATATTGGCTTTAATGAGCATTTTTAAACTGTGACTTGACTCCACAGCTGATTTCAATGGTGACCGTGCCGAAGAAGTTTTCATGGGTTGTGCAGGTTACAGTGTGTGTCACGCCCCAGGCTCTTTTATAACTTCATACCAGACGGACAACCTACGTGTTCAAGTAAATACTACATGCTGTGACAGTGACGCGTGCAATTCAGACATTACACCTTGTAAGTAAAGACGGACTACAAAACAAAAAATACAGTTCAAATAAAGTATTTTGGACGAGACCGCTGACTTCTTGGTTCTGTTTTTTTCTGGTTTTCAGTTTTCGATTCAGAACCAAGTTCAAATGGATTATCGTGTCCATCTTGTCACCCAGACGACTACGAATGTAGACCTCACACCATTCAGTGTTCAGATCCTGAAGACATCTGCTTCAACGCCATCCCCGGTCACTATTTACTCAATTATTATTATTGTTATTGTTGCTGTATAAAGTTGAACTGTTCTTTATTCATGCATTTCAATTCTTTAAAACAAGTTTCTGCATGTAAAACTATAATACTGGTCCAACAGGTGGGACATTTTCTGCCTTTGCACCTTTAATGGCGAAAATCTTTGATTGTAGTTTCTCCTAAAATTCGACTCGTATTTTCAACCCAGCCTTGACTCCAATACATTCAAATCATTTCTCATTTCACTTGTGACCTTTTTTGTTCTCCACAGAAAACCCATCGGACACATTCTTTCATTCTGGTTGTGCAACTGCCAACTTCTGTAAAATTGCCTCATCCCAGAGAACTCTGCCTTTCTACCCAGCGGGGGGAAGACTCTCTAAGAGAGTAGGCTGTGTACCTTTCACCACAACCGCTCCTCCAACAACTACTACAACCGCTCCTCCAACAACTACTCCCAAGAACTGCTGCAACGACAACTGCAACAACGGCTGCAACAACGGCTGCAACAACGGCTGCAACAACGGCTGCAACAACCACTGCAACAACCGCTGCAACAACTGCAACTATTGATTGTTTACGACCATTGATAGATTACGACAACTGCTATTCCAACTAAATGTGTTCTACCAATCAATGTTTTCTGTTTCCTGTCCTCTCTACATCCGGTGTAATGTTTTGAAGTTACTCTTTTCTCCTGGAAAGATCTTTTCCTGTTTCATATCTACTCTTGTGGGGCCTTCATAAAATTCTCCCAAATCCTAAAACTTTCCCAAATGATTCAATAAATACACAGCATTCAAACTGCTTGAGTTATATGTGAGTTTTCATTCATAGGTTGCCTTAGTTTGACAAAAGTCACATTGAGTGAACCATATTTTAATACACTGATGCCTCGAACAAACATGTTATCTTTCCAAATGGATTGGATTTGTAAAATAAAAAGATTTAATTAGTGTCTGAACACGAGCAGAGCTGGGCGAGACCCTGCTGAAATGCAAGCAACTATTTTACTTTCTTTTTCTTTTTCTTCTTTACTGGACACTTTACATGTGTGATCACAGTCCAGCCCTGATGAATTCCTCTCTCTCTCTTTCTCACACACACACACACACACACACACACACACACACACACACACACACACACACACACACACACACACACACACACACACACACACACACACACTTATGCACACACAGCTGTATATAGGTAGTTAGAATCTGTGTTTATTTGTTTTCATTGTTAATAAATCTAATGTTTGGAATCATACTTGCTGTTTTATTAATGAGCACAAAGGTGAATGAAATGTCGACTCTTCTGTGTCAAGAACTCCAAAATCCTTCAAGCTTTACTGTTACAGTCTTTGTCAATCACTTTGACACTAGTTTCAGAACCTTGATGTCATTTTTCACAACTCTAGATACAAAACTCACAACCAATGATCAGAATGCACTTTTTTCAAAACTCTAACACTTTTTTTCACTCACTTGGATACAATGCACAAAGACCAAAGATCATTTGTCCATTGAACTTTAATCACCGGTTCAAAATGACACAACTTAACATCACAGTACAATCATTTCAAAATACTATTCACACATTACATTTCTATTGACTGTCAATTCATTTCAATACAACAATCTAACTATCAATTGATACAACTACTCAAAATGACAAGTAACTGTTGCATGTTAAAGCATAGGCTTGGAAACTGAGGATGAGCATGTTCAAATCATGACATTTTCAGGATGATGACAATGATTGACACCACCTGACACCAATTTGTTACTGATGATTGATCTGACCTTGTCGTATGACAGTAAGGAAGTGACATCCACAACAACATATGTAGTGATACAACATGGAGCAGGCAGGTGGGAACCATGGAGGTCAAGTAGGAGGAGGAAGAGGAGGAAGAGGAAGAGGAGGAAGACGTGGTCAAAGGAATGGCAGAGGAAAAGCACCCAGTTTGAGAGGTGGCCATGGTCCCGTTGAGACATGTGGGGGGACGGGGTCGAGGACAAGGACCAAGACGGCAGCAGCAAACAGTCTCCAATGAGATTTGAGCAACGGTTGTTGATCATGTCATCAATCATGACATGATAATGACTGAGGCAGCAAGAATGATAAACCAAACCTTAGAACATCAACGTGGCCTCAATCATGAGAACTTTCTACGATGACAACCGCTGAGTATTCAGCATGCACTACAGTAAACTTTACAGTATAGTACTGTAGTACTCTTACTGTCATTGTCAAATTATTGTACACTGTACTACAGTAAACTTTACAGTATAGTACAGTAGTACTCTTACTGTCATTGTCAAATTATTGTACACTGTACTACAGTAAACTTTACAGTATAGTACTGTAGTACTCTTACTGTCATTGTCAAATTATTGTACACTGTACTACAGTAAAGTTTACAGTATTGTACTGTAGTACTCTTACTGTCATTGTCAAGTTATTGTACACTGTACTACAGTAAAGTTTACAGTATTGTACTGTAGTACTCTTACTGTCATTGTCAAGTTATGGTACACTGCATGCCAATGTGCAGACCAGAGTAGGAAATGTGACTATTACTGTAAAATGTGTTCTACAGTATGACGACAGGTTCTTCCTGTCAGATTCCTACACAATTGAGACGAGACCCAATGGTGGAGGTAAACTCCTCACTGAGGAACAGGAACCAGTAGTGGAGGTAAACTCACTGAGGAACAGGAACCAGTAGTGGAGGTAAACTCCTCACTGAGGAACAGGAACCAGTAGAGGAGGTAAACTCTTCACTGAGGAACAGGAACCAGTAGAGGAGGTAAACTCCTCACTGAGGAACAGGAACCAGTAGTGGAGGTAAACTCCTCACTGAGTAACAGGAACCAGTAGAGGAGGTAAACTCCTCACTGAGGAACAGGAACCAGTAGAGGAGGTAAACTCACTGAGGAACAGGAACCAGTAGAGGAGGTAAACTCACTGAGGAACAGGAACCAGTAGTGGAGGTAAACTCCTCACTGAGGAACAGGAACCAGTAGTGGAGGTAAACTCCTCACTGAGCAACAGGAACCAGTAGAGGAGGTAAACTCCTCACTGAGGAACAGGAACCAGTAGAGGAGGTAAACTCACTGAGGAACAGGAACCAGTAGTGGAGGTAAACTCCTCACTGAGGAACAGGAACCAGTAGAGGAGGTAAACTCCTCACTGAGGAACAGGAACCAGTAGAGGAGGTAAACTCCTCACTGAGGAACAGGAACCAGTAGAGGAGGTAAACTCCTCACTGAGGAACAGGAACCAGTAGTGGAGGTAAACTCCTCACTGAGGAACAGGAACCAGTAGTGGAGGTAAACTCCTCACTGAGTAACAGGAACCAGTAGAGGAGGTAAACTCCTCACTGAGGAACAGGAACCAGTAGAGGAGGTATACTCTTCACTGAGGAACAGGAACCAGTAGAGGAGGTAAACTCACTGAGGAACAGGAACCAGTAGAGGAGGTAAACTCCTCACTGAGTAACAGGAACAAGTAGAGGAGGTAAACTCACTGAGGAACAGGAACCAGTAGTGGAGGTAAACTCCTCACTGAGGAACAGGAACCAGTAGTGGAGGTAAACTCACTGAGGAACAGGAACCAGTAGTGGAGGTAAACTCACTGAGGAACAGGAACCAGTAGAGGAGGTAAACTCCTCACTGAGGAACAGGAACCAGTAGAGGAGGTAAACTCACTGAGGAACAGGAACCAGTAGAGGAGGTAAACTCACTGAGGAACAGGAACCAGTAGAGGAGGTAAACTCCTCACTGAGGAACAGGAACCAGTAGTGGAGGTAAACTCACTGAGGAACAGGAACCAGTAGTGGAGGTAAACTGCTCACTGAGGAACAGGAACCAGTAGAGGAGGTAAACTCACTGAGGAACAGGAACCAGTAGTGGAGGTAAACTCCTCACTGAGGAACAGGAACCAGTAGTGGAGGTAAACTCACTGAGGAACAGGAACCAGTAGTGGAGGTAAACTCCTCACTGAGGAACAGGAACCAGTAGAGGAGGTAAACTCACTGAGAAACAGGAACCAGTAGAGGAGGTAAACTCACTGAGGAACAGGAACCAGTAGAGGAGGTAAACTCCTCACTGAGGAACAGGAACCAGTAGTGGAGGTAAACTCCTCACTGAGGAACAGGAACCAGTAGTGGAGGTAAACTCCTCACTGAGGAACAGAAACCAGTAGTGGAGGTAAACTCCTCACTGAGGAACAGGAACCAGTAGAGGAGGTAAACTCCTCACTGAGGAACAGGAACCAGTAGAGGAGGTAAACTCCTCACTGAGGAACAGGAACCAGTAGAGGATGTAAACTCACTGAGGAACAGGAACCAGTAGTGGAGGTAAACTCCTCACTGAGGAACAGGAACCAGTAGAGGAGGTAAACTCCTCACTGAGGAAAAGGAACCAGTAGTGGAGGTAAACTCCTCACTGAGGAACAGGAACCAGTAGTGGAGGTAAACTCACTGAGGAACAGGAACCAGTAGAGGAGGTAAACTCCTCACTGAGGAACAGGAACCAGTAGAGGAGGTAAACTCCTCACTGAGGAACAGGAACCAGTAGAGGAGGTAAACTCCTCACTGAGGAACAGGAACCAGTAGTGGAGGTAAACTCCTCACTGAGGAACAGGAACCAGTAGAGGAGGTAAACTCCTCACTGAGGAACAGGAACCAGTAGTGGAGGTAAACTCCTCACTGAGGAACAGGAACCAGTAGTGGAGGTAAACTCCTCACTGAGGAACAGGAACCAGTAGTGGAGGTAAACTCCTCACTGAGGAACAGGAACCAGTAGAGGAGGTAAACTCACTGAGGAACAGGAACCAGTAGTGGAGGTAAACTCCTCACTGAGGAACAGGAACCAGTAGTGGAGGCAAACTCCTCACTGAGGAACAGGAACCAGTAGTGGATGTAAACTCCTCACTGAGGAACAGGAACCAGTAGAGGAGGTAAACTCTTCACTGAGGAACAGGAACCAGTAGAGGAGGAAAACTCCTCACTGAGGAACAGGAACCAGTAGTGGAGGTAAACTCACTGAGGAACAGGAACCAGTAGAGGAGGTGAACTCACTGAGGAACAGGAACCAGTAGTGGAAGTAAACTCACTGAGGAACAGGAACCAGTAGTGGAGGTAAACTCCTCACTGAGGAACAGGAACCAGTAGAGGAGGTAAACTCCTCACTGAGGAACAGGAACCAGTAGTGGAGGTAAACTCCTCACTGAGGAACAGGAACCAGTAGAGGAGGTAAACTCCTCACTGAGGAACAGGAACCAGTAGAGGAGGTAAACTCCTCACTGAGGAACAGGAACCAGTAGAGGAGGTAAACTCACTGAGGAACAGGAACCTGTAGTGGAGGTAAACTCACTGAGGAACAGGAACCTGTAGTGGAGGTAAACTCACTGAGGAACAGGAACCAGTAGTGGAGGTAAACTCCTCACTGAGGAACAGGAACCAGTAGTGGAGGTAAACTCCTCACTGAGGAACAGGAACCAGTAGTGGATGTAAACTCACTGAGGAACAGGAACCAGTAGAGGAGGTGAACTCACTGAGGAACAGGAACCAGTAGAGGAGGTAAACTCCTCACTGAGGAACAGGAACCAGTAGAGGAGGTAAACTCCTCACTGAGGAACAGGAACCAGTAGAGGAGTTAAACTCACTGAGGAACAGGAACCAGTAGTGGAGGTAAACTCCTCACTGAGGAACAGGAACCAGTAGTGGAGGTAAACTCCTCACTGAGGAACAGGAACCAGTAGTGGAGGTAAACTCACTGAGGAACAGGAACCAGTAGAGGAGGTGAACTCACTGAGGAACAGGAACCAGTAGAGGAGGTAAACTCCTCACTGAGGAACAGGAACCAGTAGAGGACAACAGTCAGCCCTGACAACAGTCAGCCTTCATCACATCCAGAGGCTAAAACACACTGCTAGTCGTAGCGCCACCTGCGGGAACATACTTCCAATCGTTGAGCAGCAAGGGTGTGAGGACCCGGCCAATGCTGCTTGCAGCTTTAATTATTATCCTCATTTTTCTCCCATAACCTCCAATGAGTTTTTGAGGGCCTAAACATAACTTTTTGCGACACGCTGCACACCAACAAGCCCGGCGAAGAAACACCGGCGCCGCCAGACTTGTAACTACCTAATTGCACGACATGCTAGCGACGGTCAGGCAGGTATGATGTGAACCAGGAGAGTGCAGCAACAGTAATCCCTATGCCGGCCAGGCGGTCCAGGAGTAGTGGGGGGGAGATTGTGTCAACAGCTGCGCTGAGGTGGAGGGTGAGAATGGTAAGTAGTCTGGAGTCCGCTGGACGGAGGAGGTCCTTGGTCATTTGGACTGGGGCTGTTTCAGTGCTGTGTTTTGGACGGAAACGGGATTGAAAAGGTTCACGAAGGTCGTTTACGTCCAGATGTGACTGTCATTGTGCGGCAACCACCCTTTCAAGTATTTTGGAACAGAATGAGAGGTTGGAGATTTCAGGTATATTGGAATCTGCCTGAAACCTTGACTGGACACGTTACAAGTGTGATCACAGTCCTGCCCTGATGAATTCCACACACCAATATACAGTCACAGTGAGAGCGCCACCTGTTGGATGGACAGGAAGTGCTGCATAACGAGCCAGTACGTGCTACACTCAAAAAGTCAGACAAAATGGTAGATATTGTGTTTTATCTGAAAACATAAATG
Source organism: Blennius ocellaris (assembly GCF_963422515.1). Classification (NCBI taxonomy): domain Eukaryota; kingdom Metazoa; phylum Chordata; class Actinopteri; order Blenniiformes; family Blenniidae; genus Blennius; species Blennius ocellaris. The sequence goes on from NC_137654.1 coordinate 2,091,474, forward strand.
CACCTTTGTGGCATTGCTTGGAGTTAATCCTTTTGAGGACTTGGACTGGATTTTAGTTTGACATCATGTCTAATGTCACGAATACGGACAGGACCCAAGTGCAGGACTCTGGAGGCAGGCTGGGTTCAAACAAGTCTTTTATTTGATGACATCACAGACAGATGAATCGCAGGATGCTCCTTGACATGAAGAGCACAGCAGACTTGATTCCAATGCCCTGGACAGACCGGACGAGACATGGACGACTAACACTGGACCGGACGGACGGGACATCGATAACAAACAACCCGACGCTGAACAAACACACAGACAGGACATATATAGGGCAGGGTGATTACAAGAAGTGGCCACAGGTGAGGTGCTGGACAGCCCAGACCTATGGCCCGCCCACTCTTAAAGGAGACCTCAGCCTACACCCTGACATCTAAAGAATCACAAAAACCTGAACTGACTGACTGTTTTCACCCTTTTCCCCCTACTCATATGGCACTTCTTCAATATTACTAATGTACACGACAGATTGGCAAACGTGGCACCTGACTGGACAGGTCGTTTTCTTGATGTCCCTAACATTACAACACAGTTTCTGACTGTTTGTGATCATGCGTGACTCAAAGGTTCTTCATTCAAATGACTATAATGAATGATTTAGGGTAATGGAAAAGACAATGCTTGAAGGAGTGTGAATGATGCTGATTTAGACCAAATAATGAACTAAGTGCAATGTAAATAGCCTGCACATGGTCAGATCGGCCTCACAGTTGACATATTGAATCAGAGCCCGGCCCTCATCACAACCGTATGATTACTACTTAGGTTTAGACTTCGAAGACGTTGTTCATAATTGTAAAGTGGAGCCATTAACATGAATGCTGCATAGAACGTGCACCACGTAAAATAAATTCTACTAATTGAATTCAATCTCTCCAGCTAAATTATAAAACTCTGACTACATCACTTTTTGCCCGAAATCCACACCCTTTTTCAAAACAAAACAGGGTGTACCTAAATAAAAGTGGGTGTGGGTGTAAGTGGAAGCAATCACCTTTTATTCAGGTAAATAGAAATAATTCTACAAAAATACATATACACCCAATCATTTTGTTTAATATCTCATTAGTATGAAAGATGTAGACCATATATAGAGAGAAGTGACGATCATACGCTATCGCCGCAATCATGAAGCTCATCATCTCATTGACTCTCTTCTCGGCACTCGCCAGTGTCGGTAAGTTACTTTCATCTAGTATCTGTGTCATTTGAAATGAAAAAGGTCTTTGAACTTAACCAGGTTAAAAAATATATATATACCAATGATTAACAAATAATTTACATTTAGTGTTTATGTAGTTTACAGGGTTTGACCAAAATGATGTAAAAGACCTTCTTTTCATTCAATCTGAACTGTGTTCATGTTTCATTAACCTTTTATTTTTTGTTGGTTTGTTTGTCTGTTTTCCATTACAGCTGCCGGCATCACTTGTTACGTGTGCAGAGATTCTAGCGGGTCTGGGTCTGGGTCTGGGTCTGGGTCTGGGTCTGGGTCTGGGTCTGGGGCTGGGTCTGGGTCTGGGGCTGGGTCTGGGTCTGGGGCTGGGTCTGGGTCTGGGGCTGGGTCTGGGGCTGGGTCTGGGTCTGGGACTGGGGGTGGGTCTGTGATTTTTATTATATCTGGGGGTGGGAATGGGTTTGGGTCTGGGGCTGAGTCTGGGGCTGGGTCTGGGGCTGGGTCTGGGGCTGGGTCTGGGGCTGGGTCTGGGGCTGGGTCTGGGTTTGGATCTGGGTCTGGGTTTGGATCTGAGCCTGGGTCTAGGTCTGGGTCTGGGTCTGGGTGTGTCATGGAGCGGTTTACTTGTCCAGAAGAAACTCCATTCTGCATGATATCTTCCACCACTTGTAAGACATTCCTTGTTTTATTCATCACATTTTCTTTGTTTGATTTTTTTTTTATATATAAAATAGGATTTTATATTGGCTTTAATGAGCATTTTTAAACTGTGACTTGACTCCACAGCTGATTTCAATGGTGACCGTGCCGAAGAAGTTTTCATGGGTTGTGCAGGTTACAGTGTGTGTCACGCCCCAGGCTCTTTTATAACTTCATACCAGACGGACAACCTACGTGTTCAAGTAAATACTACATGCTGTGACAGTGACGCGTGCAATTCAGACATTACACCTTGTAAGTAAAGACGGACTACAAAACAAAAAATACAGTTCAAATAAAGTATTTTGGACGAGACCGCTGACTTCTTGGTTCTGTTTTTTTCTGGTTTTCAGTTTTCGATTCAGAACCAAGTTCAAATGGATTATCGTGTCCATCTTGTCACCCAGACGACTACGAATGTAGACCTCACACCATTCAGTGTTCAGATCCTGAAGACATCTGCTTCAACGCCATCCCCGGTCACTATTTACTCAATTATTATTATTGTTATTGTTGCTGTATAAAGTTGAACTGTTCTTTATTCATGCATTTCAATTCTTTAAAACAAGTTTCTGCATGTAAAACTATAATACTGGTCCAACAGGTGGGACATTTTCTGCCTTTGCACCTTTAATGGCGAAAATCTTTGATTGTAGTTTCTCCTAAAATTCGACTCGTATTTTCAACCCAGCCTTGACTCCAATACATTCAAATCATTTCTCATTTCACTTGTGACCTTTTTTGTTCTCCACAGAAAACCCATCGGACACATTCTTTCATTCTGGTTGTGCAACTGCCAACTTCTGTAAAATTGCCTCATCCCAGAGAACTCTGCCTTTCTACCCAGCGGGGGGAAGACTCTCTAAGAGAGTAGGCTGTGTACCTTTCACCACAACCGCTCCTCCAACAACTACTACAACCGCTCCTCCAACAACTACTCCCAAGAACTGCTGCAACGACAACTGCAACAACGGCTGCAACAACGGCTGCAACAACGGCTGCAACAACGGCTGCAACAACGGCTGCAACAACCACTGCAACAACCACTGCAACAACTGCAACTATTGATTGTTTACGACCATTGATAGATTACGACAACTGCTATTCCAACTAAATGTGTTCTACCAATCAATGTTTTCTGTTTCCTGTCCTCTCTATATCCGGTGTAATGTTTTGAAGTTACTCTTTTCTCCTGGAAAGATCTTTTCCTGTTTCATATCTACTCTTGTGGGGCCTTCATAAAATTCTCCCAAATCCTAAAACTTTCCCAAATGATTCAATAAATACACAGCATTCAAACTGCTTGAGTTATATGTGAGTTTTCATTCATAGGTTGCCTTAGTTTGACAAAAGTCACATTGAGTGAACCATATTTTAATACACTGATGCCTCGAACAAACATGTTATCTTTCCAAATGGATTGGATTTGTAAAATATAAAGATTTAATTAGTGTCTGAACACGAGCAGAGCTGGGCGAGACCCTGCTGAAATGCAAGCAACTATTTTACTTTCTTTTTCTTTTTCTTCTTTACTGGACACTTTACATGTGTGATCACAGTCCAGCCCTGATGAATTCCTCTCTCTCTCTTTCTCACACACACACACACACACACACACACACACACACACACACACACACACACACACACACACACGCACTTATGCACACCAAGCTGTATATAGTGTCTAAGTCTGTTGCCTTTGAATCCGCACAGACAGGGAGTGACAATCTTTCTCCCCGAGAAGAGAGAAAAGGATACACAGTGAGTTAGAAACCTACAAACCTTGAGAATGGATTAACACAGGAGTTTATTACATAAGACAGAAAAAGTACCGGACTTTACAAGAATATTCCTGGGTTTTGAAGCCGTTCACTATAAATAGCTCCAGGCCAGAACCACGTCAGCAGAGAGCGACAGAGAGAGAAAGAAAAGAGTGAGAATCAGAGAGAGACTCTGAGCTTGCGCCGGAAATGCTGTCTCTTTCATAGTCTTCCGGTCAGTCTCCGCCTTCCTGTGGCTGTTTGATGGGGGGCTGCTTGAGGGCTTGTTTAAGGGGGGCTTCTGTCCCACCAGTGAGCTTCACACAAACGAAGAGTCACATTCAACCTTTTGTTGCATGTCTTTCACCCCCGAGGCTTATCTAAGCTATTTATGACAAGCCAGCCCAGGCTGGCTCCAGTGACTTTTAACAATAGGTAGTTAGAGTCTGTGTTTATTTGTTTTCATTGTAAATAAACATAATGTTTGGAATCATACTTGCTGTTTTATTAATGAGCACAAAGGTGAATGAAATGTCGGGGGGTTGATACATTTTGATGAGATCTGTAATGTACTGAGGGGTCAGTCCATTCAAAGCTTTAAAAACAAACAACAAAATTTTAAAATCAATTGTAAAATGAACAGGGAGCCAGTGCAAAGATGCAAGGATAGGGGTAATGTGTTCTCGTTTTTTGGTCCCTGTTAAAAGTCGTGCCGCAGCGTTCTGGACTAACTGCAAGCGGGAAAGTGCTTTGTGGCTAACGCCAGAATAAAGTGCTTTGTGGCTAACGCCAGAATAAAGTGCTTTGTGGCTAACGCCAGAATAAAGTGCTTTGTGGCTAACGCCAGAATAAAGTGCTTTGTGGTTAACGCCAGAATAAAGTGCTTTGCAGTAGTCCAGACGAGAAGAAATAAAAGCGTGCACGACTTGCTCAAAAAGATTAAAAGATAAAAACGGCTTAACCTTAGACAAAAGTCGAAGATGATAAAAGCCCGATTTTAAAACGCCATTTATCTGTTTATCAAATCTAAAATCTCTGTCTATGGTGACGCCAAGGCTGGAGACTTTGGGATGCAAATAATTTCCGAGTGATCCCAAGTCCGTGAGGGCTGATCCAAATACCATAATTTTGGTTTTTCCCTCATTGAGTTTTAAAAAATTCTGGGCTAACCAAGCCTTAATGCCACCTAGACAGTCGAGCAGCCTACTTACAAGAGTACGTTGTGGTGAAAATTATTTTATTCACAACTGAAGCAAAATTGAGAGACAGTGTGTAAGAAAATAAGCCCATTGAGTTACACTGGAGTTGCTGCTCCAGCTGGCCTCTCCAAGTCACTACCCTATAGTGACACACATTAGCATTCAAATGACACCCATTCAATGCAACGATGCAACAATGCACCAATGCACCAATGCAACGTATCTCACAAGACTGATATAACTGAACTGGCTATCATTTCATGTTAAGACAGGTAGTGCTCCGACGTATCTGATACAGATCAGATCAAATTTTCAATAATATGATTAACTCATTCAGTGCCAAAGACGCGTTTTCGCGTTTTTTCGAATAGTACCGCTGAGTGCCAAAGACGCGTTTACGCGTTAATGGCGTTTTTTGCATGGGGGCGGGGCTAATAACATGATCTTGCTTGTATCAAAAATTGGAGTTGTAATCGCAAAGATATAGTACAGAGTACCGTCTCAGAAGCCATGTCAAAGCGGCGGAGCAAGACCGATCGGCCAGCCGGTCAGTTCAAGCAACTAACTTTGCAGCAGAGCATTTTGAGAGGACCCAGCACCAGCAGCGCAGCTATAGAAGACGCCGGCAGAGACCACTCCTCTGACGTAGCGAGCTTCAGCGAGCCGGTGACTGGGACCATCACAGTCGTCGAAACCAGAGGGAGAAGTCAAAGATCTGGGAGGCCCTCAGGCCCTGGCCTGAGGCCCTCAAATTCATGTTGGTGGATGTTTTTGAAAAACCTTTATTATTCCATAAGTGGAGTCCTTCACACCAGAATTGAAGTAAGACCAGATTCCGGATCAGGGGCACCCAACAGACATTTTCAGATTGATCGTCTCGCTTGTGGCCTAGCATACCCGCTAGCATGCTAACAAACATTGTCCGATTGAGCTGAAATTTGGTAGGTGGCCTAATGGGGGCGCTGCGGTCACGAATCACTGGCTAATTAGCTGGGTTCAATGCCGTTTTTTCAAAATAAAAGTCATTAAAAAAATGTTTTTTTTAAAACTTAAAAACGTATAATTAACCGGTCTAGAGGATCGTGCCCACCCCGACAGGCAGTCTTTCGCAAGGTCCTGGCCAATGCTGCTTGCAGCTTTAATTTTTGTAATGTTTCTTTTTCTTATATATTATTTTTCTTTTCAGTTACGATCAAATTGGACCCCCTAAACACACTCAAAAACTCTCCAAATTTGGCAGGCTCGTGAAGAATCGTATAGAGCCGGTGACCATGTCAAAAATTCCAGGAAAGTCCAAAAATGGCTCTCTAGCGCCACCTGGTTTTACGCCATTTTTTTTTTCAAAATAAAAGTCATTAAAAACATTTTTTACTTAAAAAATGATCATTAACTGGTCTAGAGGATCGTGGCCACCCTGATGGGGTCACGAATCACTAGCTAATTAGCTGGTTTTGATGCCGTTTTTTCAAAATAAGTCATTTAAATTTTTTATTTTTTTTTCAACTTAAAAAAATATTATTAACCGTTCATAGCCACCCCCCCCCCCCACTCCCCCGACGGGTGGTCTTTCGCGAGGTCCCGGCCAATGCTGCTCGCAGCTTTAATTATTATTATTATTATTATTATTATTATTATTATTATTATTATTATTATTATTATTATAATGTCATTGGAAGGGGGGCCCCAAAACAAAATCCTGCTTAGGGCCCCCACTTGGCCAGGGACGGCCCTGGGTGGGCCCAGGTGGGTGGAAGGACACCTGGGGAAAACAGTGAGAGAGACTGCCAGGAAGGACCATCACTGAGTACACCACCCTCACCGGTCACACCCGCTATGTACAGGGTTTCTTTCTTTTGACACCAGATGAAGGTGATTCTTTTGACATTTTTTCTGAAACTTTAACTTCATCTTCTTCTGCTCATCTTTTTTTTTTTTTTTTATTCTAATATTTAACCCCCCCCCCCCACAGGGAGCCCCTCCTGCCGTTGTGTCGCGGCCCTGGAGCGGCTGTGAGCGGCCCTGGATCCGCACACCGCCGCTCATTGGACGCTGCGTCTCTTCCAGAAAAGCTGCCCAGCGCCAGGCTGCTGCCCCGGAAACCTCTCCTCCTCTCTCCTCCTCTGCTCTCCTCTCCTCCTCTGCTCTGCTCTCCTCCTCTCCTCTCCTCTCCTCTCCTCTCCTCTCCTCTCCTCCTCTCTCCTCTGCTCTCCTCCTCTCTCCTCCTCTCTTCTCCTCTCCTCTCCTCTCCTCTCCTCTCCTCTCCTCTCCTCTCCTCTCCTCTCCTCTCCTCTCCTCTCTTCTCCTCTCCCCTCCTCTCCTCTCCTCCTCTCCTCTCCTCTCCTCTGCTCTCCTCCTCTCCTCTCCTCTCCCCTCCTCTCCTCCTCTCCTCTCCCCTCCTCTCCTCTCCTCTGCTCTCCTCCTCTCCTCTCCTCTCCTCTGCTCTCCTCTCCTCTGCTCTCCTCCTCTCTCCTCCTCTCCTCTCCTCTCCCCTCCTCTCCTCTCCTCTGCTCTCCTCCTCTCATCTCCTCTCCTCTCCTCTGCTCTCCTCTCCTCTGCTCTCCTCCTCTCCTCTGCTCTCCTCCTCTCCTCTGCTCTCCTCCTCTCCTCTCCTCTCCTCTCCCCTCCTCTCCTCTCCTCTGCTCTCCTCCTCTCCTCTCCTCTCCTCTGCTCTCCTCCTCTCTCCTCCTCTCCTCTCCTCTCCCCTCCTCTCCTCTCCTCCTCTCCTCTCCCCTCCTCTCCTCTCCTCTGCTCTCCTCCTCTCCTCTCCTCTCCTCTCCTCTCCTCTCCTCGCCTCTCCTCTCCTCTCCTCCTCTCCTCTCCTCTCCTCTCCTCTCCTCTCCTCGCCTCTCCTCGCCTCTCCTCTCCTCTCCTCGCCTCTCCTCTCCTCCTCTCCTCTCCTCTCCCCTCCTCTCATCTCCTCTCCTCTCCTCTGCTCTCCTCTCCTCTGCTCTCCTCCTCTCCTCTGCTCTCCTCCTCTCCTCTGCTCTCCTCCTCTCCTCTCCTCTCCTCTCCCCTCCTCTCCTCTCCTCTGCTCTCCTCCTCTCTCCTCCTCTCCTCTCCTCTCCCCTCCTCTCCTCTCCTCCTCTCCTCTCCCCTCCTCTCCTCTCCTCTGCTCTCCTCCTCTCCTCTCCTCTCCTCTCCTCTCCTCTCCTCGCCTCTCCTCTCCTCTCCTCGCCTCTCCTCTCCTCGCCTTGCCTCTCCTCTCCTCTCCTCTCCTCTCCTCTCCCCTCCTCTCCGCGGCTCTTCCTCCACCTTCCGCCGCGATGAGGAGCCGCGGCCCCGCGGTGAGCGGAGCGGCGTGTGGGGGTGTGCGGGGCCCCGGTGCGGTCCTTGGCTAGCCGGCCTGCGGGGTGTGAGGAGGGGATGTGGGGCGGGAGGATGTGGTGGAGGACCGCCGGGGACCGGGGACATGAGGCTCGGGGGACCGGGGACACACTGCTAGAACCTTCTGTTTGTCCTCCCAGCGGATTCTCATGGAGACCGAGGTCTGCAGAGACCCTCCAGGTGCAGACCCTCCAGGTGTAGACCTGGAGGGTCTACACCCTCCAGGTCTACACCCTCCAGCCCTCCAGAGACCCTCCAGCAGGCCCAGACCCTGCAGCTCAGACGTCCAGCCTTGTTGTGTCTCCTCCTCCTCGTGAATGAAGAGAGGAGCTCCGTGGAGGAGGAGGAGGAGGAACAGGAGGGAGGGAGGAAGAGGAGGAGCAGGAGGGAGGGAGGAGGAGTAGGAGGGAGGGAGGAGGAGGAGCAGGAGGGAGGGAGGGAGGGAGGAGGAGTAGGAGGGAGGGAGGAGGGGAAGAGGAGGAGGAGGAGAGGAGGAGGAGATGAGGGGAGGAGAGGGGGAGGAGGAGAGGAGGAAGAGGAGGAGGAGCAGACTCTCCTCATCAGGGACCATCATGTCTGGGAGCTTCATCCAGGACTACATAGCGCCACCTGCTGCCTGTTGCTCAGGGTGACGTGGACCTCTTGATCCAGATCAGGGTGTGACTGCAGGGTGACGTGGACCTCTTGATCCAGATCAGGGTGTGACTGCAGGGTGATGTTTTGTTTTGACAGCCACCATAATAACAATCCAACTTGGTAGTTTTATTTTGACAGGCACCATAATAACAATCCAACTTGGTAGTTTTATTTTGACAGGCACCATGATAACAATCCAACCTGGTAGTTTTATTTTGACAGTCCACGTAATAACAATCGAACCTGGTAGTTTTATTTTGAAAGGCACCGTGATGACAACCCAACTTGGTAGTTTTATTTTGACAGGCACCGTAATAACAATCAAACTTGGTAGTTTTATTTTGACAGGCACCGTAATAACAATCCAACTTGGTAGTTTTATTTTGACAGTCACTGTAATAACAATCCAACTTGGTAGTTTTATTTTGGTAGACACTGTAATAACAATCCAACTTGGTAGTTTTATTTTGACAGTCACTGTAATAACAATCCAACTTGGTGGTTTTATTTTGACAGACACTGTAATAACAATCCAACTTGGTAGTTTTATTTTGACAGTCACTGTAATAACAATCCAACTTGGTGGTTTTATTTTGACAGTCACTGTAGTAACGATTCAACTTGGTTGTTTTATTTTGACAAACACCATAATAACAATCCAACTTGGTAGTTTTATTTTGACAGTCCCCGTAATAACAATCTAACCTGGTAGTTTTATTTTGACAGTCACAATGAAAACAATCCAACTTGGTGGTTTTATTTTGGCAGACACTGTAATAACAATCCAACTTGGTAGTTTTATTTTGACAGTCACTGTAATAACAATCCAACTTGGTGGTTTTATTTTGACAGTCATCGTGATTACAATCCAACTTGGTAGTTTTATTTTGACAGGCACCATGATGACAATCCAACCTGGTAGTTTTATTTTGACAGGCACCGTAATAACACTCCAACCTGGTAGTTTTATTTCGACAGTCACAATGAAAACAATCCAACTTGGTGGTTTTATTTTGGCAGACACTGTAATAACAATCGAACTTGGTAGTTTTATTTTGACAGTCACTGTAATAACAATCCAACTTGGTGGTTTTATTTTGACAGTCACTGTAAAAACTATCGAACTTGATGGTTTTATTTTGACAGTCACTATAACAACAATCCAACTTGGTAGTTTTATTTTGACAGTCACTGTAATAACAATCCAACTTGGTGGTTTTATTTTGACAGTCATCGTGATTACAATCCAACTTGGTAGTTTTATTTTGACAGGTACCATGATAACAATCCAACCTGGTAGTTTTATTTTGACAGTCACCATAATAGCAATCCAACTTGGTGGTTTTATTTTGACAAGCACCGTAATAACACTCCAACCTGGTGGTTTTATTTCGACAGTCACAATGAAAACAATCCAACTTGGTGGTTTTATTTTGACAAGCACCGTAATAACACTCCAACCTGGTAGTTTTATTTCGACAGTCACAATGAAAACAATCCAACTTGGTGGTTTTATTTTGGCAGACACTGTAATAACAATCCAACTTGGTGGTTTTATTTTGACAGTCACTGTAATAACATTCTAATTTGGTAGTTTTATTTTGACAGACACTGTAATAACAATCCAACTTGGTGGTTTTATTTTGACAGTCACTGTAATAGCAATCCAACTTGGTATTTTTATTTTGACAGACACTGTAATAACAATCCAACTTGGTGGTTTTATTTTGACAGTCACTGTAATAACAATCCAACTTGGTGGTTTTATTTTTACAGTCACAGTGATTACAATCAGACTTGGTAGTTTTATTTTGGCAGACACTGTAATAACAATCGAACTTGGTGGTTTTATTTTGACAGTCACTATAATAACAATCCAACTTGGTAGTTTTATTTTGACAGTCACTGTAATAACAATCCAGCTTGGTAGTTTTATTTTGACAGACACTGTAATAACAATCCAACTTGGTGGTTTTATTTTGACAATCACTGTAATAACAATCCAACTTGTTAGTTTTATTTTGACAGTCACTGTAATAACAATCCAACTTGGTGGTTTTATTTTGACAGTCACTGTAATAACAATCCAACTTGGTGGTTTTAATTTTACAGTCACTGTAGTAACGATTCAACTTGGTAGTTTTATTTTGACAGTCACTGTAATAACATTCCAATTTGGTAGTTTTATTTTGACAGACACTGTAATAACAATCCAACTTGGTAGTTTTATTTTGACAGGCACCGTAATAACACTCCAACCTGGTAGTTTTATTTTGACAGTCACAATGAAAACAATCCAACTTGGTGGTTTTATTTTGGCAGACACTGTAATAACAATCCAACTTGGTGGTTTTATTTTGACAGTCACTGTAATAACAATCCAACTTGGTGGTTTTATTTTGACAGTCACTGTAGTAACGATTCAACTTGGTAGTTTTATTTTGACAAACACCATAATAACAATCCAACTTGGTAGTTTTATTTTGACAGTCCCCGTAATAACAATCTAACCTGGTAGTTTTATTTTGACAGTCACAATGAAAACAATCCAACTTGGTGGTTTTATTTTGGCAGACACTGTAATAACAATCCAACTTGGTAGTTTTATTTTGACAGTCACTGTAATAACAATCCAACTTGGTGGTTTTATTTTGACAGTCATCGTGATTACAATCCAACTTGGTAGTTTTATTTTGACAGGCACCATGATAATAATCCAACCTGGTAGTTTTATTTTGACAGTCACCATAATAGCAATCCAACTTGGTGGTTTTATTTTGACAAGCACCGTAATAACACTCCAACCTGGTAGTTTTATTTTGACAGGCACCGTAATAACAATCAAACCTGGTAGTTTTATTTTGAAAGGCACCGTGATGACAACCCAACTTGGTAGTTTTATTTTGACAGGCACCGTAATAACAATCAAACTTGGTAGTTTTATTTTGACAGGCACCGTAATAACAATCCAACTTGGTAGTTTTATTTTGACAGTCACTGTAATAACAATCCAACTTGTTAGTTTTATTTTGACAGTCACTGTAATAACAATCCAACTTGGTAGTTTTATTTTGGTAGACACTGTAATAACAATCCAACTTGGTAGTTTTATTTTGACAGTCACTGTAATAACAATCCAACTTGGTGGTTTTATTTTGACAGACACTGTAATAACAATCCAACTTGGTAGTTTTATTTTGACAGTCACTGTAATAACAATCCAACTTGGTGGTTTTATTTTGACAGTCACTGTAGTAACGATTCAACTTGGTTGTTTTATTTTGACAAACACCATAATAACAATCCAACTTGGTAGTTTTATTTTGACAGTCCCCGTAATAACAATCTAACCTGGTAGTTTTATTTTGACAGTCACAATGAAAACAATCCAACTTGGTGGTTTTATTTTGGCAGACACTGTAATAACAATCCAACTTGGTAGTTTTATTTTGACAGTCACTGTAATAACAATCCAACTTGGTGGTTTTATTTTGACAGTCATCGTGATTACAATCCAACTTGGTAGTTTTATTTTGACAGGCACCATGATGACAATCCAACCTGGTAGTTTTATTTTGACAGGCACCGTAATAACACTCCAACCTGGTAGTTTTATTTCGACAGTCACAATGAAAACAATCCAACTTGGTGGTTTTATTTTGGCAGACACTGTAATAACAATCGAACTTGGTAGTTTTATTTTGACAGTCACTGTAATAACAATCCAACTTGGTGGTTTTATTTTGACAGTCACTGTAAAAACTATCGAACTTGATGGTTTTATTTTGACAGTCACTATAACAACAATCCAACTTGGTAGTTTTATTTTGACAGTCACTGTAATAACAATCCAACTTGGTGGTTTTATTTTGACAGTCATCGTGATTACAATCCAACTTGGTAGTTTTATTTTGACAGGTACCATGATAACAATCCAACCTGGTAGTTTTATTTTGACAGTCACCATAATAGCAATCCAACTTGGTGGTTTTATTTTGACAAGCACCGTAATAACACTCCAACCTGGTGGTTTTATTTCGACAGTCACAATGAAAACAATCCAACTTGGTGGTTTTATTTTGACAAGCACCGTAATAACACTCCAACCTGGTAGTTTTATTTCGACAGTCACAATGAAAACAATCCAACTTGGTGGTTTTATTTTGGCAGACACTGTAATAACAATCCAACTTGGTGGTTTTATTTTGACAGTCACTGTAATAACATTCTAATTTGGTAGTTTTATTTTGACAGACACTGTAATAACAATCCAACTTGGTGGTTTTATTTTGACAGTCACTGTAATAGCAATCCAACTTGGTATTTTTATTTTGACAGACACTGTAATAACAATCCAACTTGGTGGTTTTATTTTGACAGTCACTGTAATAACAATCCAACTTGGTGGTTTTATTTTTACAGTCACAGTGATTACAATCAGACTTGGTAGTTTTATTTTGGCAGACACTGTAATAACAATCGAACTTGGTGGTTTTATTTTGACAGTCACTATAATAACAATCCAACTTGGTAGTTTTATTTTGACAGTCACTGTAATAACAATCCAGCTTGGTAGTTTTATTTTGACAGACACTGTAATAACAATCCAACTTGGTGGTTTTATTTTGACAATCACTGTAATAACAATCCAACTTGTTAGTTTTATTTTGACAGTCACTGTAATAACAATCCAACTTGGTGGTTTTATTTTGACAGTCACTGTAATAACAATCCAACTTGGTGGTTTTAATTTTACAGTCACTGTAGTAACGATTCAACTTGGTAGTTTTATTTTGACAGTCACTGTAATAACATTCCAATTTGGTAGTTTTATTTTGACAGACACTGTAATAACAATCCAACTTGGTAGTTTTATTTTGACAGGCACCGTAATAACACTCCAACCTGGTAGTTTTATTTTGACAGTCACAATGAAAACAATCCAACTTGGTGGTTTTATTTTGGCAGACACTGTAATAACAATCCAACTTGGTGGTTTTATTTTGACAGTCACTGTAATAACAATCCAACTTGGTGGTTTTATTTTGACAGTCACTGTAGTAACGATTCAACTTGGTAGTTTTATTTTGACAAACACCATAATAACAATCCAACTTGGTAGTTTTATTTTGACAGTCCCCGTAATAACAATCTAACCTGGTAGTTTTATTTTGACAGTCACAATGAAAACAATCCAACTTGGTGGTTTTATTTTGGCAGACACTGTAATAACAATCCAACTTGGTAGTTTTATTTTGACAGTCACTGTAATAACAATCCAACTTGGTGGTTTTATTTTGACAGTCATCGTGATTACAATCCAACTTGGTAGTTTTATTTTGACAGGCACCATGATAATAATCCAACCTGGTAGTTTTATTTTGACAGTCACCATAATAGCAATCCAACTTGGTGGTTTTATTTTGACAAGCACCGTAATAACACTCCAACCTGGTAGTTTTATTTTGACAGGCACCGTAATAACAATCAAACCTGGTAGTTTTATTTTGAAAGGCACCGTGATGACAACCCAACTTGGTAGTTTTATTTTGACAGGCACCGTAATAACAATCAAACTTGGTAGTTTTATTTTGACAGGCACCGTAATAACAATCCAACTTGGTAGTTTTATTTTGACAGTCACTGTAATAACAATCCAACTTGTTAGTTTTATTTTGACAGTCACTGTAATAACAATCCAACTTGGTAGTTTTATTTTGGTAGACACTGTAATAACAATCCAACTTGGTAGTTTTATTTTGACAGTCACTGTAATAACAATCCAACTTGGTGGTTTTATTTTGACAGACACTGTAATAACAATCCAACTTGGTAGTTTTATTTTGACAGTCACTGTAATAACAATCCAACTTGGTGGTTTTATTTTGACAGTCACTGTAGTAACGATTCAACTTGGTTGTTTTATTTTGACAAACACCATAATAACAATCCAACTTGGTAGTTTTATTTTGACAGTCCCCGTAATAACAATCTAACCTGGTAGTTTTATTTTGACAGTCACAATGAAAACAATCCAACTTGGTGGTTTTATTTTGGCAGACACTGTAATAACAATCGAACTTGGTAGTTTTATTTTGACAGTCACTGTAATAACAATCCAACTTGGTGGTTTTATTTTGACAGTCACTGTAAAAACTATCGAACTTGATGGTTTTATTTTGACAGTCACTATAACAACAATCCAACTTGGTAGTTTTATTTTGACAGTCACTGTAATAACAATCCAACTTGGTGGTTTTATTTTGACAGTCATCGTGATTACAATCCAACTTGGTAGTTTTATTTTGACAAGCACCGTAATAACACTCCAACCTGGTGGTTTTATTTCGACAGTCACAATGAAAACAATCCAACTTGGTGGTTTTATTTTGACAAGCACCGTAATAACACTCCAACCTGGTAGTTTTATTTCGACAGTCACAATGAAAACAATCCAACTTGGTGGTTTTATTTTGGCAGACACTGTAATAACAATCCAACTTGGTGGTTTTATTTTGACAGTCACTGTAATAACATTCCAATTTGGTAGTTTTATTTTGACAGACACTGTAATAACAATCCAACTTGGTGGTTTTATTTTGACAGTCACTGTAATAGCAATCCAACTTGGTATTTTTATTTTAACAGACACTGTAATAACAATCCAACTTGGTGGTTTTATTTTGACAGTCACTGTAATAACAATCCAACTTGGTGGTTTTATTTTTACAGTCACAGTGATTACAATCAGACTTGGTAGTTTTATTTTGGCAGACACTGTAATAACAATCGAACTTGGTGGTTTTATTTTGACAGTCACTATAATAACAATCCAACTTGGTAGTTTTATTTTGACAGTCACTGTAATAACAATCCAACTTGTTAGTTTTATTTTGACAGTCACTGTAATAACAATCCAACTTGGTGGTTTTATTTTGACAGTCACTGTAATAACAATCCAACTTGGTGGTTTTAATTTTACAGTCACTGTAGTAACGATTCAACTTGGTAGTTTTATTTTGACAGTCACTGTAATAACATTCCAATTTGGTAGTTTTATTTTGACAGACACTGTAATAACAATCCAACTTGGTAGTTTTATTTTGACAGGCACCGTAATAACACTCCAACCTGGTAGTTTTATTTTGACAGTCACAATGAAAACAATCCAACTTGGTGGTTTTATTTTGGCAGACACTGTAATAACAATCCAACTTGGTGGTTTTATTTTGACAGTCACTGTAATAACAATCCAACTTGGTGGTTTTATTTTGACAGTCACTGTAGTAACGATTCAACTTGGTAGTTTTATTTTGACAAACACCATAATAACAATCCAACTTGGTAGTTTTATTTTGACAGTCCCCGTAATAACAATCTAACCTGGTAGTTTTATTTTGACAGTCACAATGAAAACAATCCAACTTGGTGGTTTTATTTTGGCAGACACTGTAATAACAATCCAACTTGGTAGTTTTATTTTGACAGTCACTGTAATAACAATCCAACTTGGTGGTTTTATTTTGACAGTCATCGTGATTACAATCCAACTTGGTAGTTTTATTTTGACAGGCACCATGATAATAATCCAACCTGGTAGTTTTATTTTGACAGTCACCATAATAGCAATCCAACTTGGTGGTTTTATTTTGACAAGCACCGTAATAACACTCCAACCTGGTAGTTTTATTTCGACAGTCACAATGAAAACAATCCAACTTGGTGGTTTTATTTTGGCAGACACTGTAGTAACAATCGAACTAGGTAGTTTTATTTTGACAGTCACTGTAATAACAATCCAACTTGGTGGTTTTATTTTGACAGTCACTGTAATAACAATCCAACTTGGTGGTTTTATTTTGACAGTCACTGTAATAACATTCCAATTTGGTAGTTTTATTTTGGCAGACACTGTAATAACAATCGAACTTGGTGGTTTTATTTTGACAGACACTATAATAACAATCCAACTTGGTGGTTTTATTTTGACAGTCATCGTGATTACAATCCAACTTGGTGGTTTTATTTTGACAGTCACTGTAATAACAATCCAACTTGGTGGTTTTATTTTGACAGTCACTGTAGTAACGATTCAACTTGGTAGTTTTATTTTGACAAACACCATAATAACAATCCAACTTGGTAGTTTTATTTTGACAGTCCCCGTAATAACAATCTAACCTGGTAGTTTTATTTTGACAGTCACAATGAAAACAATCCAACTTGGTGGTTTTATTTTGGCAGACACTGTAATAACAATCCAACTTGGTAGTTTTATTTTGACAGTCACTGTAATAACAATCCAACTTGGTGGTTTTATTTTGACAGTCATCGTGATTACAATCCAACTTGGTAGTTTTATTTTGACAGGCACCATGATAATAATCCAACCTGGTAGTTTTATTTTGACAGTCACCATAATAGCAATCCAACTTGGTGGTTTTATTTTGACAAGCACCGTAATAACACTCCAACCTGGTAGTTTTATTTCGACAGTCACAATGAAAACAATCCAACTTGGTGGTTTTATTTTGGCAGACACTGTAGTAACAATCGAACTAGGTAGTTTTATTTTGACAGTCACTGTAATAACAATCCAACTTGGTGGTTTTATTTTGACAGTCACTGTAATAACAATCCAACTTGGTGGTTTTATTTTGACAGTCACTGTAATAACATTCCAATTTGGTAGTTTTATTTTGGCAGACACTGTAATAACAATCGAACTTGGTGGTTTTATTTTGACAGCCACTATAATAACAATCCAACTTGGTGGTTTTATTTTGACAGTCATCGTGATTACAATCCAACTTGGTGGTTTTATTTTGACAGTCATCGTGATTACAATCCAACTTGGTAGTTTTATTTTGACAGGCACCATGATAACAATCCAACCTGGTAGTTTTATTTTGACAGGCACCATGATAACAATCCAACCTGGTAGTTTTATTTTGACCGTCACCATAATAGCAATCCAACTTGGTGATTTTATTTTGACAGGCACCGTAATAACACTCCAACCTGGTAGTTTTATTTCGACAGTCACAATGAAAACAATCCAACTTGGTGGTTTTATTTTGGCAGACACTGTAATAACAATCCAACTTGGTGGTTTTATTTTGGCAGACACTGTAATAACAATCGAACTTGGTTGTTTTATTTTGACAGTCACTGTAATAACAATCCAACTTTGTGGTTTTATTTTGACAGTCACTATAATAACAATCCAACTTGGTGGTTTTATTTTGACAGTCACTGTAATAACCATCCAACTTGGTGGTTTTATTTTGACAGTCACTGTAATAACAATCCAACTTGGTGGTTTTATTTTGACAGTCACTGTAGTAACGATTCAACTTGGTAGTTTTATTTTGACAAACACCGTAATAACAATCCAACTTAGTAGTTTTATTTTGACAGCCCCCGTAATAACAATCTAACCTGGTAGTTTTATTTTGACAGTCACAGTGATTACAATCAGACTTGGTAGTTTTGTTTTGGCAGACACTGTAATAACAATCGAACTTGATGGTTTTATTTTGACAGTCACTATAACAACAATCCAACTTGGTAGTTTTATTTTGACAGTCACTGTAATAACAATCCAACTTGGTGGTTTTATTTTGACAGTCACTGTAATAACAATCCAACTTGGTGGTTTTATTTTGACAGTCACTGTAGTAACGATTCAACTTGGTAGTTTTATTTTGACAAACACCGTAATAACAATCCAACTTAGTAGTTTTATTTTGACAGCCCCCGTAATAACAATCTAACCTGGTAGTTTTATTTTGACAGTCACTGTAAAAACAATCCAACTTGGTGGTTTTATTTTGACAGTCACTGTAGTAACGATTCAACTTGGTAGTTTTATTTTGACAAACACTGTAATAACAATCCAACTTGGTAGTTTTATTTTGACAGACACTGTAATAACAATCCAACTTGGTGGTTTTATTTTGACAGTCACTGTAATAACAATCCAACTTGGTAGTTTTATTTTGACAGTCCCCGTAATAACAATCTAACCTGGTAGTTTTATTTTGATAGTCACAGTGATTACAATCAGACTTGGTAGTTTTGTTTTGGCAGACACTGTAATAACAATCGAACTTGATGGTTTTATTTTGACAGTCACTGTAATAACAATCCAACTTGGTAGTTTTATTTTGACAGTCATCGTGATTACAATCCAACTTGGTGGTTTTATTTTGACAGTCATCGTGATTACAATCCAACTTGGTAGTTTTATTTTGACAGGCACCATGATAACAATCCAACCTGGTAGTTTTATTTTGACAGTCACCATAATAGCAATCCAACTTGGTGGTTTTATTTTGACAGGCACCGTAGTAACACTCCAACCTAGTAGTTTTATTTTGACAAACACCATAATAACAATCCAACTTGGTTGTTTTATTTTGACTGTCCCCATAACAACAATCTAACCTGGTAGTTTTATTTTGATAGTCACAGTGATTACAATCAGACTTGGTAGTTTTGTTTTGGCAGACACTGTAATAACAATCGAACTTGATGGTTTTATTTTGACAGTCACTATAATAACAATCCAACTTGGTAGTTTTATTTTGACAGTCACTGTAATAACAATCCAACTTGGTGGTTTTATTTCGACAGTCACAATGAAAACAATCCAATTGGTGGTTTTATTTTGGCAGACACTGTAATAACAATCGAACTTGGTAGTTTTATTTTGACAGTCACTGTAATAACAATCCAACTTGGTGGTTTTATTTTGACAGTCACTGTAATAACAATCCAACTTGGTGGTTTTATTTTTACAGTCACTGTAATAACATTCCAATTTGGTAGTTTTATTTTGACAGACACTGTAATAACAATCCAACTTGGTGGTTTTATTTTGACAGTCACTATAATAACAATCCAACTTGGTAGTTTTATTTTGACAGTCACTGTAATAGCAATCCAACTTGGTATTTTTGTTTTGACAGACACTGTAATAACAATCCAACTTGGTGGTTTTATTTTGACAGTCACTGTAATAACAATCCAACTTGGTGGTTTTATTTTGACAGTCACAGTGATTACAATCAGACTTGGTAGTTTTATTTTGGCAGACACTGTAATAACAAGTGAACTTGGTGGTTTTATTTTGACAGTCACTATAATAACAATCCAACTTGGTGGTTTTATTTTGACAGTCATCGTGATTACAATCCAACTTGGTGGTTTTATTTTGACAGTCATCGTGATTACAATCCAACTTGGTGGTTTTATTTTGACAGTCATCGTGATTACAATCCAACTTGGTAGTTTTATTTTGACAGGCACCATGATAACAATCCAACCTGGTAGTTTTATTTTGACAGGCACCATGATAACAATCCAACCTGGTAGTTTTATTTTGACAGTCACCATAATAGCAATCCAACTTGGTGGTTTTACTTTGACAGGCACCGTAATAACCCTCCAACCTGGTAGTTTTATTTTGACAGTCACAATGAAAACAATCCAACTTGGTGGGTTTTTTTTGGCAGACACTGTAATAACAATCGAACTTGGTTGTTTTATTTTGACAGTCACTGTAATAACAATCCAACTTGGTGGTTTTACTTTGACAGTCAGTATAATAACAATCCAACTTGGTGGTTTTATTTTGACAGTCACTGTAATAACCATCCAACTTGGTGGTTTTATTTTGACAGTCACTGTAATAACAATCGAACTTGATGGTTTTATTTTGACAGTCACTATAACAACAATCCAACTTGGTAGTTTTATTTTGACAGTCACTGTAATAACAATCCAACTTGGTGGTTTTATTTTGACAGGCACCATGATAACAATCCAACCTGGTAGTTTTATTTTGACAGTCACCATAATAGCAATCCAACTTGGTGGTTTTATTTTGACAGGCACCGTAGTAACACTCCAACCTGGTAGTTTTATTTTGACAAACACCATAATAACAATCCAACTTGGTAGTTTTATTTTGACTGTCCCCATAATAACAATCTAACCTGGTAGTTTTATTTTGATAGTCACAGTGATTACAATCAGACTTGGTAGTTTTGTTTTGGCAGACACTGTAATAACAATCGAACTTGATGGTTTTATTTTGACAGTCACTATAATAACAATCCAACTTGGTAGTTTTATTTTGACAGTCACTGTAATAACAATCCAACTTGGTGGTTTTATTTCGACAGTCACAATGAAAACAATCCAATTGGTGGTTTTATTTTGGCAGACACTGTAATAACAATCCAACTTTGTGGTTTTATTTTGACAGTCACTATAATAACAATCCAACTTGGTGGTTTTATTTTGACAGTCATCGTGATTACAATCCAACTTGGTGGTTTTATTTTGACAGTCATCGTGATTACAATCCAACTTGGTAGTTTTATTTTGACAGGCACCATGATAACAATCCAACCTGGTAGTTTTATTTTGACAGGCACCATGAAAACAATCCAACCTGGTAGTTTTATTTTGACAGTCACCATAATAGCAATCCAACTTGGTGGTTTTACTTTGACAGGCACCGTAATAACCCTCCAACCTGGTAGTTTTATTTTGACAGTCACAATGAAAACAATCCAACTTGGTGGTTTTATTTTGGCAGACACTGTAATAACAATCGAACTTGGTTGTTTTATTTTGACAGTCACTGTAATAACAATCCAACTTGGTGGTTTTACTTTGACAGTCACTATAATAACAATCCAACTTGGTGGTTTTATTTTGACAGTCACTGTAATAACCATCCAACTTGGTGGTTTTATTTTGACAGTCACTGTAATAACAATCGAACTTGATGGTTTTATTTTGACAGTCACTATAACAACAATCCAACTTGGTAGTTTTATTTTGACAGTCACTGTAATAACAATCCAACTTGGTGGTTTTATTTTGACAGTCACTGTAATAACAATCCAACTTGGTGGTTTTATTTTGACAGTCACTATAATAACAATCCAACTTGGTAGTTTTATTTTGACAGTCACTGTAATAACAATGCAACTTGGTGGTTTTATTTTGACAGTCACTGTAATAACAATCCAACTTGGTGGTTTTATTTTGACAGTCACTGTAATAACAATCCAACTTGGTGGTTTTATTTTGACAGTCACAGTGATTACAATCAGACTTGGTAGTTTTATTTTGGCAGACACTGTAATAACAATCGAACTTGGTGGTTTTATTTTGACAGCCACTATAATAACAATCCAACTTGGTGGTTTTATTTTGACAGTCATCGTGATTACAATCCAACTTGGTAGTTTTATTTTGACAGGCACCATGATAACAATCCAACCTGGTAGTTTTATTTTGACAGGCACCATGATAACAATCCAACCTGGTAGTTTTATTTTGACCGTCACCATAATAGCAATCCAACTTGGTGATTTTATTTTGACAGGCACCGTAATAACACTCCAACCTGGTAGTTTTATTTCGACAGTCACAATGAAAACAATCCAACTTGGTGGTTTTATTTTGGCAGACACTGTAATAACAATCCAACTTTGTGGTTTTATTTTGACAGTCACTATAATAACAATCCAACTTGGTGGTTTTATTTTGACAGTCACTGTAATAACAATCCAACTTGGTGGTTTTATTTTGACAGTCACTGTAATAACAATCCAACTTGGTGGTTTTATTTTGACAGTCACTGTAATAACAATCCAACTTGGTTGTTTTATTTTTACAGTCACAGTGATTACAATCAGACTTGGTAGTTTTATTTTGGCAGACACTGTAATAACAATCCAACTTGGTGGTTTTATTTTGACAGTCACTGTAATAACAATCAAACTTGGTGGTTTTATTTTGACAGTCATCGTGATTACAATCCAACTTGGTAGTTTTATTTTGACAGGCACCATGATAACAATCCAACCTGGTAGTTTTATTTTGACAGTCACCATAATAGCAATCCAACTTGGTGGTTTTATTTTGACAGGCACCGTAGTAACACTCCAACCTGGTTGTTTTATTTTGACAAACACCATAATAACAATCCAACTTGGTAGTTTTATTTTGACTGTCCCCATAATAACAATCTAACCTGGTAGTTTTATTTTGATAGTCACAGTGATTACAATCAGACTTGGTAGTTTTGTTTTTGCAGACACTGTAATAACAATCGAACTTGATGGTTTTATTTTGACAGTCACTATAATAACAATCCAACTTGGTAGTTTTATTTTGACAGTCACTGTAATAACAATCCAACTTGGTGGTTTTATTTCGACAGTCACAATGAAAACAATCCAATTGGTGGTTTTATTTTGGCAGACACTGTAATAACAATCGAACTTGGTAGTTTTATTTTGACAGTCACTGTAATAACAATCCAACTTGGTGGTTTTATTTTGACAGTCACTGTAATAACAATCCAACTTGGTGGTTTTATTTTTACAGTCACTGTAATAACATTCCAATTTGGTAGTTTTATTTTGACAGACACTGTAATAACAATCCAACTTGGTGGTTTTATTTTTACAGTCACTATAATAACAATCCAACTTGGTAGTTTTATTTTGACAGTCACTGTAATAACAATGCAACTTGGTGGTTTTATTTTGACAGTCACTGTAATAGCAATCCAACTTGGTATTTTTGTTTTGACAGACACTGTAATAACAATCCAACTTGGTGGTTTTATTTTGACAGTCATCGTGATTACAATCCAACTTGGTAGTTTTATTTTGACAGGCACCATGATAACAATCCAACCTGGTAGTTTTATTTTGACAGTCACCATAATAGCAATCCAACTTGGTGGTTTTATTTTGACAGGCACCGTAGTAACACTCCAACCTGGTAGTTTTATTTTGACAAACACCATAATAACAATCCAACTTGGTAGTTTTATTTTGACTGTCCCCATAATAACAATCTAACCTGGTAGTTTTATTTTGATAGTCACAGTGATTACAATCAGACTTGGTAGTTTTGTTTTGGCAGACACTGTAATAACAATCGAACTTGATGGTTTTATTTTGACAGTCACTATAATAACAATCCAACTTGGTAGTTTTATTTTGACAGTCACTGTAATAACAATCCAACTTGGTGGTTTTATTTTGACAGTCACTATAATAACAATCCAACTTGGTGGTTTTATTTTGACAGTCACTGTAATAACAATCCAACTTGGTGGTTTTATTTTGACAGTCACTGTAATAACAATCCAACTTGGTGGTTTTATTTTGACAGTCACTGTAATAACAATCCAACTTGGTTGTTTTATTTTTACAGTCACAGTGATTACAATCAGACTTGGTAGTTTTATTTTGGCAGACACTGTAATAACAATCCAACTTGGTGGTTTTATTTTGACAGTCACTGTAATAACAATCAAACTTGGTGGTTTTATTTTGACAGTCATCGTGATTACAATCCAACTTGGTAATTTTATTTTGACAGGCACCATGATAACAATCCAACCTGGTAGTTTTATTTTGACAGTCACCATAATAGCAATCCAACTTGGTGGTTTTATTTTGACAGGCACCGTAGTAACACTCCAACCTGGTTGTTTTATTTTGACAAACACCATAATAACAATCCAACTTGGTAGTTTTATTTTGACTGTCCCCATAATAACAATCTAACCTGGTAGTTT
This sequence comes from Blennius ocellaris, assembly GCF_963422515.1. Taxonomy (NCBI): domain Eukaryota; kingdom Metazoa; phylum Chordata; class Actinopteri; order Blenniiformes; family Blenniidae; genus Blennius; species Blennius ocellaris. Next base: position 2,115,945 of record NC_137654.1, read on the forward strand.
TATTTTGATAGTCACAGTGATTACAATCAGACTTGGTAGTTTTGTTTTGGCAGACACTGTAATAACAATCGAACTTGATGGTTTTATTTTGACAGTCACTATAATAACAATCCAACTTGGTAGTTTTATTTTGACAGTCACTGTAATAACAATCCAACTTGGTGGTTTTATTTCGACAGTCACAATGAAAACAATCCAATTGGTGGTTTTATTTTGGCAGACACTGTAATAACAATCCAACTTGGTGGTTTTATTTTGACAGTCACTGTAATAACAATCCAACTTGGTGGTTTCATTTTTACAGTCACTGTAATAACATTCCAATTTGGTAGTTTTATTTTGACAGACACTGTAATAACAATCCAACTTGGTGGTTTTATTTTTACAGTCACTATAATAACAATCCAACTTGGTAGTTTTATTTTGACAGTCACTGTAATAACAATGCAACTTGGTGGTTTTATTTTGACAGTCACTGTAATAGCAATCCAACTTGGTATTTTTGTTTTGACAGACACTGTAATAACAATCCAACTTGGTGGTTTTATTTTGACAGTCATCGTGATTACAATCCAACTTGGTTGTTTTATTTTGACAGGCACCATGATAACAATCCAACCTGGTAGTTTTATTTTGACAGTCACCATAATAGCAATCCAACTTGGTGGTTTTATTTTGACAGGCACCGTAATAACACTCCAACCTGGTAGTTTTATTTCGACAGTCACTGTAATAACAATCCAACTTGGTGGTTTTATTTTGACAGTCACAGTGATTACAATCAGACTTGGTAGTTTTATTTTGGCAGACACTGTAATAACAAGTGAACTTGGTGGTTTTATTTTGACAGTCACTATAATAACAATCCAACTTGGTGGTTTTATTTTGACAGTCATCGTGATTACAATCCAACTTGGTGGTTTTATTTTGACAGTCATCGTGATTACAATCCAACTTGGTAGTTTTATTTTGACAGGCACCATGATAACAATCCAACCAGGTAGTTTTATTTTGACAGGCACCATGATAACAATCCAACCTGGTAGTTTTATTTTGACAGTCACCATAATAGCAATCCAACTTGGTGGTTTTACTTTGACAGGCACCGTAATAACCCTCCAACCTGGTAGTTTTATTTTGACAGTCACAATGAAAACAATCCAACTTGGTGGTTTTATTTTGGCAGACACTGTAATAACAATCGAACTTGGTTGTTTTATTTTGACAGTCACTGTAATAACAATCCAACTTGGTGGTTTTACTTTGACAGTCACTATAATAACAATCCAACTTGGTGGTTTTATTTTGACAGACACTGTAATAACAATCCAACTTTGTGGTTTTATTTTGACAGTCACTATAATAACAATCCAACTTGGTGGTTTTATTTTGACAGTCACTGTAATAACCATCCAACTTGGTGGTTTTATTTTGACAGTCACTGTAATAACAATCCAACTTGGTGGTTTTATTTTGACAGTCACTGTAATAACAGTCCAACTAGGTGGTTTTATTTCGACAGTCACTGTAATAACAATCCAACTTGGTGGTATTATTTTGACAGTCACTGTAATAACAATCCAACTTGGTGGTTTTATTTTGACAGTCACTGTAATAGCAATCCAACTTGGCATTTTTATTTTGACAGACACTGTAATAACAATCCAACTTGGTGGTTTTATTTTGACAGTCACTGTAATAACAATCCAACTTGGTTGTTTTATTTTTACAGTCACAGTGATTACAATCAGACTTGGTAGTTTTATTTTGGCAGACACTGTAATAACAATCCAACTTGGTGGTTTTATTTTGACAGTCACTGTAATAACAATCAAACTTGGTGGTTTTATTTTGACAGTCATCGTGATTACAATCCAACTTGGTAGTTTTATTTTGACAGGCACCATGATAACAATCCAACCTGGTAGTTTTATTTTGACAGTCACCATAATAGCAATCCAACTTGGTGGTTTTATTTTGACAGGCACCGTAGTAACACTCCAACCTGGTAGTTTTATTTTGACAAACACCATAATAACAATCCAACTTGGCAGTTTTATTTTGACTGTCCCCATAATAACAATCTAACCTGGTAGTTTTATTTTGATAGTCACAGTGATTACAATCAGACTTGGTAGTTTTGTTTTGGCAGACACTGTAATAACAATCGAACTTGATGGTTTTATTTTGACAGTCACTATAATAACAATCCAACTTGGTAGTTTTATTTTGACAGTCACTGTAATAACAATCCAACTTGGTGGTTTTATTTCGACAGTCACAATGAAAACAATCCAATTGGTGGTTTTATTTTGGCAGACACTGTAATAACAATCGAACTTGGTAGTTTTATTTTGACAGTCACTGTAATAACAATCCAACTTGGTGGTTTTATTTTGACAGTCACTGTAATAACAATCCAACTTGGTGGTTTTATTTTTACAGTCACTGTAATAACATTCCAATTTGGTAGTTTTATTTTGACAGACACTGTAATAACAATCCAACTTGGTGGTTTTATTTTTACAGTCACTATAATAACAATCCAACTTGGTAGTTTTATTTTGACAGTCACTGTAATAACAATGCAACTTGGTGGTTTTATTTTGACAGTCACTGTAATAGCAATCCAACTTGGTATTTTTGTTTTGACAGACACTGTAATAACAATCCAACTTGGTGGTTTTATTTTGACAGTCACTGTAATAACAATCCAACTTGGTGGTTTTATTTTGACAGTCACAGTGATTACAATCAGACTTGGTAGTTTTATTTTGGCAGACACTGTAATAACAAGTGAACTTGGTGGTTTTATTTTGACAGTCACTATAATAACAATCCAACTTGGTGGTTTTATTTTGACAGTCATCGTGATTACAATCCAACTTGGTGGTTTTATTTTGACAGTCATCGTGATTACAATCCAACTTGGTAGTTTTATTTTGACAGGCACCATGATAACAATCCAACCAGGTAGTTTTATTTTGACAGGCACCATGATAACAATCCAACCTGGTAGTTTTATTTTGACAGTCACCATAATAGCAATCCAACTTGGTGGTTTTACTTTGACAGGCACCGTAATAACCCTCCAACCTGGTAGTTTTATTTTGACAGTCACAATGAAAACAATCCAACTTGGTGGTTTTATTTTGGCAGACACTGTAATAACAATCGAACTTGGTTGTTTTATTTTGACAGTCACTGTAATAACAATCCAACTTGGTGGTTTTACTTTGACAGTCACTATAATAACAATCCAACTTGGTGGTTTTATTTTGACAGTCACTGTAATAACCATCCAACTTGGTGGTTTTATTTTGACAGTCACTGTAATAACAATCGAACTTGATGGTTTTATTTTGACAGTCACTATAACAACAATCCAACTTGGTAGTTTTATTTTGACAGTCACTGTAATAACAATCCAACTTGGTGGTTTTATTTTGACAGTCACTGTAATAACAATCCAACTTGGTGGTTTTATTTTGACAGTCACTATAATAACAATCCAACTTGGTAGTTTTATTTTGACAGTCACTGTAATAACAATGCAACTTGGTGGTTTTATTTTGACAGTCACTGTAATAACAATCCAACTTGGTGGTTTTATTTTGACAGTCACTGTAATAACAATCCAACTTGGTTGTTTTATTTTTACAGTCACAGTGATTACAATCAGACTTGGTAGTTTTATTTTGGCAGACACTGTAATAACAATCGAACTTGGTGGTTTTATTTTGACAGTCACTATAATAACAATCCAACTTGGTGGTTTTATTTTGACAGTCATCGTGATTACAATCCAACTTGGTGGTTTTATTTTGACAGTCACTGTAATAGCAATCCAACTTGGCATTTTTATTTTGACAGACACTGTAATAACAATCGAACTTGGTGGTTTTATTTTGACAGTCACTATAATAACAATCCAACTTGGTGGTTTTATTTTGACAGTCATCGTGATCACAATCCAACTTGGTGGTTTTATTTTGACAGTCATCGTGATTACAGTCCAACTTGGTAGTTTTATTTTGACAGGCACCATGATAACAATCCAACCTACTAGTTTTATTTTGACAGGCACCATGATAACAATCCAACCTGGTAGTTTTATTTTGACAGTCACCATAATAGCAATCCAACTTGGTGGTTTTATTTTGACAGGCACCGTAATAACACTCCAACCTGGTAGTTTTATTTCGACAGTCACTGTAATAACAATCCAACTTGGTGGTTTTATTTTGACAGTCACTGTAATAACAATCCAACTTGGTGGTTTAATTTTGACAGTCACTATAATAACAATCCAACTTGGTGGTTTTATTTTGACAGTCACTGTAATAACCATCCAACTTGGTGGTTTTATTTTGACAGTCACTGTAATAACAATCCAACTTGGTGGTTTTATTTTGACAGTCACTGTAGTAACGATTCAACTTGGTAGTTTTATTTTGACAAACACCATAATAACAATCCAACTTAGTAGTTTTATTTTGACAGTCCCCGTAATAACAATCTAACCTGGTAGTTTTATTTTGACAGTCACAGTGATTACAATCAGACTTGGTAGTTTTGTTTTGGCAGACACTGTAATAACAATCGAACTTGATGGTTTTATTTTGACAGTCACTATAACAACAATCCAACTTGGTAGTTTTATTTTGACAGTCACTGTAATAACAATCCAACTTGGTGGTTTTATTTTGACAGTCACTGTAATAACAACCCAACTTGGTGGTTTTATTTTGACAGTCACTGTAATAACAGTCCAACTAGGTGGTTTTATTTTGACAGTCATCGTGATTACAATCCAACTTGGTAGTTTTATTTTGACAGGCACCATGATAACAATCCAACCTGGTAGTTTTATTTTGACAGTCACCATAATAGCAATCCAACTTGGTGGTTTTATTTTGACAGGCACCGTAGTAACACTCCAACCTGGTAGTTTTATTTTGACAAACACCATAATAACAATCCAACTTGGTAGTTTTATTTTGACTGTCCCCATAATAACAATCTCACCTGGTAGTTTTATTTTGATAGTCACAGTGATTACAATCAGACTTGGTAGTTTTGTTTTGGCAGACACTGTAATAACAATCGAACTTGATGGTTTTATTTTGACAGTCACTATAATAACAATCCAACTTGGTAGTTTTATTTTGACAGTCACTGTAATAACAATCCAACTTGGTGGTTTTATTTCGACAGTCACAATGAAAACAATCCAATTGGTGGTTTTATTTTGGCAGACACTGTAATAACAATCGAACTTGGTAGTTTTATTTTGACAGTCACTGTAATAACAATCCAACTTGGTGGTTTTATTTTGACAGTCACTGTAATAACAATCCAACTTGGTGGTTTTATTTTTACAGTCACTGTAATAACATTCCAATTTGGTAGTTTTATTTTGACAGACACTGTAATAACAATCCAACTTGGTGGTTTTATTTTTACAGTCACTATAATAACAATCCAACTTGGTAGTTTTATTTTGACAGTCACTGTAATAACAATGCAACTTGGTGGTTTTATTTTGACAGTCACTGTAATAGCAATCCAACTTGGTATTTTTGTTTTGACAGACACTGTAATAACAATCCAACTTGGTGGTTTTATTTTGACAGTCACTGTAATAACAATCCAACTTGGTGGTTTTATTTTGACAGTCACAGTGATTACAATCAGACTTGGTAGTTTTATTTTGGCAGACACTGTAACAACAAGTGAACTTGGTGGTTTTATTTTGACAGTCACTATAATAACAATCCAACTTGGTGGTTTTATTTTGACAGTCATCGTGATTACAATCCAACTTGGTGGTTTTATTTTGACAGTCATCGTGATTACAATCCAACTTGGTAGTTTTATTTTGACAGGCACCATGATAACAATCCAACCTGGTAGTTTTATTTTGACAGGCACCATGATAACAATTCAACCTGGTAGTTTTATTTTGACAGTCACCATAATAGCAATCCAACTTGGTGGTTTTACTTTGACAGGCACCGTAATAACCCTCCAACCTGGTAGTTTTATTTTGACAGTCACAATGAAAACAATCCAACTTGGTGGTTTTATTTTGGCAGACACTGTAATAACAATCGAACTTGGTTGTTTTATTTTGACAGTCACTGTAATAACAATCCAACTTGGTGGTTTTACTTTGACAGTCACTATAATAACAATCCAACTTGGTGGTTTTATTTTGACAGTCACTGTAATAACCATCCAACTTGGTGGTTTTATTTTGACAGTCACTGTAATAACAATCGAACTTGATGGTTTTATTTTGACAGTCACTATAACAACAATCCAACTTGGTAGTTTTATTTTGACAGTCACTGTAATAACAATCCAACTTGGTGGTTTTATTTTGACAGTCACTGTAATAACAATCCAACTTGGTGGTTTTATTTTGACAGTCACTGTAATAACAACCCAACTTGGTGGTTTTATTTTGACAGTCACTGTTATAACAATCCAACTTGGTGATTTTATTTTGACAGTCATTGTAATAACCATCCAACTTGGTGGTTTTATTTTGACAAACACCATAATAACAATCCAACTTGGTAGTTTTATTTTGACAGTCCCCGTAATAACAATCTAACCTGGTAGTTTTATTTTGACAGTCACAGTGATTACAATCAGACTTGGTAGTTTTATTTTGACAGTCATTGTAATAACAATCCAACTTGGTGGTTTTATTTTGACAGTCACTGTATTAACAATCCAACTTGGTAGTTTTATTTTGACAGTCACTGTTATAACAATCCAACTTGGTGGTTTTATTTTGACAGTCATTGTAATAACAATCCAACTTGGTGGGTTTTTTTTGACAGTCACTGTAATAACAATCCAACTTGGTGGTTTTATTTTGACAGTCGCTGTAATAACAATCCAACTTGGTGGTTTTATTTTGACAGTCACTGTAATAACAACCCAACTTGGTGGTTTTATTTTGACAGTCACTGTTATAACAATCCAACTTGGTGGTTTTATTTTGACAGTCGTTGTAATAACAATCCAACTTGGTGGTTTTATTTTGACAGTCACTGAATTAATAATCCAACTTGGTAGTTTTATTTTGACAAACAGCATAATAACAATCCAACTTGGTAGTTTTATTTTGACAGTCCCCATAATAACAATCCAACTTGGTAGTTTTATTTTGACAGTCTCCGTAATAACAATCGAACTCGGTGGTTTTATTTTGACAGTCACTGTAATAACAATCCAACTTGGTGGTTTTATTTTGACAGTCACTGTAATAACAACCCAACTTGGTGGTTTTATTTTGACAGTCACTGTAATAACAATCCAACTTGGTGGTTTTATTTTGACAGTCACAGTGATTACAATCAGACTTGGTAGTTTTATTTTGACAGTCACTGTAATAACAGTCCAACTAGGTGGTTTTATTTTGACAGTCATCGTGATTACAATCCAACTTGGTAGTTTTATTTTGACAGGCACCATGATAACAATCCAACCTGGTAGTTTTATTTTGACAGTCACCATAATAGCAATCCAACTTGGTGGTTTTATTTTGACAGGCACCGTAGTAGCACTCCAACCTGGTAGTTTTATTTTGACAAACACCATAATAACAATCCAACTTGGTAGTTTTATTTTGACTGTCCCCATAATAACAATCTCACCTGGTAGTTTTATTTTGATAGTCACAGTGATTACAATCAGACTTGGTAGTTTTGTTTTGGCAGACACTGTAATAACAATCGAACTTGATGGTTTTATTTTGACAGTCACTATAATAACAATCCAACTTGGTAGTTTTATTTTGACAGTCACTGTAATAACAATCCAACTTGGTGGTTTTATTTCGACAGTCACAATGAAAACAATCCAATTGGTGGTTTTATTTTGGCAGACACTGTAATAACAATCGAACTTGGTAGTTTTATTTTGACAGTCACTGTAATAACAATCCAACTTGGTGGTTTTATTTTGACAGTCACTGTAATAACAATCCAACTTGGTGGTTTTATTTTTACAGTCACTGTAATAACATTCCAATTTGGTAGTTTTATTTTGACAGACACTGTAATAACAATCCAACTTGGTGGTTTTATTTTTACAGTCACTATAATAACAATCCAACTTGGTAGTTTTATTTTGACAGTCACTGTAATAACAATGCAACTTGGTGGTTTTATTTTGACAGTCACTGTAATAGCAATCCAACTTGGTATTTTTGTTTTGACAGACACTGTAATAACAATCCAACTTGGTGGTTTTATTTTGACAGTCACTGTAATAACAATCCAACTTGGTGGTTTTATTTTGACAGTCACAGTGATTACAATCAGACTTGGTAGTTTTATTTTGGCAGACACTGTAATAACAAGTGAACTTGGTGGTTTTATTTTGACAGTCACTATAATAACAATCCAACTTGGTGGTTTTATTTTGACAGTCATCGTGATTACAATCCAACTTGGTGGTTTTATTTTGACAGTCATCGTGATTACAATCCAACTTGGTAGTTTTATTTTGACAGGCACCATGATAACAATCCAACCTGGTAGTTTTATTTTGACAGGCACCATGATAACAATTCAACCTGGTAGTTTTATTTTGACAGTCACCATAATAGCAATCCAACTTGGTGGTTTTACTTTGACAGGCACCGTAATAACCCTCCAACCTGGTAGTTTTATTTTGACAGTCACAATGAAAACAATCCAACTTGGTGGTTTTATTTTGGCAGACACTGTAATAACAATCGAACTTGGTTGTTTTATTTTGACAGTCACTGTAATAACAATCCAACTTGGTGGTTTTACTTTGACAGTCACTATAATAACAATCCAACTTGGTGGTTTTATTTTGACAGTCACTGTAATAACCATCCAACTTGGTGGTTTTATTTTGACAGTCACTGTAATAACAACCCAACTTGGTGGTTTTATTTTGACAGTCACTGTTATAACAATCCAACTTGGTGATTTTATTTTGACAGTCATTGTAATAACAATCCAACTTGGTGGTTTTATTTTGACAAACACCATAATAACAATCCAACTTGGTAGTTTTATTTTGACAGTCCCCGTAATAACAATCTAACCTGGTAGTTTTATTTTGACAGTCACAGTGATTACAATCAGACTTGGTAGTTTTATTTTGACAGTCATTGTAATAACAATCCAACTTGGTGGTTTTATTTTGACAGTCACTGTATTAACAATCCAACTTGGTAGTTTTATTTTGACAGTCACTGTTATAACAATCCAACTTGGTGGTTTTATTTTGACAGTCATTGTAATAACAATCCAACTTGGTGGGTTTTTTTTGACAGTCACTGTAATAACAATCCAACTTGGTGGTTTTATTTTGACAGTCGCTGTAATAACAATCCAACTTGGTGGTTTTATTTTGACAGTCACTGTAATAACAACCCAACTTGGTGGTTTTATTTTGACAGTCACTGTTATAACAATCCAACTTGGTGGTTTTATTTTGACAGTCGTTGTAATAACAATCCAACTTGGTGGTTTTATTTTGACAGTCACTGAATTAATAATCCAACTTGGTAGTTTTATTTTGACAAACAGCATAATAACAATCCAACTTGGTGGTTTTATTATGACAGTCCCTGTAATAACAATCTAACCTGGTAGTTTTATTTTGATAGTCACAGTGATTACAATCAGACTTGGTAGTTTTGTTTTGGCAGACACTGTAATAACAATCGAACTTGATGGTTCTATTTTGACAGTCACTATAATAACAATCCAACTTGGTAGTTTTATTTTGACAGTCACTGTAATAACAATCCAACTTGGTGGTTTTATTTCGACAGTCACAATGAAAACAATCCAATTGGTGGTTTTATTTTGGCAGACACTGTAATAACAATCGAACTTGGTAGTTTTATTTTGACAGTCACTGTAATAACAATCCAACTTGGTGGTTTTATTTTGACAGTCACTGTAATAACAATCCAACTTGGTGGTTTTATTTTTACAGTCACTGTAATAACATTCCAATTTGGTAGTTTTATTTTGACAGACACTGTAATAACAATCCAACTTGGTGGTTTTATTTTGACAGTCACTATAATAACAATCCAACTTGGTAGTTTTATTTTGACAGTCACTGTAATAACAATGCAACTTGGTGGTTTTATTTTGACAGTCACTGTAATAGCAATCCAACTTGGTGGTTTTATTTTGACAGTCACTGTAATAACAATGCAACTTGGTGGTTTTATTATGACAGTCACTGTAATAACAATCCAACTTGGTGGTTTTATTTTGACAGTCACTGTAATAACAATGCAACTTGGTGGTTTTATTATGACAGTCACTGTAATAGCAATCCAACTTGGCATTTTTATTTTGACAGACACTGTAATAACAATCCAACTTGGTGGTTTTATTTTGACAGTCACTGTAATAACAATCCAACTTGGTTGTTTTATTTTTACAGTCACAGTGATTACAATCAGACTTGGTAGTTTTATTTTGACAGTCATCATGATTACAATCCAACTTGGTAGTTTTATTTTGACAGGCACCATGATAACAATCCAACCTGGTAGTTTTATTTTGACAGGCACCATGATAACAATCCAACCTGGTAGTTTTATTTTGACAGTCACCATAATAGCAATCCAACTTGGTGGTTTTATTTTGACAGGCACCGTAATAACACTCCAACCTGGTAGTTTTATTTTGACAGTCACAATGAAAACAATCCAACTTGGTGGTTTTATTTTGGCAGACACTGTAATAACAATCGAACTTGGTAGTTTTATTTTGACAGTCACTGTAATAACAATCCAACTTGGTAGTTTTATTTTGACAGTCACTGTAATAACAGTCCAACTAGGTGGTTTTATTTTGACAGTCACTGTAATAACAATCCAACTTGGTGGTTTTATTTCGACAGTCACTGTAATAACAATCCAACTTGGTGGTTTTATTTTGACAGTCACTGTAATAACAATCCAACTTGGTGGTTTTATTTTGACAGTCACTGTAATAACAATGCAACTTGGTGGTTTTATTATGACAGTCACTGTAATAGCAATCCAACTTGGCATTTTTATTTTGACAGACACTGTAATAACAATCCAACTTGGTGGTTTTATTTTGACAGTCACTGTAATAACAATCCAACTTGGTTGTTTTATTTTTACAGTCACAGTGATTACAATCAGACTTGGTAGTTTTATTTTGGCAGACACTGTAATAACAATCCAACTTGGTGGTTTTATTTTGACAGTCACAGTGATTACAATCAGACTTGGTAGTTTTATTTTGACAGTCACTGTAATAACAGTCCAACTAGGTGGTTTTATTTTGACAGTCACTGTAATAACAATCCAACTTGGTGGTTTTATTTTGACAGTCACTGTAAAAACAATCCAACTTGGTGGTTTTATTATGACAGTCCCTGTAATAACAATCTAACCTGGTAGTTTTATTTTGATAGTCACAGTGATTACAATCAGACTTGGTAGTTTTGTTTTGGCAGACACTGTAATAACAATCGAACTTGATGGTTCTATTTTGACAGTCACTATAATAACAATCCAACTTGGTAGTTTTATTTTGACAGTCACTGTAATAACAATCCAACTTGGTGGGTTTTTTTTGACAGTCACTGTAATAACAATCCAACTTGGTGGTTTTATTTTGACAGTCGCTGTAATAACAATCCAACTTGGTGGTTTTATTTTGACAGTCACTGTAATAACAACCCAACTTGGTGGTTTTATTTTGACAGTCACTGTTATAACAATCCAACTTGGTGGTTTTATTTTGACAGTCGTTGTAATAACAATCCAACTTGGTGGTTTTATTTTGACAGACACTGTAATAACAATCCAACTTGGTGGTTTTATTTTGACAGTCACTATAATAACAATCCAACTTGGTAGTTTTATTTTGACAGTCACTGTAATAACAATGCAACTTGGTGGTTTTATTTTGACAGTCACTGTAATAGCAATCCAACTTGGTGGTTTTATTTTGACAGTCACTGTAATAACAATGCAACTTGGTGGTTTTATTATGACAGTCACTGTAATAACAATCCAACTTGGTGGTTTTATTTTGACAGTCACTGTAATAACAATGCAACTTGGTGGTTTTATTATGACAGTCACTGTAATAGCAATCCAACTTGGCATTTTTATTTTGACAGACACTGTAATAACAATCCAACTTGGTGGTTTTATTTTGACAGTCACTGTAATAACAATCCAACTTGGTTGTTTTATTTTTACAGTCACAGTGATTACAATCAGACTTGGTAGTTTTATTTTGACAGGCACCATGATAACAATCCAACCTGGTAGTTTTATTTTGACAGTCACCATAATAGCAATCCAACTTGGTGGTTTTATTTTGACAGGCACCGTAATAACACTCCAACCTGGTAGTTTTATTTTGACAGTCACAATGAAAACAATCCAACTTGGTGGTTTTATTTTGGCAGACACTGTAATAACAATCGAACTTGGTAGTTTTATTTTGACAGTCACTGTAATAACAATCCAACTTGGTAGTTTTATTTTGACAGTCACTGTAATAACAGTCCAACTAGGTGGTTTTATTTTGACAGTCACTGTAATAACAATCCAACTTGGTGGTTTTATTTCGACAGTCACTGTAATAACAATCCAACTTGGTGGTTTTATTTTGACAGTCACTGTAATAACAATCCAACTTGGTGGTTTTATTTTGACAGTCACTGTAATAACAATGCAACTTGGTGGTTTTATTATGACAGTCACTGTAATAGCAATCCAACTTGGCATTTTTATTTTGACAGACACTGTAATAACAATCCAACTTGGTGGTTTTATTTTGACAGTCACTGTAATAACAATCCAACTTGGTTGTTTTATTTTTACAGTCACAGTGATTACAATCAGACTTGGTAGTTTTATTTTGGCAGACACTGTAATAACAATCCAACTTGGTGGTTTTATTTTGACAGTCACAGTGATTACAATCAGACTTGGTAGTTTTATTTTGACAGTCACTGTAATAACAATCCAACTTGGTGATTTTATTTTGACAGTCCCCATAATAACAATCCAACTTGGTGGTTTTATTTTGACAGTCGCTGTAATAACAATCCAACTTGGTGGTTTTATTTTGACAGTCACTGTAATAACAACCCAACTTGGTGGTTTTATTTTGACAGTCACTGTTATAACAATCCAACTTGGTGGTTTTATTTTGACAGTCGTTGTAATAACAATCCAACTTGGTGGTTTTATTTTGACAGACACTGTAATAACAATCCAACTTGGTGGTTTTATTTTGACAGTCACTATAATAACAATCCAACTTGGTAGTTTTATTTTGACAGTCACTGTAATAACAATGCAACTTGGTGGTTTTATTTTGACAGTCACTGTAATAGCAATCCAACTTGGTGGTTTTATTTTGACAGTCACTGTAATAACAATGCAACTTGGTGGTTTTATTATGACAGTCACTGTAATAACAATCCAACTTGGTGGTTTTATTTTGACAGTCACTGTAATAACAATGCAACTTGGTGGTTTTATTATGACAGTCACTGTAATAGCAATCCAACTTGGCATTTTTATTTTGACAGACACTGTAATAACAATCCAACTTGGTGGTTTTATTTTGACAGTCACTGTAATAACAATCCAACTTGGTTGTTTTATTTTTACAGTCACAGTGATTACAATCAGACTTGGTAGTTTTATTTTGACAGGCACCATGATAACAATCCAACCTGGTAGTTTTATTTTGACAGTCACCATAATAGCAATCCAACTTGGTGGTTTTATTTTGACAGGCACCGTAATAACACTCCAACCTGGTAGTTTTATTTTGACAGTCACAATGAAAACAATCCAACTTGGTGGTTTTATTTTGGCAGACACTGTAATAACAATCGAACTTGGTAGTTTTATTTTGACAGTCACTGTAATAACAATCCAACTTGGTAGTTTTATTTTGACAGTCACTGTAATAACAGTCCAACTAGGTGGTTTTATTTTGACAGTCACTGTAATAACAATCCAACTTGGTGGTTTTATTTCGACAGTCACTGTAATAACAATCCAACTTGGTGGTTTTATTTTGACAGTCACTGTAATAACAATCCAACTTGGTGGTTTTATTTTGACAGTCACTGTAATAACAATGCAACTTGGTGGTTTTATTATGACAGTCACTGTAATAGCAATCCAACTTGGCATTTTTATTTTGACAGACACTGTAATAACAATCCAACTTGGTGGTTTTATTTTGACAGTCACTGTAATAACAATCCAACTTGGTTGTTTTATTTTTACAGTCACAGTGATTACAATCAGACTTGGTAGTTTTATTTTGGCAGACACTGTAATAACAATCCAACTTGGTGGTTTTATTTTGACAGTCACAGTGATTACAATCAGACTTGGTAGTTTTATTTTGACAGTCACTGTAATAACAATCCAACTTGGTGATTTTATTTTGACAGTCCCCATAATAACAATCCAACTTGGTAGTTTTATTTTGACAGTCTCCGTAATAACAATCGAACTCGGTGGTTTTATTTTGACAGTCACTGTAAAAACAATCCAACTTGGTGGTTTTATTATGACAGTCCCTGTAATAACAATCTAACCTGGTAGTTTTATTTTGATAGTCACAGTGATTACAATCAGACTTGGTAGTTTTGTTTTGGCAGACACTGTAATAACAATCGAACTTGATGGTTCTATTTTGACAGTCACTATAATAACAATCCAACTTGGTAGTTTTATTTTGACAGTCACTGTAATAACAATCCAACTTGGTGGTTTTATTTCGACAGTCACAATGAAAACAATCCAATTGGTGGTTTTATTTTGGCAGACACTGTAATAACAATCGAACTTGGTAGTTTTATTTTGACAGTCACTGTAATAACAATCCAACTTGGTGGTTTTATTTTGACAGTCACTGTAATAACAATCCAACTTGGTGGTTTTATTTTTACAGTCACTGTAATAACATTCCAATTTGGTAGTTTTATTTTGACAGACACTGTAATAACAATCCAACTTGGTGGTTTTATTTTGGCAGTCACTATAATAACAATCCAACTTGGTAGTTTTATTTTGACAGTCACTGTAATAACAATGCAACTTGGTGGTTTTATTTTGACAGTCACTGTAATAGCAATCCAACTTGGTGGTTTTATTTTGACAGTCACTGTAATAACAATGCAACTTGGTGGTTTTATTATGACAGTCACTGTAATAACAATCCAACTTGGTGGTTTTATTTTGACAGTCACTGTAATAACAATGCAACTTGGTGGTTTTATTATGACAGTCACTGTAATAGCAATCCAACTTGGCATTTTTATTTTGACAGACACTGTAATAACAATCCAACTTGGTGGTTTTATTTTGACAGTCACTGTAATAACAATCCAACTTGGTTGTTTTATTTTTACAGTCACAGTGATTACAATCAGACTTGGTAGTTTTATTTTGACAGTCATCATGATTACAATCCAACTTGGTAGTTTTATTTTGACAGGCACCATGATAACAATCCAACCTGGTAGTTTTATTTTGACAGGCACCATGATAACAATCCAACCTGGTAGTTTTATTTTGACAGTCACCATAATAGCAATCCAACTTGGTGGTTTTATTTTGACAGGCACCGTAATAACACTCCAACCTGGTAGTTTTATTTTGACAGTCACAATGAAAACAATCCAACTTGGTGGTTTTATTTTGGCAGACACTGTAATAACAATCGAACTTGGTAGTTTTATTTTGACAGTCACTGTAATAACAATCCAACTTGGTAGTTTTATTTTGACAGTCACTGTAATAACAGTCCAACTAGGTGGTTTTATTTTGACAGTCACTGTAATAACAATCCAACTTGGTGGTTTTATTTCGACAGTCACTGTAATAACAATCCAACTTGGTGGTTTTATTTTGACAGTCACTGTAATAACAATCCAACTTGGTGGTTTTATTTTGACAGTCACTGTAATAACAATGCAACTTGGTGGTTTTATTATGACAGTCACTGTAATAGCAATCCAACTTGGCATTTTTATTTTGACAGACACTGTAATAACAATCCAACTTGGTGGTTTTATTTTGACAGTCACTGTAATAACAATCCAACTTGGTTGTTTTATTTTTACAGTCACAGTGATTACAATCAGACTTGGTAGTTTTATTTTGGCAGACACTGTAATAACAATCCAACTTGGTGGTTTTATTTTGACAGTCACAGTGATTACAATCAGACTTGGTAGTTTTATTTTGACAGTCACTGTAATAACAGTCCAACTAGGTGGTTTTATTTTGACAGTCACTGTAATAACAATCCAACTTGGTGGTTTTATTTTGACAGTCACTGTAAAAACAATCCAACTTGGTGGTTTTATTATGACAGTCCCTGTAATAACAATCTAACCTGGTAGTTTTATTTTGATAGTCACAGTGATTACAATCAGACTTGGTAGTTTTGTTTTGGCAGACACTGTAATAACAATCGAACTTGATGGTTCTATTTTGACAGTCACTATAATAACAATCCAACTTGGTAGTTTTATTTTGACAGTCACTGTAATAACAATCCAACTTGGTGGGTTTTTTTTGACAGTCACTGTAATAACAATCCAACTTGGTGGTTTTATTTTGACAGTCGCTGTAATAACAATCCAACTTGGTGGTTTTATTTTGACAGTCACTGTAATAACAACCCAACTTGGTGGTTTTATTTTGACAGTCACTGTTATAACATTCCAACTTGGTGGTTTTATTTTGACAGTCGTTGTAATAACAATCCAACTTGGTGGTTTTATTTTGACAGACACTGTAATAACAATCCAACTTGGTGGTTTTATTTTGACAGTCACTATAATAACAATCCAACTTGGTAGTTTTATTTTGACAGTCACTGTAATAACAATGCAACTTGGTGGTTTTATTTTGACAGTCACTGTAATAGCAATCCAACTTGGTGGTTTTATTTTGACAGTCACTGTAATAACAATGCAACTTGGTGGTTTTATTATGACAGTCACTGTAATAACAATCCAACTTGGTGGTTTTATTTTGACAGTCACTGTAATAACAATGCAACTTGGTGGTTTTATTATGACAGTCACTGTAATAGCAATCCAACTTGGCATTTTTATTTTGACAGACACTGTAATAACAATCCAACTTGGTGGTTTTATTTTGACAGTCACTGTAATAACAATCCAACTTGGTTGTTTTATTTTTACAGTCACAGTGATTACAATCAGACTTGGTAGTTTTATTTTGACAGTCATCATGATTACAATCCAACTTGGTAGTTTTATTTTGACAGGCACCATGATAACAATCCAACCTGGTAGTTTTATTTTGACAGGCACCATGATAACAATCCAACCTGGTAGTTTTATTTTGACAGTCACCATAATAGCAATCCAACTTGGTGGTTTTATTTTGACAGGCACCGTAATAACACTCCAACCTGGTAGTTTTATTTTGACAGTCACAATGAAAACAATCCAACTTGGTGGTTTTATTTTGGCAGACACTGTAATAACAATCGAACTTGGTAGTTTTATTTTGACAGTCACTGTAATAACAATCCAACTTGGTAGTTTTATTTTGACAGTCACTGTAATAACAGTCCAACTAGGTGGTTTTATTTTGACAGTCACTGTAATAACAATCCAACTTGGTGGTTTTATTTCGACAGTCACTGTAATAACAATCCAACTTGGTGGTTTTATTTTGACAGTCACTGTAATAACAATCCAACTTGGTGGTTTTATTTTGACAGTCACTGTAATAACAATGCAACTTGGTGGTTTTATTATGACAGTCACTGTAATAGCAATCCAACTTGGCATTTTTATTTTGACAGACACTGTAATAACAATCCAACTTGGTGGTTTTATTTTGACAGTCACTGTAATAACAATCCAACTTGGTTGTTTTATTTTTACAGTCACAGTGATTACAATCAGACTTGGTAGTTTTATTTTGGCAGACACTGTAATAACAATCCAACTTGGTGGTTTTATTTTGACAGTCACAGTGATTACAATCAGACTTGGTAGTTTTATTTTGACAGTCACTGTAATAACAGTCCAACTAGGTGGTTTTATTTTGACAGTCACTGTAATAACAATCCAACTTGGTGGTTTTATTTTGACAGTCACTGTAAAAACAATCCAACTTGGTGGTTTTATTATGACAGTCCCTGTAATAACAATCTAACCTGGTAGTTTTATTTTGATAGTCACAGTGATTACAATCAGACTTGGTAGTTTTGTTTTGGCAGACACTGTAATAACAATCGAACTTGATGGTTCTATTTTGACAGTCACTATAATAACAATCCAACTTGGTAGTTTTATTTTGACAGTCACTGTAATAACAATCCAACTTGGTGGTTTTATTTCGACAGTCACAATGAAAACAATCCAATTGGTGGTTTTATTTTGGCAGACACTGTAATAACAATCGAACTTGGTAGTTTTATTTTGACAGTCACTGTAATAACAATCCAACTTGGCGGTTTTATTTTGACAGTCACTGTAATAACAATCCAACTTGGTGGTTTTATTTTTACAGTCACTGTAATAACATTCCAATTTGGTAGTTTTATTTTGACAGACACTGTAATAACAATCCAACTTGGTGGTTTTATTTTGACAGTCACTATAATAACAATCCAACTTGGTAGTTTTATTTTGACAGTCACTGTAATAACAATGCAACTTGGTGGTTTTATTTTGACAGTCACTGTAATAGCAATCCAACTTGGTATTTTTATTTTGACAGACACTGTAATAACAATCCAACTTGGTGGTTTTATTTTGACAGTCACTGTAATAACAATCCAACTTGGTGGTTTTATTTTGACAGTCACAGTGATTACAATCAGACTTGGTAGTTTTATTTTGGCAGACACTGTAATAACAATCGAACTTGGTGGTTTTATTTTGACAGCCACTATAATAACAATCCAACTTGGTGGTTTTATTTTTACAGTCACTGTAATAACAATGCAACTTGGTTGTTTTATTTTTACAGTCACAGTGATTACAATCAGACTTGGTAGTTTTATTTTGGCAGACACTGTATGAACAATCGAACTTGGTGGTTTTATTTTGACAGTCACTATAATAACAATCCAACTTGGTGGTTTTATTTTGACAGTCATCGTGATTACAATCCAACTTGGTGGTTTTATTTTGACAGTCATCATGATTACAATCCAACTTGGTAGTTTTATTTTGACAGGCACCATGATAACAATCCAACCTGGTAGTTTTATTTTGACAGGCACCATGATAACAATCCAACCTGGTAGTTTTATTTTGACAGTCACCATAATAGCAATCCAACTTGGTGGTTTTATTTTGACAGGCACCGTAATAACACTCCAACCTGGTAGTTTTATTTTGACAGTCACAATGAAAACAATCCAACTTGGTGGTTTTATTTTGGCAGACACTGTAATAACAATCGAACTTGGTAGTTTTATTTTGACAGTCACTGTAATAACAATCCAACTTGGTAGTTTTATTTTGACAGTCACTGTAATAACAGTCCAACTAGGTGGTTTTATTTTGACAGTCACTGTAATAACAATCCAACTTGGTGGTTTTATTTTGACAGTCACTGTAAAAACAATCCAACTTGGTGGTTTTATTATGACAGTCCCTGTAATAACAATCTAACCTGGTAGTTTTATTTTGATAGTCACAGTGATTACAATCAGACTTGGTAGTTTTGTTTTGGCAGACACTGTAATAACAATCGAACTTGGTAGTTTTATTTTGACAGTCACTGTAATAACAATCCAACTTGGTAGTTTTATTTTGACAGTCACTGTAATAACAGTCCAACTAGGTGGTTTTATTTTGACAGTCACTGTAATAACAATCCAACTTGGTGGTTTTATTTCGACAGTCACTGTAATAACAATGCAACTTGGTGGTTTTATTATGACAGTCACTGTAATAACAATCCAACTTGGTGGTTTTATTTTGACAGTCACTGTAATAACAATGCAACTTGGTGGTTTTATTTTGACAGACACTGTAATAACAATCCAACTTGGTGGTTTTATTTTGACAGTCACTGTAATAACAATCCAACTTGGTTGTTTTATTTTTACAGTCACAGTGATTACAATCAGACTTGGTAGTTTTATTTTGACAGTCATCATGATTACAATCCAACTTGGTAGTTTTATTTTGACAGGCACCATGATAACAATCCAACCTGGTAGTTTTATTTTGACAGGCACCATGATAACAATCCAACCTGGTAGTTTTATTTTGACAGTCACCATAATAGCAATCCAACTTGGTGGTTTTATTTTGACAGTCATCGTGATTACAATCCAACTTGGTAGTTTTATTTTGACAGGCACCATGATAACAATCCAACCTGGTAGTTTTATTTTGACAGTCACCATAATAGCAATCCAACTTGGTGGTTTTATTTTGACAGGCACCGTAGTAACACTCCAACCTGGTAGTTTTATTTTGACAAACACCATAATAACAATCCAACTTGGCAGTTTTATTTTGACTGTCCCCATAATAACAATCTAACCTGGTAGTTTTATTTTGATAGTCACAGTGATTACAATCAGACTTGGTAGTTTTGTTTTGGCAGACACTGTAATAACAATCGAACTTGATGGTTTTATTTTGACAGTCACTATAATAACAATCCAACTTGGTAGTTTTATTTTGACAGTCACTGTAATAACAATCCAACTTGGTGGTTTTATTTCGACAGTCACAATGAAAACAATCCAATTGGTGGTTTTATTTTGGCAGACACTGTAATAACAATCGAACTTGGTAGTTTTATTTTGACAGTCACTGTAATAACAATCCAACTTGGTGGTTTTATTTTGACAGTCACTGTAATAACAATCCAACTTGGTGGTTTTATTTTTACAGTCACTGTAATAACATTCCAATTTGGTAGTTTTATTTTGACAGACACTGTAATAACAATCCAACTTGGTGGTTTTATTTTTACAGTCACTATAATAACAATCCAACTTGGTAGTTTTATTTTGACAGTCACTGTAATAACAATGCAACTTGGTGGTTTTATTTTGACAGTCACTGTAATAGCAATCCAACTTGGTATTTTTGTTTTGACAGACACTGTAATAACAATCCAACTTGGTGGTTTTATTTTGACAGTCACTGTAATAACAATCCAACTTGGTGGTTTTATTTTGACAGTCACAGTGATTACAATCAGACTTGGTAGTTTTATTTTGGCAGACACTGTAATAACAAGTGAACTTGGTGGTTTTATTTTGACAGTCACTATAATAACAATCCAACTTGGTGGTTTTATTTTGACAGTCATCGTGATTACAATCCAACTTGGTGGTTTTATTTTGACAGTCATCGTGATTACAATCCAACTTGGTAGTTTTATTTTGACAGGCACCATGATAACAATCCAACCAGGTAGTTTTATTTTGACAGGCACCATGATAACAATCCAACCTGGTAGTTTTATTTTGACAGTCACCATAATAGCAATCCAACTTGGTGGTTTTACTTTGACAGGCACCGTAATAACCCTCCAACCTGGTAGTTTTATTTTGACAGTCACAATGAAAACAATCCAACTTGGTGGTTTTATTTTGGCAGACACTGTAATAACAATCGAACTTGGTTGTTTTATTTTGACAGTCACTGTAATAACAATCCAACTTGGTGGTTTTACTTTGACAGTCACTATAATAACAATCCAACTTGGTGGTTTTATTTTGACAGACACTGTAATAACAATCCAACTTTGTGGTTTTATTTTGACAGTCACTATAATAACAATCCAACTTGGTGGTTTTATTTTGACAGTCACTGTAATAACCATCCAACTTGGTGGTTTTATTTTGACAGTCACTGTAATAACAATCCAACTTGGTGGTTTTATTTTGACAGTCACTGTAATAACAGTCCAACTAGGTGGTTTTATTTCGACAGTCACTGTAATAACAATCCAACTTGGTGGTTTTATTTTGACAGTCACTGTAATAACAATCCAACTTGGTGGTTTTATTTTGACAGTCACTGTAATAGCAATCCAACTTGGCATTTTTATTTTGACAGACACTGTAATAACAATCCAACTTGGTGGTTTTATTTTGACAGTCACTGTAATAACAATCCAACTTGGTTGTTTTATTTTTACAGTCACAGTGATTACAATCAGACTTGGTAGTTTTATTTTGGCAGACACTGTAATAACAATCAAACTTGGTGGTTTTATTTTGACAGTCACTGTAATAACAATCAAACTTGGTGGTTTTATTTTGACAGTCATCGTGATTACAATCCAACTTGGTAGTTTTATTTTGACAGGCACCATGATAACAATCCAACCTGGTAGTTTTATTTTGACAGTCACCATAATAGCAATCCAACTTGGTGGTTTTATTTTGACAGGCACCGTAGTAACACTCCAACCTGGTAGTTTTATTTTGACAAACACCATAATAACAATCCAACTTGGCAGTTTTATTTTGACTGTCCCCATAATAACAATCTAACCTGGTAGTTTTATTTTGATAGTCACAGTGATTACAATCAGACTTGGTAGTTTTGTTTTGGCAGACACTGTAATAACAATCGAACTTGATGGTTTTATTTTGACAGTCACTATAATAACAATCCAACTTGGTAGTTTTATTTTGACAGTCACTGTAATAACAATCCAACTTGGTGGTTTTATTTCGACAGTCACAATGAAAACAATCCAATTGGTGGTTTTATTTTGGCAGACACTGTAATAACAATCGAACTTGGTAGTTTTATTTTGACAGTCACTGTAATAACAATCCAACTTGGTGGTTTTATTTTGACAGTCACTGTAATAACAATCCAACTTGGTGGTTTTATTTTTACAGTCACTGTAATAACATTCCAATTTGGTAGTTTTATTTTGACAGACACTGTAATAACAATCCAACTTGGTGGTTTTATTTTTACAGTCACTATAATAACAATCCAACTTGGTAGTTTTATTTTGACAGTCACTGTAATAACAATGCAACTTGGTGGTTTTATTTTGACAGTCACTGTAATAGCAATCCAACTTGGTATTTTTGTTTTGACAGACACTGTAATAACAATCCAACTTGGTGGTTTTATTTTGACAGTCACTGTAATAACAATCCAACTTGGTGGTTTTATTTTGACAGTCACAGTGATTACAATCAGACTTGGTAGTTTTATTTTGGCAGACACTGTAATAACAAGTGAACTTGGTGGTTTTATTTTGACAGTCACTATAATAACAATCCAACTTGGTGGTTTTATTTTGACAGTCATCGTGATTACAATCCAACTTGGTGGTTTTATTTTGACAGTCATCGTGATTACAATCCAACTTGGTAGTTTTATTTTGACAGGCACCATGATAACAATCCAACCAGGTAGTTTTATTTTGACAGGCACCATGATAACAATCCAACCTGGTAGTTTTATTTTGACAGTCACCATAATAGCAATCCAACTTGGTGGTTTTACTTTGACAGGCACCGTAATAACCCTCCAACCTGGTAGTTTTATTTTGACAGTCACAATGAAAACAATCCAACTTGGTGGTTTTATTTTGGCAGACACTGTAATAACAATCGAACTTGGTTGTTTTATTTTGACAGTCACTGTAATAACAATCCAACTTGGTGGTTTTACTTTGACAGTCACTATAATAACAATCCAACTTGGTGGTTTTATTTTGACAGTCACTGTAATAACCATCCAACTTGGTGGTTTTATTTTGACAGTCACTGTAATAACAATCGAACTTGATGGTTTTATTTTGACAGTCACTATAACAACAATCCAACTTGGTAGTTTTATTTTGACAGTCACTGTAATAACAATCCAACTTGGTGGTTTTATTTTGACAGTCACTGTAATAACAATCCAACTTGGTGGTTTTATTTTGACAGTCACTATAATAACAATCCAACTTGGTAGTTTTATTTTGACAGTCACTGTAATAACAATGCAACTTGGTGGTTTTATTTTGACAGTCACTGTAATAACAATCCAACTTGGTGGTTTTATTTTGACAGTCACTGTAATAACAATCCAACTTGGTTGTTTTATTTTTACAGTCACAGTGATTACAATCAGACTTGGTAGTTTTATTTTGGCAGACACTGTAATAACAATCGAACTTGGTGGTTTTATTTTGACAGTCACTATAATAACAATCCAACTTGGTGGTTTTATTTTGACAGTCATCGTGATTACAATCCAACTTGGTGGTTTTATTTTGACAGTCACTGTAATAGCAATCCAACTTGGCATTTTTATTTTGACAGACACTGTAATAACAATCGAACTTGGTGGTTTTATTTTGACAGTCACTATAATAACAATCCAACTTGGTGGTTTTATTTTGACAGTCATCGTGATCACAATCCAACTTGGTGGTTTTATTTTGACAGTCATCGTGATTACAGTCCAACTTGGTAGTTTTATTTTGACAGGCACCATGATAACAATCCAACCTACTAGTTTTATTTTGACAGGCACCATGATAACAATCCAACCTGGTAGTTTTATTTTGACAGTCACCATAATAGCAATCCAACTTGGTGGTTTTATTTTGACAGGCACCGTAATAACACTCCAACCTGGTAGTTTTATTTCGACAGTCACTGTAATAACAATCCAACTTGGTGGTTTTATTTTGACAGTCACTGTAATAACAATCCAACTTGGTGGTTTAATTTTGACAGTCACTATAATAACAATCCAACTTGGTGGTTTTATTTTGACAGTCACTGTAATAACCATCCAACTTGGTGGTTTTATTTTGACAGTCACTGTAATAACAATCCAACTTGGTGGTTTTATTTTGACAGTCACTGTAGTAACGATTCAACTTGGTAGTTTTATTTTGACAAACACCATAATAACAATCCAACTTAGTAGTTTTATTTTGACAGTCCCCGTAATAACAATCTAACCTGGTAGTTTTATTTTGACAGTCACAGTGATTACAATCAGACTTGGTAGTTTTGTTTTGGCAGACACTGTAATAACAATCGAACTTGATGGTTTTATTTTGACAGTCACTATAACAACAATCCAACTTGGTAGTTTTATTTTGACAGTCACTGTAATAACAATCCAACTTGGTGGTTTTATTTTGACAGTCACTGTAATAACAACCCAACTTGGTGGTTTTATTTTGACAGTCACTGTAATAACAGTCCAACTAGGTGGTTTTATTTTGACAGTCATCGTGATTACAATCCAACTTGGTAGTTTTATTTTGACAGGCACCATGATAACAATCCAACCTGGTAGTTTTATTTTGACAGTCACCATAATAGCAATCCAACTTGGTGGTTTTATTTTGACAGGCACCGTAGTAACACTCCAACCTGGTAGTTTTATTTTGACAAACACCATAATAACAATCCAACTTGGTAGTTTTATTTTGACTGTCCCCATAATAACAATCTCACCTGGTAGTTTTATTTTGATAGTCACAGTGATTACAATCAGACTTGGTAGTTTTGTTTTGGCAGACACTGTAATAACAATCGAACTTGATGGTTTTATTTTGACAGTCACTATAATAACAATCCAACTTGGTAGTTTTATTTTGACAGTCACTGTAATAACAATCCAACTTGGTGGTTTTATTTCGACAGTCACAATGAAAACAATCCAATTGGTGGTTTTATTTTGGCAGACACTGTAATAACAATCGAACTTGGTAGTTTTATTTTGACAGTCACTGTAATAACAATCCAACTTGGTGGTTTTATTTTGACAGTCACTGTAATAACAATCCAACTTGGTGGTTTTATTTTTACAGTCACTGTAATAACATTCCAATTTGGTAGTTTTATTTTGACAGACACTGTAATAACAATCCAACTTGGTGGTTTTATTTTTACAGTCACTATAATAACAATCCAACTTGGTAGTTTTATTTTGACAGTCACTGTAATAACAATGCAACTTGGTGGTTTTATTTTGACAGTCACTGTAATAGCAATCCAACTTGGTATTTTTGTTTTGACAGACACTGTAATAACAATCCAACTTGGTGGTTTTATTTTGACAGTCACTGTAATAACAATCCAACTTGGTGGTTTTATTTTGACAGTCACAGTGATTACAATCAGACTTGGTAGTTTTATTTTGGCAGACACTGTAATAACAAGTGAACTTGGTGGTTTTATTTTGACAGTCACTATAATAACAATCCAACTTGGTGGTTTTATTTTGACAGTCATCGTGATTACAATCCAACTTGGTGGTTTTATTTTGACAGTCATCGTGATTACAATCCAACTTGGTAGTTTTATTTTGACAGGCACCATGATAACAATCCAACCTGGTAGTTTTATTTTGACAGGCACCATGATAACAATTCAACCTGGTAGTTTTATTTTGACAGTCACCATAATAGCAATCCAACTTGGTGGTTTTACTTTGACAGGCACCGTAATAACCCTCCAACCTGGTAGTTTTATTTTGACAGTCACAATGAAAACAATCCAACTTGGTGGTTTTATTTTGGCAGACACTGTAATAACAATCGAACTTGGTTGTTTTATTTTGACAGTCACTGTAATAACAATCCAACTTGGTGGTTTTACTTTGACAGTCACTATAATAACAATCCAACTTGGTGGTTTTATTTTGACAGTCACTGTAATAACCATCCAACTTGGTGGTTTTATTTTGACAGTCACTGTAATAACAATCGAACTTGATGGTTTTATTTTGACAGTCACTATAACAACAATCCAACTTGGTAGTTTTATTTTGACAGTCACTGTAATAACAATCCAACTTGGTGGTTTTATTTTGACAGTCACTGTAATAACAATCCAACTTGGTGGTTTTATTTTGACAGTCACTGTAATAACAACCCAACTTGGTGGTTTTATTTTGACAGTCACTGTTATAACAATCCAACTTGGTGATTTTATTTTGACAGTCATTGTAATAACAATCCAACTTGGTGGTTTTATTTTGACAAACACCATAATAACAATCCAACTTGGTAGTTTTATTTTGACAGTCCCCGTAATAACAATCTAACCTGGTAGTTTTATTTTGACAGTCACAGTGATTACAATCAGACTTGGTAGTTTTATTTTGACAGTCATTGTAATAACAATCCAACTTGGTGGTTTTATTTTGACAGTCACTGTATTAACAATCCAACTTGGTAGTTTTATTTTGACAGTCACTGTTATAACAATCCAACTTGGTGGTTTTATTTTGACAGTCATTGTAATAACAATCCAACTTGGTGGGTTTTTTTTGACAGTCA
The DNA here is from genome assembly GCF_963422515.1 of Blennius ocellaris. Classification (NCBI taxonomy): domain Eukaryota; kingdom Metazoa; phylum Chordata; class Actinopteri; order Blenniiformes; family Blenniidae; genus Blennius; species Blennius ocellaris. Next base: position 2,143,291 of record NC_137654.1, read on the forward strand.
CTGTAATAACAATCCAACTTGGTGGTTTTATTTTGACAGTCGCTGTAATAACAATCCAACTTGGTGGTTTTATTTTGACAGTCACTGTAATAACAACCCAACTTGGTGGTTTTATTTTGACAGTCACTGTTATAACAATCCAACTTGGTGGTTTTATTTTGACAGTCGTTGTAATAACAATCCAACTTGGTGGTTTTATTTTGACAGTCACTGAATTAATAATCCAACTTGGTAGTTTTATTTTGACAAACAGCATAATAACAATCCAACTTGGTGATTTTATTTTGACAGTCCCCATAATAACAATCCAACTTGGTAGTTTTATTTTGACAGTCTCCGTAATAACAATCGAACTCGGTGGTTTTATTTTGACAGTCACTGTAAAAACAATCCAACTTGGTGGTTTTATTATGACAGTCCCTGTAATAACAATCTAACCTGGTAGTTTTATTTTGATAGTCACAGTGATTACAATCAGACTTGGTAGTTTTGTTTTGGCAGACACTGTAATAACAATCGAACTTGATGGTTCTATTTTGACAGTCACTATAATAACAATCCAACTTGGTAGTTTTATTTTGACAGTCACTGTAATAACAATCCAACTTGGTGGTTTTATTTCGACAGTCACAATGAAAACAATCCAATTGGTGGTTTTATTTTGGCAGACACTGTAATAACAATCGAACTTGGTAGTTTTATTTTGACAGTCACTGTAATAACAATCCAACTTGGTGGTTTTATTTTGACAGTCACTGTAATAACAATCCAACTTGGTGGTTTTATTTTTACAGTCACTGTAATAGCAATCCAACTTGGCATTTTTATTTTGACAGACACTGTAATAACAATCCAACTTGGTGGTTTTATTTTGACAGTCACTGTAATAACAATCCAACTTGGTTGTTTTATTTTTACAGTCACAGTGATTACAATCAGACTTGGTAGTTTTATTTTGGCAGACACTGTATGAACAATCGAACTTGGTGGTTTTATTTTGACAGTCACTATAATAACAATCCAACTTGGTGGTTTTATTTTGACAGTCATCGTGATTACAATCCAACTTGGTGGTTTTATTTTGACAGTCATCATGATTACAATCCAACTTGGTAGTTTTATTTTGACAGGCACCATGATAACAATCCAACCTGGTAGTTTTATTTTGACAGGCACCATGATAACAATCCAACCTGGTAGTTTTATTTTGACAGTCACCATAATAGCAATCCAACTTGGTGGTTTTATTTTGACAGGCACCGTAATAACACTCCAACCTGGTAGTTTTATTTTGACAGTCACAATGAAAACAATCCAACTTGGTGGTTTTATTTTGGCAGACACTGTAATAACAATCGAACTTGGTAGTTTTATTTTGACAGTCACTGTAATAACAATCCAACTTGGTAGTTTTATTTTGACAGTCACTGTAATAACAGTCCAACTAGGTGGTTTTATTTTGACAGTCACTGTAATAACAATCCAACTTGGTGGTTTTATTTTGACAGTCACTGTAAAAACAATCCAACTTGGTGGTTTTATTATGACAGTCCCTGTAATAACAATCTAACCTGGTAGTTTTATTTTGATAGTCACAGTGATTACAATCAGACTTGGTAGTTTTGTTTTGGCAGACACTGTAATAACAATCGAACTTGGTAGTTTTATTTTGACAGTCACTGTAATAACAATCCAACTTGGTAGTTTTATTTTGACAGTCACTGTAATAACAGTCCAACTAGGTGGTTTTATTTTGACAGTCACTGTAATAACAATCCAACTTGGTGGTTTTATTTCGACAGTCACTGTAATAACAATGCAACTTGGTGGTTTTATTATGACAGTCACTGTAATAACAATCCAACTTGGTGGTTTTATTTTGACAGTCACTGTAATAACAATGCAACTTGGTGGTTTTATTTTGACAGACACTGTAATAACAATCCAACTTGGTGGTTTTATTTTGACAGTCACTGTAATAACAATCCAACTTGGTTGTTTTATTTTTACAGTCACAGTGATTACAATCAGACTTGGTAGTTTTATTTTGACAGTCATCATGATTACAATCCAACTTGGTAGTTTTATTTTGACAGGCACCATGATAACAATCCAACCTGGTAGTTTTATTTTGACAGGCACCATGATAACAATCCAACCTGGTAGTTTTATTTTGACAGTCACCATAATAACAATCCAACTTGGTTGTTTTATTTTTACAGTCACAGTGATTACAATCAGACTTGGTAGTTTTATTTTGACAGTCATCATGATTACAATCCAACTTGGTAGTTTTATTTTGACAGGCACCATGATAACAATCCAACCTGGTAGTTTTATTTTGACAGGCACCATGATAACAATCCAACCTGGTAGTTTTATTTTGACAGTCACCATAATAGCAATCCAACCTGGTAGTTTTATTTTGACAGTCACAATGAAAACAATCCAACTTGGTGGTTTTATTTTGGCAGACACTGTAATAACAATCGAACTTGGTAGTTTTATTTTGACAGTCACTGTAATAACAATCCAACTTGGTAGTTTTATTTTGACAGTCACTGTAATAACAGTCCAACTAGGTGGTTTTATTTTGACAGTCACTGTAATAACAATCCAACTTGGTGGTTTTATTTCGACAGTCACTGTAATAACAATCCAACTTGGTGGTTTTATTTTGACAGTCACTGTAATAACAATCCAACTTGGTGGTTTTATTTTGACAGTCACTGTAATAACAATGCAACTTGGTGGTTTTATTATGACAGTCACTGTAATAGCAATCCAACTTGGCATTTTTATTTTGACAGACACTGTAATAACAATCCAACTTGGTGGTTTTATTTTGACAGTCACTGTAATAACAATCCAACTTGGTTGTTTTATTTTTACAGTCACAGTGATTACAATCAGACTTGGTAGTTTTATTTTGGCAGACACTGTAATAACAATCCAACTTGGTGGTTTTATTTTGACAGTCACAGTGATTACAATCAGACTTGGTAGTTTTATTTTGACAGTCACTGTAATAACAGTCCAACTAGGTGGTTTTATTTTGACAGTCACTGTAATAACAATCCAACTTGGTGGTTTTATTTTGACAGTCACTGTAAAAACAATCCAACTTGGTGGTTTTATTATGACAGTCCCTGTAATAACAATCTAACCTGGTAGTTTTATTTTGATAGTCACAGTGATTACAATCAGACTTGGTAGTTTTGTTTTGGCAGACACTGTAATAACAATCGAACTTGATGGTTCTATTTTGACAGTCACTATAATAACAATCCAACTTGGTAGTTTTATTTTGACAGTCACTGTAATAACAATCCAACTTGGTGGTTTTATTTCGACAGTCACAATGAAAACAATCCAATTGGTGGTTTTATTTTGGCAGACACTGTAATAACAATCGAACTTGGTAGTTTTATTTTGACAGTCACTGTAATAACAATCCAACTTGGTGGTTTTATTTTGACAGTCACTGTAATAACAATCCAACTTGGTGGTTTTATTTTTACAGTCACTGTAATAACATTCCAATTTGGTAGTTTTATTTTGACAGACACTGTAATAACAATCCAACTTGGTGGTTTTATTTTGACAGTCACTATAATAACAATCCAACTTGGTAGTTTTATTTTGACAGTCACTGTAATAACAATGCAACTTGGTGGTTTTATTTTGACAGTCACTGTAATAGCAATCCAACTTGGTATTTTTATTTTGACAGACACTGTAATAACAATCCAACTTGGTGGTTTTATTTTGACAGTCACTGTAATAACAATCCAACTTGGTGGTTTTATTTTGACAGTCACAGTGATTACAATCAGACTTGGTAGTTTTATTTTGGCAGACACTGTAATAACAATCGAACTTGGTGGTTTTATTTTGACAGCCACTATAATAACAATCCAACTTGGTGGTTTTATTTTGACAGTCATCGTGATTACAATCCAATTTGGTGGTTTTATATTGACAGTCATCGTGATTACAATCCAACTTGGTAGTTTTATTTTGACAGGCACCATGATAACAATCCAACCTGGTAGTTTTATTTTGACAGGCACCATGATAACAATCCAACCTGGTAGTTTTATTTTGACCGTCACCATAATAGCAATCCAACTTGGTGATTTTATTTTGACAGGCACCATAATAACACTCCAACCTGGTGGTTTTATTTTGGCAGACACTGTAATAACAATCCAACTTGGTGGTTTTATTTTGGCAGACACTGTAATAACAATCGAACTTGGTTGTTTTATTTTGACAGTCACTGTAATAATAATCCAACTTTGTGGTTTTATTTTGTCAGTCACTATAATAACAATCCAACTTGGTGGTTTTATTTTGACAGTCACTGTAATAACCATCCAACTTGGTGGTTTTATTTCGACAGTCACTGTAATAACAATCCAACTTGGTGGTTTTATTTTGACAGTCACTGTAATAACAATCCAACTTGGTGGTTTTATTTTGACAGTCACTATAATAACAATCCAACTTGGTGGTTTTATTTTGACAGTCACTGTAATAACCATCCAACTTGGTGGTTTTATTTTGACAGTCACTGTAATAACAATCCAACTTGGTGGTTTTATTTTGACAGTCACTGTAGTAACGATTCAACTTGGTAGTTTTATTTTGACAAACACCATAATAACAATCCAACTTAGTAGTTTTATTTTGACAGTCCCCGTAATAACAATCTAACCTGGTAGTTTTATTTTGACAGTCACAGTGATTACAATCAGACTTGGTAGTTTTGTTTTGGCAGACACTGTAATAACAATCGAACTTGATGGTTTTATTTTGACAGTCACTATAACAACAATCCAACTTGGTAGTTTTATTTTGACAGTCACTGTAATAACAATCCAACTTGGTGGTTTTATTTTGACAGTCACTGTAATAACAATCCAACTTGGTGGTTTTATTTTGACAGTCACTGTAATAACAACCCAACTTGGTGGTTTTATTTTGACAGTCACTGTAATAACAATCCAACTTGGTGGTTTTATTTTGACAGTCACAGTGATTACAATCAGACTTGGTAGTTTTATTTTGACAGTCACTGTAATAACAGTCCAACTAGGTGGTTTTATTTCGACAGTCACTGTAATAACAATCCAACTTGGTGGTTTTATTTTGACAGTCACTGTAATAACAATCCAACTTGGTGGTTTTATTATGACAGTCACTGTAATAACAATCCAACTTGGTAGTTTTATATTGACAGACACTGTAATAACAGTCCAACTAGGTGTTTTTATTTTGACAGTCACTGTAATAACAATCCAACTTGGTGGTTTTATTATGACAGTCACTGTATTAACAATCAAACTTGGTAGTTTTATTTTGACAGACACTGTAATAACAATCCAACTTGGTAGTTTTGTTTTGGCAGACACTGTAATAACAATCGAACTTGATGGTTCTATTTTGACAGTCACTATAATAACAATCCAACTTGGTAGTTTTATTTTGACAGTCACTGTAATAACAATCCAACTTGGTGGTTTTATTTCGACAGTCACAATGAAAACAATCCAATTGGTGGTTTTATTTTGGCAGACACTGTAATAACAATCGAACTTGGTAGTTTTATTTTGACAGTCACTGTAATAACAATCCAACTTGGCGGTTTTATTTTGACAGTCACTGTAATAACAATCCAACTTGGTGGTTTTATTTTTACAGTCACTGTAATAACATTCCAATTTGGTAGTTTTATTTTGACAGACACTGTAATAACAATCCAACTTGGTGGTTTTATTTTGACAGTCACTATAATAACAATCCAACTTGGTAGTTTTATTTTGACAGTCACTGTAATAACAATGCAACTTGGTGGTTTTATTTTGACAGTCACTGTAATAGCAATCCAACTTGGTATTTTTATTTTGACAGACACTGTAATAACAATCCAACTTGGTGGTTTTATTTTGACAGTCACTGTAATAACAATCCAACTTGGTGGTTTTATTTTGACAGTCACAGTGATTACAATCAGACTTGGTAGTTTTATTTTGGCAGACACTGTAATAACAATCGAACTTGGTGGTTTTATTTTGACAGCCACTATAATAACAATCCAACTTGGTGGTTTTATTTTTACAGTCACTGTAATAACAATGCAACTTGGTGGTTTTATTATGACAGTCACTGTAATAGCAATCCAACTTGGCATTTTTATTTTGACAGACACTGTAATAACAATCCAACTTGGTGGTTTTATTTTGACAGTCACTGTAATAACAATCCAACTTGGTTGTTTTATTTTTACAGTCACAGTGATTACAATCAGACTTGGTAGTTTTATTTTGGCAGACACTGTATGAACAATCGAACTTGGTGGTTTTATTTTGACAGTCACTATAATAACAATCCAACTTGGTGGTTTTATTTTGACAGTCATCGTGATTACAATCCAACTTGGTGGTTTTATTTTGACAGTCATCATGATTACAATCCAACTTGGTAGTTTTATTTTGACAGGCACCATGATAACAATCCAACCTGGTAGTTTTATTTTGACAGGCACCATGATAACAATCCAACCTGGTAGTTTTATTTTGACAGTCACCATAATAGCAATCCAACTTGGTGGTTTTATTTTGACAGGCACCGTAATAACACTCCAACCTGGTAGTTTTATTTTGACAGTCACAATGAAAACAATCCAACTTGGTGGTTTTATTTTGGCAGACACTGTAATAACAATCGAACTTGGTAGTTTTATTTTGACAGTCACTGTAATAACAATCCAACTTGGTAGTTTTATTTTGACAGTCACTGTAATAACAGTCCAACTAGGTGGTTTTATTTTGACAGTCACTGTAATAACAATCCAACTTGGTGGTTTTATTTTGACAGTCACTGTAAAAACAATCCAACTTGGTGGTTTTATTATGACAGTCCCTGTAATAACAATCTAACCTGGTAGTTTTATTTTGATAGTCACAGTGATTACAATCAGACTTGGTAGTTTTGTTTTGGCAGACACTGTAATAACAATCGAACTTGGTAGTTTTATTTTGACAGTCACTGTAATAACAATCCAACTTGGTAGTTTTATTTTGACAGTCACTGTAATAACAGTCCAACTAGGTGGTTTTATTTTGACAGTCACTGTAATAACAATCCAACTTGGTGGTTTTATTTCGACAGTCACTGTAATAACAATGCAACTTGGTGGTTTTATTATGACAGTCACTGTAATAACAATCCAACTTGGTGGTTTTATTTTGACAGTCACTGTAATAACAATGCAACTTGGTGGTTTTATTTTGACAGACACTGTAATAACAATCCAACTTGGTGGTTTTATTTTGACAGTCACTGTAATAACAATCCAACTTGGTTGTTTTATTTTTACAGTCACAGTGATTACAATCAGACTTGGTAGTTTTATTTTGACAGTCATCATGATTACAATCCAACTTGGTAGTTTTATTTTGACAGGCACCATGATAACAATCCAACCTGGTAGTTTTATTTTGACAGGCACCATGATAACAATCCAACCTGGTAGTTTTATTTTGACAGTCACCATAATAGCAATCCAACTTGGTGGTTTTATTTTGACAGGCACCGTAATAACACTCCAACCTGGTAGTTTTATTTTGACAGTCACAATGAAAACAATCCAACTTGGTGGTTTTATTTTGGCAGACACTGTAATAACAATCGAACTTGGTAGTTTTATTTTGACAGTCACTGTAATAACAATCCAACTTGGTAGTTTTATTTTGACAGTCACTGTAATAACAGTCCAACTAGGTGGTTTTATTTTGGCAGACACTGTAATAACAATCGAACTTGATGGTTCTATTTTGACAGTCACTGTAATAACAATCCAACTTGGTGGTTTTATTTCGACAGTCACAATGAAAACAATCCAATTGGTGGTTTTATTTTGGCAGACACTGTAATAACAATCGAACTTGGTAGTTTTATTTTGACAGTCACTGTAATAACAATCCAACTTGGTGGTTTTATTTTGACAGTCACTGTAATAACAATCCAACTTGGTGGTTTTATTTTTACAGTCACTGTAATAACATTCCAATTTGGTAGTTTTATTTTGACAGACACTGTAATAACAATCCAACTTGGTGGTTTTATTTTGACAGTCACTATAATAACAATCCAACTTGGTAGTTTTATTTTGACAGTCACTGTAATAACAATGCAACTTGGTGGTTTTATTTTGACAGTCACTGTAATAGCAATCCAACTTGGTGGTTTTATTTTGACAGTCACTGTAATAACAATGCAACTTGGTGGTTTTATTATGACAGTCACTGTAATAACAATCCAACTTGGTGGTTTTATTTTGACAGACACTGTAATAACAATCCAACTTGGTGGTTTTATTTTGACAGTCACTGTAATAACAATCCAACTTGGTTGTTTTATTTTTACAGTCACTGTAATAACAATCGAACTTGGTAGTTTTATTTTGACAGTCACTGTAATAACAATCCAACTTGGTAGTTTTATTTTGACAGTCACTGTAATAACAGTCCAACTAGGTGGTTTTATTTTGACAGTCACTGTAATAACAATCCAACTTGGTGGTTTTATTTCGACAGTCACTGTAATAACAATCCAACTTGGTGGTTTTATTTTGACAGTCACTGTAATAACAATCCAACTTGGTGGTTTTATTTTGACAGTCACTGTAATAACAATGCAACTTGGTGGTTTTATTATGACAGTCACTGTAATAGCAATCCAACTTGGCATTTTTATTTTGACAGACACTGTAATAACAATCCAACTTGGTGGTTTTATTTTGACAGTCACTGTAATAACAATCCAACTTGGTTGTTTTATTTTTACAGTCATCGTGATTACAATCCAATTTGGTGGTTTTATATTGACAGTCATCGTGATTACAATCCAACTTGGTAGTTTTATTTTGACAGGCACCATGATAACAATCCAACCTGGTAGTTTTATTTTGACAGGCACCATGATAACAATCCAACCTGGTAGTTTTATTTTGACCGTCACCATAATAGCAATCCAACTTGGTGATTTTATTTTGACAGGCACCATAATAACACTCCAACCTGCTGGTTTTATTTTGGCAGACACTGTAATAACAATCCAACTTGGTGGTTTTATTTTGGCAGACACTGTAATAACAATCGAACTTGGTTGTTTTATTTTGACAGTCACTGTAATAATAATCCAACTTTGTGGTTTTATTTTGTCAGTCACTATAATAACAATCCAACTTGGTGGTTTTATTTTGACAGTCACTGTAATAACCATCCAACTTGGTGGTTTTATTTCGACAGTCACTGTAATAACAATCCAACTTGGTGGTTTTATTTTGACAGTCACTGTAATAACAATCCAACTTGGTGGTTTTATTTTGACAGTCACTATAATAACAATCCAACTTGGTGGTTTTATTTTGACAGTCACTGTAATAACCATCCAACTTGGTGGTTTTATTTTGACAGTCACTGTAATAACAATCCAACTTGGTGGTTTTATTTTGACAGTCACTGTAGTAACGATTCAACTTGGTAGTTTTATTTTGACAAACACCATAATAACAATCCAACTTAGTAGTTTTATTTTGACAGTCCCCGTAATAACAATCTAACCTGGTAGTTTTATTTTGACAGTCACAGTGATTACAATCAGACTTGGTAGTTTTGTTTTGGCAGACACTGTAATAACAATCGAACTTGATGGTTTTATTTTGACAGTCACTATAACAACAATCCAACTTGGTAGTTTTATTTTGACAGTCACTGTAATAACAATCCAACTTGGTGGTTTTATTTTGACAGTCACTGTAATAACAATCCAACTTGGTGGTTTTATTTTGACAGTCACTGTAATAACAACCCAACTTGGTGGTTTTATTTTGACAGTCACTGTAATAACAATCCAACTTGGTGGTTTTATTTTGACAGTCACAGTGATTACAATCAGACTTGGTAGTTTTATTTTGACAGTCACTGTAATAACAGTCCAACTAGGTGGTTTTATTTCGACAGTCACTGTAATAACAATCCAACTTGGTGGTTTTATTTTGACAGTCACTGTAATAACAATCCAACTTGGTGGTTTTATTATGACAGTCACTGTAATAACAATCCAACTTGGTAGTTTTATATTGACAGACACTGTAATAACAGTCCAACTAGGTGTTTTTATTTTGACAGTCACTGTAATAACAATCCAACTTGGTGGTTTTATTATGACAGTCACTGTATTAACAATCAAACTTGGTAGTTTTATTTTGACAGACACTGTAATAACAATCCAACTTGGTGGTTGTATTTTGACAGTCACTGTAATAACAATCAAACTTGGTGGTTTTATTTTGACAGTCATCGTGATTACAATCCAACTTGGTAGTTTTATTTTGACAGGCACCATGATAACAATCCAACCTGGTAGTTTTATTTTGACAGTCACCATAATAGCAATCCAACTTGGTGGTTTTATTTTGACAGGCACCGTAGTAACACTCCAACCTGGTAGTTTTATTTTGACAAACACCATAATAACAATCCAACTTGGTAGTTTTATTTTGACTGTCCCCATAATAACAATCTAACCTGGTAGTTTTATTTTGATAGTCACAGTGATTACAATCAGACTTGGTAGTTTTGTTTTGGCAGACACTGTAATAACAATCGAACTTGATGGTTTTATTTTGACAGTCACTATAATAACAATCCAACTTGGTAGTTTTATTTTGACAGTCACTGTAATAACAATCCAACTTGGTGGTTTTATTTCGACAGTCACAATGAAAACAATCCAATTGGTGGTTTTATTTTGGCAGACACTGTAATAACAATCGAACTTGGTAGTTTTATTTTGACAGTCACTGTAATAACAATCCAACTTGGTGGTTTTATTTTGACAGTCACTGTAATAACAATCCAACTTGGTGGTTTTATTTTTACAGTCACTGTAATAACATTCCAATTTGGTAGTTTTATTTTGACAGACACTGTAAAACAATCCAACTTGGTGGTTTTATTTTGACAGTCACTATAATAACAATCCAACTTGGTAGTTTTATTTTGACAGTCACTGTAATAACAATGCAACTTGGTGGTTTTATTTTGACAGTCACTGTAATAGCAATCCAACTTGGTATTTTTGTTTTGACAGACACTGTAATAACAATCCAACTTGGTGGTTTTATTTTGACAGTCACTGTAATAACAATCCAACTTGGTGGTTTTATTTTGACAGTCACAGTGATTACAATCAGACTTGGTAGTTTTATTTTGGCAGACACTGTAATAACAATTGAACTTGGTGGTTTTATTTTGACAGTCACTATAATAACAATCCAACTTGGTGGTTTTATTTTGACAGTCATCGTGATTACAATCCAACTTGGTGGTTTTATTTTGACAGTCATCGTGATTACAATCCAACTTGGTAGTTTTATTTTGACAGGCACCATGATAACAATCCAACCTGGTAGTTTTATTTTGACAGGCACCATGATAACAATCCAACCTGGTAGTTTTATTTTGACAGTCACCATAATAGCAATCCAACTTGGGGGTTTTACTTTGACAGGCACCGTAATAACCCTCCAACCTGGTAGTTTTATTTTGACAGTCACAATGAAAACAATCCAACTTGGTGGTTTTATTTTGGCAGACACTGTAATAACAATCGAACTTGGTTGTTTTATTTTGACAGTCACTGTAATAACAATCCAACTTGGTGGTTTTACTTCGACAGTCACTATAATAACAATCACACTTGGTGGTTTTATTTTGACAGTCACTGTAATAACCATCCAACTTGGTGGTTTTATTTTGACAGTCACTGTAATAACAATCCAACTTGGTGGTTTTATTTTGACAGTCACTGTGGTAACGATTCAACTTGGTAGTTTTATTTTGACAAACACCAGAATAACAATCCAACTTAGTAGTTTTATTTTGACAGTCCCCGTAATAACAATCTAACCTGGTAGTTTTATTTTGACAGTCACAGTGATTACAATCAGACTTGGTAGTTTTGTTTTGGCAGACACTGTAATAACAATCGAACTTGATGGTTTTATTTTGACAGTCACTATAACAACAATCCAACTTGGTAGTTTTATTTTGACAGTCACTGTAATAACAATCCAACTTGGTGGTTTTATTTTGACAGTCACTGTAATAACAATCCAACTTGGTGGTTTTATTTTGACAGTCACTGTAATAACAACCTAACTTGGTGGTTTTATTTTGACAGTCACTGTTATAACAATCCAACTTGGTGGTTTTATTTTGACAGTCATTGTAATAACAATCCAACTTGGTGGTTTTATTTTGACAGTCACTGTATTAACAATCCAACTTGGTAGTTTTATTTTGACAAACACCATAATAACAATCCAACTTGGTAGTTTTATTTTGACAGTCCCCGTAATAACAATCTAACCTGGTAGTTTTATTTTGACAGTCACAGTGATTACAATCAGACTTGGTAGTTTTATTTTGACAGTCACTATAATAACAATCCAACTTGGTGGTTTTATTTTGACAGTCACTGTAATAACCATCCAACTTGGTGGTTTTATTTTGACAGTCACTGTAATAACAATCCAACTTGGTGGTTTTATTTTGACAGTCACTGTAGTAACGATTCAACTTGGTAGTTTTATTTTGACAAACACCATAATAACAATCCAACTTAGTAGTTTTATTTTGACAGCCCCCGTAATAACAATCTAACCTGGTAGTTTTATTTTGACAGTCACAGTGATTACAATCAGACTTGGTAGTTTTGTTTTGGCAGACACTGTAATAACAATCGAACTTGATGGTTTTATTTTGACAGTCACTATAACAACAATCCAACTTGGTAGTTTTATTTTGACAGTCACTGTAATAACAATCCAACTTGGTGGTTGTATTTTGACAGTCACTGTAATAACAATCCAACTTGGTGGTTTTATTTTGACAGTCACTGTAATAACAACCCAACTTGGTGGTTTTATTTTGACAGTCACTGTAATAACAATCCAACTTGGTGGTTTTATTTTGACAGTCACAGTGATTACAATCAGACTTGGTAGTTTTATTTTGACAGTCACTGTAATAACAGTCCAACTAGGTGGTTTTATTTTGACAGTCACTGTAATAACAATCCAACTTGGTGGTTTTATTTCGACAGTCACTGTAATAACAATCCAACTTGGTGGTTTTATTTTAACAGTCACTGTAATAACAATCCAACTTGGTGGTTTTATTTTGACAGTCACTGTAATAACAATCCAACTTGGTTGTTTTATTTTTACAGTCACAGTGATTACAATCAGACTTGGTAGTTTTATTTTGGCAGACACTGTATGAACAATCGAACTTGGTGGTTTTATTTTGACAGTCACTATAATAACAATCCAACTTGGTGGTTTTATTTGGACAGTCATCATGATTACAATCCAACTTGGTAGTTTTATTTTGACAGGCACCATGATAACAATCCAACCTGGTAGTTTTATTTTGACAGGCACCATGATAACAATCCAACCTGGTAGTTTTATTTTGACAGTCACCATAATAGCAATCCAACTTGGTGGTTTTATTTTGACAGGCACCGTAATAACACTCCAACCTGGTAGTTTTATTTCGACAGTCACTGTAATAACAATCCAACTTGGTGGTTTTATTTTGACAGTCACTGTAATAACAATCCAACTTGGTGGTTTTATTTTGACAGTCACTATAATAACAATCCAACTTGGTGGTTTTATTTTGACAGTCACTGTAATAACCATCCAACTTGGTGGTTTTATTTTGACAGTCACTGTAATAACAATCCAACTTGGTGGTTTTATTTTGACAGTCACTGTAGTAACGATTCAACTTGGTAGTTTTATTTTGACAAACACCATAATAACAATCCAACTTAGTAGTTTTATTTTGACAGTCCCCGTAATAACAATCTAACCTGGTAGTTTTATTTTGATAGTCACAGTGATTACAATCAGACTTGGTAGTTTTGTTTTGGCAGACACTGTAATAACAATCGAACTTGATGGTTTTATTTTGACAGTCACTATAACAACAATCCAACTTGGTAGTTTTATTTTGACAGTCACTGTAATAACAATCCAACTTGGTGGTTTTATTTTGACAGTCACTGTAATAACAATCCAACTTGGTGGTTTTATTTTGACAGTCACTGTAATAACAACCCAACTTGGTGGTTTTATTTTGACAGTCACTGTAATAACAATCCAACTTGGTGGTTTTATTTTGACAGTCACAGTGATTACAATCAGACTTGGTAGTTTTATTTTTACAGTCACTGTAATAACAGTCCAACTAGGTGGTTTTATTTCGACAGTCACTGTAATAACAATCCAACTTGGTGGTTTTATTTTGACAGTCACTGTAATAACAATCAAACTTGGTGGTTTTATTTTGACAGTCATCGTGATTACAATCCAACTTGGTAGTTTTATTTTGACAGGCACCATGATAACAATCCAACCTGGTAGTTTTATTTTGACAGTCACCATAATAGCAATCCAACTTGGTGGTTTTATTTTAACAGGCACCGTAGTAACACTCCAACCTGGTAGTTTTATTTTGACAAACACCATAATAACAATCCAACTTGGTAGTTTTATTTTGACTGTCCCCATAATAACAATCTAACCTGGTAGTTTTATTTTGATAGTCACAGTGATTACAATCCAACTTGGTAGTTTTATTTTGACAGTCACTGTAATAACAATCCAACTTGGTGGTTTTATTTCGACAGTCACAATGAAAACAATCCAATTGGTGGTTTTATTTTGGCAGACACTGTAATAACAATCGAACTTGGTAGTTTTATTTTGACAGTCACTGTAATAACAATCCAACTTGGTGGTTTTATTTTGACAGTCACAGTGATTACAATCAGACTTGGTAGTTTTATTTTGGCAGACACTGTAATAACAATTGAACTTGGTGGTTTTATTTTGACAGTCACTATAATAACAATCCAACTTGGTGGTTTTATTTTGACAGTCATCGTGATTACAATCCAACTTGGTGGTTTTATTTTGACAGTCATCGTGATTACAATCCAACTTGGTGGTTTTATTTTGACAGTCACTGTAATAACAACCCAACTTGGTGGTTTTATTTTGACAGTCACTGTAATAACAATCCAACTTGGTGGTTTTATTTTGACAGTCACAGTGATTACAATCAGACTTGGTAGTTTTATTTTGACAGTCACTGTAATAACAGTCCAACTAGGTGGTTTTATTTTGACAGTCACTGTAATAACAATCCAACTTGGTGGTTTTATTTTGACAGTCACTGTAAAAACAATCCAACTTGGTGGTTTTATTATGACAGTCCCTGTAATAACAATCTAACCTGGTAGTTTTATTTTGATAGTCACAGTGATTACAATCAGACTTGGTAGTTTTGTTTTGGCAGACACTGTAATAACAATCGAACTTGATGGTTCTATTTTGACAGTCACTATAATAACAATCCAACTTGGTAGTTTTATTTTGACAGTCACTGTAATAACAATCCAACTTGGTGGTTTTATTTCGACAGTCACAATGAAAACAATCCAATTGGTGGTTTTATTTTGGCAGACACTGTAATAACAATCGAACTTGGTAGTTTTATTTTGACAGTCACTGTAATAACAATCCAACTTGGTGGTTTTATTTTGACAGTCACTGTAATAACAATCCAACTTGGTGGTTTTATTTTTACAGTCACTGTAATAACATTCCAATTTGGTAGTTTTATTTTGACAGACACTGTAATAACAATCCAACTTGGTGGTTTTATTTTGACAGTCACTATAACAACAATCCAACTTGGTAGTTTTATTTTGACAGTCACTGTAATAACAATGCAACTTGGTGGTTTTATTTTGACAGTCACTGTAATAGCAATCCAACTTGGTGGTTTTATTTTGACAGTCACTGTAATAACAATGCAACTTGGTGGTTTTATTATGACAGTCACTGTAATAACAATCCAACTTGGTGGTTTTATTTTGACAGACACTGTAATAACAATCCAACTTGGTGGTTTTATTTTGACAGTCACTGTAATAACAATCCAACTTGGTTGTTTTATTTTTACAGTCACTGTAATAACAATCGAACTTGGTAGTTTTATTTTGACAGTCACTGTAATAACAATCCAACTTGGTAGTTTTATTTTGACAGTCACTGTAATAACAGTCCAACTAGGTGGTTTTATTTTGACAGTCACTGTAATAACAATCCAACTTGGTGGTTTTATTTCGACAGTCACTGTAATAACAATCCAACTTGGTGGTTTTATTTTGACAGTCACTGTAATAACAATCCAACTTGGTGGTTTTATTTTGACAGTCACTGTAATAACAATGCAACTTGGTGGTTTTATTATGACAGTCACTGTAATAGCAATCCAACTTGGCATTTTTATTTTGACAGACACTGTAATAACAATCCAACTTGGTGGTTTTATTTTGACAGTCACTGTAATAACAATCCAACTTGGTTGTTTTATTTTTACAGTCACAGTGATTACAATCAGACTTGGTAGTTTTATTTTGGCAGACACTGTAATAACAATCCAACTTGGTGGTTTTATTTTGACAGTCACAGTGATTACAATCAGACTTGGTAGTTTTATTTTGACAGTCACTGTAATAACAGTCCAACTTGGTGGTTTTATTTTGACAGTGACTGTAAAAACAATCCAACTTGGTGGTTTTATTATGACAGTCCCTGTAATAACAATCTAACCTGGTAGTTTTATTTTGATAGTCACAGTGATTACAATCAGACTTGGTAGTTTTGTTTTGGCAGACACTGTAATAACAATCGAACTTGATGGTTCTATTTTGACAGTCACTATAATAACAATCCAACTTGGTAGTTTTATTTTGACAGTCACTGTAATAACAATCCAACTTGGTGGTTTTATTTCGACAGTCACAATGAAAACAATCCAATTGGTGGTTTTATTTTGGCAGACACTGTAATAACAATCGAACTTGGTAGTTTTATTTTGACAGTCACTGTAATAACAATCCAACTTGGCGGTTTTATTTTGACAGTCACTGTAATAACAATCCAACTTGGTGGTTTTATTTTTACAGTCACTGTAATAACATTCCAATTTGGTAGTTTTATTTTGACAGACACTGTAATAACAATCCAACTTGGTGGTTTTATTTTGACAGTCACTATAATAACAATCCAACTTGGTAGTTTTATTTTGACAGTCACTGTAATAACAATGCAACTTGGTGGTTTTATTTTGACAGTCACTGTAATAGCAATCCAACTTGGTATTTTTATTTTGACAGACACTGTAATAACAATCCAACTTGGTGGTTTTATTTTGACAGTCACTGTAATAACAATCCAACTTGGTGGTTTTATTTTGACAGTCACAGTGATTACAATCAGACTTGGTAGTTTTATTTTGGCAGACACTGTAATAACAATCGAACTTGGTGGTTTTATTTTGACAGCCACTATAATAACAATCCAACTTGGTGGTTTTATTTTGACAGTCATCGTGATTACAATCCAATTTGGTGGTTTTATATTGACAGTCATCGTGATTACAATCCAACTTGGTAGTTTTATTTTGACAGGCACCATGATAACAATCCAACCTGGTAGTTTTATTTTGACAGGCACCATGATAACAATCCAACCTGGTAGTTTTATTTTGACCGTCACCATAATAGCAATCCAACTTGGTGATTTTATTTTGACAGGCACCATAATAACACTCCAACCTGGTGGTTTTATTTTGGCAGACACTGTAATAACAATCCAACTTGGTGGTTTTATTTTGGCAGACACTGTAATAACAATCGAACTTGGTTGTTTTATTTTGACAGTCACTGTAATAATAATCCAACTTTGTGGTTTTATTTTGTCAGTCACTATAATAACAATCCAACTTGGTGGTTTTATTTTGACAGTCACTGTAATAACCATCCAACTTGGTGGTTTTATTTCGACAGTCACTGTAATAACAATCCAACTTGGTGGTTTTATTTTGACAGTCACTGTAATAACAATCCAACTTGGTGGTTTTATTTTGACAGTCACTATAATAACAATCCAACTTGGTGGTTTTATTTTGACAGTCACTGTAATAACCATCCAACTTGGTGGTTTTATTTTGACAGTCACTGTAATAACAATCCAACTTGGTGGTTTTATTTTGACAGTCACTGTAGTAACGATTCAACTTGGTAGTTTTATTTTGACAAACACCATAATAACAATCCAACTTAGTAGTTTTATTTTGACAGTCCCCGTAATAACAATCCAACTTGGTGGTTTTATTTTGACAGTCACAGTGATTACAATCAGACTTGGTAGTTTTATTTTGACAGTCACTGTAATAACAGTCCAACTAGGTGGTTTTATTTCGACAGTCACTGTAATAACAATCCAACTTGTTGGTTTTATTTTGACAGTCACTGTAATAACAATCCAACTTGGTGGTTTTATTATGACAGTCACTGTAATAACAATCCAACTTGGTAGTTTTATTTTGACAGACACTGTAATAACAGTCCAACTAGGTGGTTTTATTTTGACAGTCACTGTAATAACAATCCAACTTGGTGGTTTTATTTCGACAGTCACTGTAATAACAATCCAACTTGGTGGTTTTATTTTGACAGTCACTGTAATAACAATCCAACTTGGTGGTTTTATTATGACAGTCACTGTAATAACAATCAAACTTGGTAGTTTTATTTTGACAGACACTGTAATAACAATCCAACTTGGTGGTTTTATTTTGACAGTCACTGTAATAACAACCCAACTTGGTGGTTTTATTTTGACAGTCACTGTAATAACAATCCAACTTGGTGGTTTTATTTTGACAGTCACAGTGATTACAATCAGACTTGGTAGTTTTATTTTGACAGACACTGTAATAACAGTCCAACTAGGTGTTTTTATTTTGACAGTCACTGTAATAACAATCCAACTTGGTGGTTTTATTTCGACAGTCACTGTAATAACAATCCAACTTGGTGGTTTTATTTTGACAGTCACTGTAATAACAATCCAACTTGGTGGTTTTATTATGACTGTCCCCATAATAACAATCTAACCTGGTAGTTTTATTTTGATAGTCACAGTGATTACAATCAGACTTGGTAGTTTTGTTTTGGCAGACACTGTAATAACAATCGAACTTGATGGTTTTATTTTGACAGTCACTATAATAACAATCCAACTGGTAGTTTTATTTTGACAGTCACTGTAATAACAATCCAACTTGGTGGTTTTATTTCGACAGTCACAATGAAAACAATCCAATTGGTGCTTTTATTTTGGCAGACACTGTAATAACAATCGAACTTGGTAGTTTTATTTTGACAGTCACTGTAATAACAATCCAACTTGGTGGTTTTATTTTGACAGTCACTGTAATAACAATCCAACTTGGTGGTTTTATTTTTACAGTCACTGTAATAACATTCCAATTTGGTAGTTTTATTTTGACAGACACTGTAATAACAATCCAACTTGGTGGTTTTATTTTGACAGTCACTATAATAACAATCCAACTTGGTAGTTTTATTTTGACAGTCACTGTAATAACAATGCAACTTGGTGGTTTTATTTTGACAGTCACTGTAATAGCAATCCAACTTGGTATTTTTGTTTTGACAGACACTGTAATAACAATCCAACTTGGTGGTTTTATTTTGACAGACACTGTAATAACAATCCAACTTGGTGGTTTTATTTTGACAGTCACTGTAATAACAATCCAACTTGGTTGTTTTATTTTTACAGTCACTGTAATAACAATCGAACTTGGTAGTTTTATTTTGACAGTCACTGTAATAACAATCCAACTTGGTAGTTTTATTTTGACAGTCACTGTAATAACAGTCCAACTAGGTGGTTTTATTTTGACAGTCACTGTAATAACAATCCAACTTGGTGGTTTTATTTCGACAGTCACTGTAATAACAATCCAACTTGGTGGTTTTATTTTGACAGTCACTGTAATAACAATCCAACTTGGTGGTTTTATTTTGACAGTCACTGTAATAACAATGCAACTTGGTGGTTTTATTATGACAGTCACTGTAATAGCAATCCAACTTGGCATTTTTATTTTGACAGACACTGTAATAACAATCCAACTTGGTGGTTTTATTTTGACAGTCACTGTAATAACAATCCAACTTGGTTGTTTTATTTTTACAGTCACAGTGATTACAATCAGACTTGGTAGTTTTATTTTGGCAGACACTGTAATAACAATCCAACTTGGTGGTTTTATTTTGACAGTCACAGTGATTACAATCAGACTTGGTAGTTTTATTTTGACAGTCACTGTAATAACAGTCCAACTTGGTGGTTTTATTTTGACAGTGACTGTAAAAACAATCCAACTTGGTGGTTTTATTATGACAGTCCCTGTAATAACAATCTAACCTGGTAGTTTTATTTTGATAGTCACAGTGATTACAATCAGACTTGGTAGTTTTGTTTTGGCAGACACTGTAATAACAATCGAACTTGATGGTTCTATTTTGACAGTCACTATAATAACAATCCAACTTGGTAGTTTTATTTTGACAGTCACTGTAATAACAATCCAACTTGGTGGTTTTATTTCGACAGTCACAATGAAAACAATCCAATTGGTGGTTTTATTTTGGCAGACACTGTAATAACAATCGAACTTGGTAGTTTTATTTTGACAGTCACTGTAATAACAATCCAACTTGGCGGTTTTATTTTGACAGTCACTGTAATAACAATCCAACTTGGTGGTTTTATTTTTACAGTCACTGTAATAACATTCCAATTTGGTAGTTTTATTTTGACAGACACTGTAATAACAATCCAACTTGGTGGTTTTATTTTGACAGTCACTATAATAACAATCCAACTTGGTAGTTTTATTTTGACAGTCACTGTAATAACAATGCAACTTGGTGGTTTTATTTTGACAGTCACTGTAATAGCAATCCAACTTGGTATTTTTATTTTGACAGACACTGTAATAACAATCCAACTTGGTGGTTTTATTTTGACAGTCACTGTAAAAACAATCCAACTTGGTGGTTTTATTTTGACAGTCACAGTGATTACAATCAGACTTGGTAGTTTTATTTTGGCAGACACTGTAATAACAATCGAACTTGGTGGTTTTATTTTGACAGCCACTATAATAACAATCCAACTTGGTGGTTTTATTTTGACAGTCATCGTGATTACAATCCAATTTGGTGGTTTTATATTGACAGTCATCGTGATTACAATCCAACTTGGTAGTTTTATTTTGACAGGCACCATGATAACAATCCAACCTGGTAGTTTTATTTTGACAGGCACCATGATAACAATCCAACCTGGTAGTTTTATTTTGACCGTCACCATAATAGCAATCCAACTTGGTGATTTTATTTTGACAGGCACCATAATAACACTCCAACCTGGTGGTTTTATTTTGGCAGACACTGTAATAACAATCCAACTTGGTGGTTTTATTTTGGCAGACACTGTAATAACAATCGAACTTGGTTGTTTTATTTTGACAGTCACTGTAATAATAATCCAACTTTGTGGTTTTATTTTGTCAGTCACTATAATAACAATCCAACTTGGTGGTTTTATTTTGACAGTCACTGTAATAACCATCCAACTTGGTGGTTTTATTTCGACAGTCACTGTAATAACAATCCAACTTGGTGGTTTTATTTTGACAGTCACTGTAATAACAATCCAACTTGGTGGTTTTATTTTGACAGTCACTATAATAACAATCCAACTTGGTGGTTTTATTTTGACAGTCACTGTAATAACCATCCAACTTGGTGGTTTTATTTTGACAGTCACTGTAATAACAATCCAACTTGGTGGTTTTATTTTGACAGTCACTGTAGTAACGATTCAACTTGGTAGTTTTATTTTGACAAACACCATAATAACAATCCAACTTAGTAGTTTTATTTTGACAGTCCCCGTAATAACAATCCAACTTGGTGGTTTTATTTTGACAGTCACAGTGATTACAATCAGACTTGGTAGTTTTATTTTGACAGTCACTGTAATAACAGTCCAACTAGGTGGTTTTATTTCGACAGTCACTGTAATAACAATCCAACTTGTTGGTTTTATTTTGACAGTCACTGTAATAACAATCCAACTTGGTGGTTTTATTATGACAGTCACTGTAATAACAATCCAACTTGGTAGTTTTATTTTGACAGACACTGTAATAACAGTCCAACTAGGTGGTTTTATTTTGACAGTCACTGTAATAACAATCCAACTTGGTGGTTTTATTTCGACAGTCACTGTAATAACAATCCAACTTGGTGGTTTTATTTTGACAGTCACTGTAATAACAATCCAACTTGGTGGTTTTATTATGACAGTCACTGTAATAACAATCAAACTTGGTAGTTTTATTTTGACAGACACTGTAATAACAATCCAACTTGGTGGTTTTATTTTGACAGTCACTGTAATAACAACCCAACTTGGTGGTTTTATTTTGACAGTCACTGTAATAACAATCCAACTTGGTGGTTTTATTTTGACAGTCACAGTGATTACAATCAGACTTGGTAGTTTTATTTTGACAGACACTGTAATAACAGTCCAACTAGGTGTTTTTATTTTGACAGTCACTGTAATAACAATCCAACTTGGTGGTTTTATTTCGACAGTCACTGTAATAACAATCCAACTTGGTGGTTTTATTTTGACAGTCACTGTAATAACAATCCAACTTGGTGGTTTTATTATGACTGTCCCCATAATAACAATCTAACCTGGTAGTTTTATTTTGATAGTCACAGTGATTACAATCAGACTTGGTAGTTTTGTTTTGGCAGACACTGTAATAACAATCGAACTTGATGGTTTTATTTTGACAGTCACTATAATAACAATCCAACTGGTAGTTTTATTTTGACAGTCACTGTAATAACAATCCAACTTGGTGGTTTTATTTCGACAGTCACAATGAAAACAATCCAATTGGTGCTTTTATTTTGGCAGACACTGTAATAACAATCGAACTTGGTAGTTTTATTTTGACAGTCACTGTAATAACAATCCAACTTGGTGGTTTTATTTTGACAGTCACTGTAATAACAATCCAACTTGGTGGTTTTATTTTTACAGTCACTGTAATAACATTCCAATTTGGTAGTTTTATTTTGACAGACACTGTAATAACAATCCAACTTGGTGGTTTTATTTTGACAGTCACTATAATAACAATCCAACTTGGTAGTTTTATTTTGACAGTCACTGTAATAACAATGCAACTTGGTGGTTTTATTTTGACAGTCACTGTAATAGCAATCCAACTTGGTATTTTTGTTTTGACAGACACTGTAATAACAATCCAACTTGGTTGTTTTATTTTGACAGTCACTGTAATAACAATCCAACTTGGTGGTTTTATTTTGACAGTCACAGTGATTACAATCAGACTTGGTAGTTTTATTTTGGCAGACACTGTAATAACAATTGAACTTGGTGGTTTTATTTTGACAGTCACTATAATAACAATCCAACTTGGTGGTTTTATTTTGACAGTCATCGTGATTACAATCCAACTTGGTGGTTTTATTTTGACAGTCATCGTGATTACAATCCAACTTGGTGGTTTTATTTTGACAGTCACTGTAATAACAACCCAACTTGGTGGTTTTATTTTGACAGTCACTGTAATAACAATCCAACTTGGTGGTTTTATTTTGACAGTCACAGTGATTACAATCAGACTTGGTAGTTTTATTTTGACAGTCACTGTAATAACAGTCCAACTAGGTGGTTTTATTTCGACAGTCACTGTAATAACAATCCAACTTGGTGGTTTTATTTTGACAGTCACTGTAATAACAATCCAACTTGGTGGTTTTATTATGACAGTCACTGTAATAACAATCCAACTTGGTAGTTTTATTTTGACAGACACTGTAATAACAGTCCAACTAGTGGTTTTATTTTGACAGTCACTGTAATAACAATCCAACTTGGTGGTTTTATTTCGACAGTCACTGTAATAACAATCCAACTTGGTGGTTTTATTATGACAGTCACTGTAATAACAATCAAACTTGGTAGTTTTATTTTGACAGACACTGTAATAACAATCCAACTTGGTGGTTTTATTTTGACAGTCACTATAATAACAATCCAACTCGGTGGTTTTATTTTGACAGTCACTGTAATAACCATCCAACTTGGTGGTTTTATTTTGACAGTCACTGTAATAACAATCCAACTTGGTGGTTTTATTTTGACAGTCACTGTAGTAACGATTAAACTTGGTAGTTTTATTTTGACAAACACCATAATAACAATCCAACTTAGTAGTTTTATTTTGACAGCCCCCGTAATAACAATCTAACCTGGTAGTTTTATTTTGACAGTCACAGTGATTACAATCAGACTTGGTAGTTTTGTTTTGGCAGACACTGTAATAACAATCCAACTTGGTGGTTTTATTTTGACAGTCACTGTAATAATAATCCAACTTGGTGGTTTTATTTTGACAGTCACAGTGATTACAATCAGACTTGGTAGTTTTATTTTGACAGTCACTGTAATAACAGTCCAACTAGGTGGTTTTATTTCGACAGTCACTGTAATAACAATCCAACTTGGTGGTTTTATTTTGACAGTCACTGTAATAACAATCCAACTTGGCATTTTTATTTTGACAGACACTGTAATAACAATCAAACTTGGTGGTTTTATTTTGACAGTCACTGTAATAACAATCCAACTTGGTTGTTTTATTTTTACAGTCACAGTGATTACAAACAGACTTGGTAGTTTTATTTTGGCAGACACTGTATGAACAATCGAACTTGGTGGTTTTATTTTGACAGTCACTATAATAACAATCCAACTTGGTGGTTTTATTTTGACAGTCATCGTGATTACAATCCAACTTGGTGGTTTTATTTTGACAGTCATCATGATTACAATCCAACTTGGTAGTTTTATTTTGACAGGCACCATGATAACAATCCAACCTGGTAGTTTTATTTTGACAGGCACCATGATAACAATCCAACCTGGTAGTTTTATTTTGATAGTCACCATAATAGCAATCCAACTTGGTGGTTTTATTTTGACAGGCACCGTAATAACACTCCAACCTGGTAGTTTTATTTCGACAGTCACTGTAATAACAATCCAACTTGGTGGTTTTATTTTGACAGTCACTGTAATAACAATCCAACTTGGTGGTTTTATTTTGACAGTCACTATAATAACAATCCAACTTGGTGGTTTTATTTTGACAGTCACTGTAATAACCATCCAACATGGTGGTTTTATTTTGACAGTCACTGTAATAACAATCCAACTTGGTGGTTTTATTTTGACAGTCACTGTAGTAACGATTCAACTTGGTAGTTTTATTTTGACAAACACCATAATAACAATCCAACTTAGTAGTTTTATTTTGACAGTCCCCGTAATAACAATCTAACCTGGTAGTTTTATTTTGACAGTCACAGTGATTACAATCAGACTTGGTAGTTTTGTTTTGGCAGACACTGTAATAACAATCGAACTTGATGGTTTTATTTTGACAGTCACTATAACAACAATCCAACTTGGTAGTTTTATTTTGACAGTCACTGTAATAAC
Source organism: Blennius ocellaris (assembly GCF_963422515.1). NCBI lineage: Eukaryota > Metazoa > Chordata > Actinopteri > Blenniiformes > Blenniidae > Blennius > Blennius ocellaris. The sequence continues at coordinate 2,168,948 of NC_137654.1, forward strand.
AATCCAACTTGGTGGTTTTATTTTGACAGTCACTGTAATAACAATCCAACTTGGTGGTTTTATTTTGACAGTCACTGTAATAACAACCCAACTTGGTGGTTTTATTTTGACAGTCACTGTAATAACAATCCAACTTGGTGGTTTTATTTTGACAGTCACAGTGATTACAATCAGACTTGGTAGTTTTATTTTGACAGTCACTGTAATAACAGTCCAACTAGGTGGTTTTATTTCGACAGTCACTGTAATAACAATCCAACTTGGTGGTTTTATTTTGACAGTCACTGTAATAACAATCCAACTTGGTGGTTTTATTATGACAGTCACTGTAATAACAATCCAACTTGGTAGTTTTATATTGACAGACACTGTAATAACAGTCCAACTAGGTGTTTTTATTTTGACAGTCACTGTAATAACAATCCAACTTGGTGGTTTTATTATGACAGTCACTGTATTAACAATCAAACTTGGTAGTTTTATTTTGACAGACACTGTAATAACAATCCAACTTGGTGGTTGTATTTTGACAGTCACTGTAATAACAATCAAACTTGGTGGTTTTATTTTGACAGTCATCGTGATTACAATCCAACTTGGTAGTTTTATTTTGACAGGCACCATGATAACAATCCAACCTGGTAGTTTTATTTTGACAGTCACCATAATAGCAATCCAACTTGGTGGTTTTATTTTGACAGGCACCGTAGTAACACTCCAACCTGGTAGTTTTATTTTGACAAACACCATAATAACAATCCAACTTGGTAGTTTTATTTTGACTGTCCCCATAATAACAATCTAACCTGGTAGTTTTATTTTGATAGTCACAGTGATTACAATCAGACTTGGTAGTTTTGTTTTGGCAGACACTGTAATAACAATCGAACTTGATGGTTTTATTTTGACAGTCACTATAATAACAATCCAACTTGGTAGTTTTATTTTGACAGTCACTGTAATAACAATCCAACTTGGTGGTTTTATTTCGACAGTCACAATGAAAACAATCCAATTGGTGGTTTTATTTTGGCAGACACTAATAACAATCGAACTTGGTAGTTTTATTTTGACAGTCACTGTAATAACAATCCAACTTGGTGGTTTTATTTTGACAGTCACTGTAATAACAATCCAACTTGGTGGTTTTATTTTTACAGTCACTGTAATAACATTCCAATTTGGTAGTTTTATTTTGACAGACACTGTAAAACAATCCAACTTGGTGGTTTTATTTTGACAGTCACTATAATAACAATCCAACTTGGTAGTTTTATTTTGACAGTCACTGTAATAACAATGCAACTTGGTGGTTTTATTTTGACAGTCACTGTAATAGCAATCCAACTTGGTATTTTTGTTTTGACAGACACTGTAATAACAATCCAACTTGGTGGTTTTATTTTGACAGTCACTGTAATAACAATCCAACTTGGTGGTTTTATTTTGACAGTCACAGTGATTACAATCAGACTTGGTAGTTTTATTTTGGCAGACACTGTAATAACAATTGAACTTGGTGGTTTTATTTTGACAGTCACTATAATAACAATCCAACTTGGTGGTTTTATTTTGACAGTCACTGTAATAACAATCCAACTTGGTGGTTTTATTTTGACAGTCACTATAATAACAATCCAACTTGGTGGTTTTATTTTGACAGTCACTGTAATAACCATCCAACTTGGTGGTTTTATTTTGACAGTCACTGTAATAACAATCCAACTTGGTGGTTTTATTTTGACAGTCACTGTAGTAACGATTCAACTTGGTAGTTTTATTTTGACAAACACCATAATAACAATCCAACTTAGTAGTTTTATTTTGACAGTCCCCGTAATAACAATCTAACCTGGTAGTTTTATTTTGACAGTCACAGTGATTACAATCAGACTTGGTAGTTTTGTTTTGGCAGACACTGTAATAACAATCGAACTTGATGGTTTTATTTTGACAGTCACTATAACAACAATCCAACTTGGTAGTTTTATTTTGACAGTCACTGTAATAACAATCCAACTTGGTGGTTTTATTTTGACAGTCACTGTAATAACAATCCAACTTGGTGGTTTTATTTTGACAGTCACTGTAATAACAACCCAACTTGGTGGTTTTATTTTGACAGTCACTGTAATAACAATCCAACTTGGTGGTTTTATTTTGACAGTCACAGTGATTACAATCAGACTTGGTAGTTTTATTTTGACAGTCACTGTAATAACAGTCCAACTAGGTGGTTTTATTTCGACAGTCACTGTAATAACAATCCAACTTGGTGGTTTTATTTTGACAGTCACTGTAATAACAATCCAACTTGGTGGTTTTATTATGACAGTCACTGTAATAACAATCCAACTTGGTAGTTTTATATTGACAGACACTGTAATAACAGTCCAACTAGGTGTTTTTATTTTGACAGTCACTGTAATAACAATCCAACTTGGTGGTTTTATTATGACAGTCACTGTATTAACAATCAAACTTGGTAGTTTTATTTTGACAGACACTGTAATAACAATCCAACTTGGTGGTTGTATTTTGACAGTCACTGTAATAACAATCAAACTTGGTGGTTTTATTTTGACAGTCATCGTGATTACAATCCAACTTGGTAGTTTTATTTTGACAGGCACCATGATAACAATCCAACCTGGTAGTTTTATTTTGACAGTCACCATAATAGCAATCCAACTTGGTGGTTTTATTTTGACAGGCACCGTAGTAACACTCCAACCTGGTAGTTTTATTTTGACAAACACCATAATAACAATCCAACTTGGTAGTTTTATTTTGACTGTCCCCATAATAACAATCTAACCTGGTAGTTTTATTTTGATAGTCACAGTGATTACAATCAGACTTGGTAGTTTTGTTTTGGCAGACACTGTAATAACAATCGAACTTGATGGTTTTATTTTGACAGTCACTATAATAACAATCCAACTTGGTAGTTTTATTTTGACAGTCACTGTAATAACAATCCAACTTGGTGGTTTTATTTCGACAGTCACAATGAAAACAATCCAATTGGTGGTTTTATTTTGGCAGACACTAATAACAATCGAACTTGGTAGTTTTATTTTGACAGTCACTGTAATAACAATCCAACTTGGTGGTTTTATTTTGACAGTCACTGTAATAACAATCCAACTTGGTGGTTTTATTTTTACAGTCACTGTAATAACATTCCAATTTGGTAGTTTTATTTTGACAGACACTGTAAAACAATCCAACTTGGTGGTTTTATTTTGACAGTCACTATAATAACAATCCAACTTGGTAGTTTTATTTTGACAGTCACTGTAATAACAATGCAACTTGGTGGTTTTATTTTGACAGTCACTGTAATAGCAATCCAACTTGGTATTTTTGTTTTGACAGACACTGTAATAACAATCCAACTTGGTGGTTTTATTTTGACAGTCACTGTAATAACAATCCAACTTGGTGGTTTTATTTTGACAGTCACAGTGATTACAATCAGACTTGGTAGTTTTATTTTGGCAGACACTGTAATAACAATTGAACTTGGTGGTTTTATTTTGACAGTCACTATAATAACAATCCAACTTGGTGGTTTTATTTTGACAGTCATCGTGATTACAATCCAACTTGGTGGTTTTATTTTGACAGTCATCGTGATTACAATCCAACTTGGTAGTTTTATTTTGACAGGCACCATGATAACAATCCAACCTGGTAGTTTTATTTTGACAGGCACCATGATAACAATCCAACCTGGTAGTTTTATTTTGACAGTCACCATAATAGCAATCCAACTTGGGGGTTTTACTTTGACAGGCACCGTAATAACCCTCCAACCTGGTAGTTTTATTTTGACAGTCACAATGAAAACAATCCAACTTGGTGGTTTTATTTTGGCAGACACTGTAATAACAATCGAACTTGGTTGTTTTATTTTGACAGTCACTGTAATAACAATCCAACTTGGTGGTTTTACTTCGACAGTCACTATAATAACAATCACACTTGGTGGTTTTATTTTGACAGTCACTGTAATAACCATCCAACTTGGTGGTTTTATTTTGACAGTCACTGTAATAACAATCCAACTTGGTGGTTTTATTTTGACAGTCACTGTGGTAACGATTCAACTTGGTAGTTTTATTTTGACAAACACCAGAATAACAATCCAACTTAGTAGTTTTATTTTGACAGTCCCCGTAATAACAATCTAACCTGGTAGTTTTATTTTGACAGTCACAGTGATTACAATCAGACTTGGTAGTTTTGTTTTGGCAGACACTGTAATAACAATCGAACTTGATGGTTTTATTTTGACAGTCACTATAACAACAATCCAACTTGGTAGTTTTATTTTGACAGTCACTGTAATAACAATCCAACTTGGTGGTTTTATTTTGACAGTCACTGTAATAACAATCCAACTTGGTGGTTTTATTTTGACAGTCACTGTAATAACAACCTAACTTGGTGGTTTTATTTTGACAGTCACTGTTATAACAATCCAACTTGGTGGTTTTATTTTGACAGTCATTGTAATAACAATCCAACTTGGTGGTTTTATTTTGACAGTCACTGTATTAACAATCCAACTTGGTAGTTTTATTTTGACAAACACCATAATAACAATCCAACTTGGTAGTTTTATTTTGACAGTCCCCGTAATAACAATCTAACCTGGTAGTTTTATTTTGACAGTCACAGTGATTACAATCAGACTTGGTAGTTTTATTTTGACAGTCACTATAATAACAATCCAACTTGGTGGTTTTATTTTGACAGTCACTGTAATAACCATCCAACTTGGTGGTTTTATTTTGACAGTCACTGTAATAACAATCCAACTTGGTGGTTTTATTTTGACAGTCACTGTAGTAACGATTCAACTTGGTAGTTTTATTTTGACAAACACCATAATAACAATCCAACTTAGTAGTTTTATTTTGACAGCCCCCGTAATAACAATCTAACCTGGTAGTTTTATTTTGACAGTCACAGTGATTACAATCAGACTTGGTAGTTTTGTTTTGGCAGACACTGTAATAACAATCGAACTTGATGGTTTTATTTTGACAGTCACTATAACAACAATCCAACTTGGTAGTTTTATTTTGACAGTCACTGTAATAACAATCCAACTTGGTGGTTGTATTTTGACAGTCACTGTAATAACAATCCAACTTGGTGGTTTTATTTTGACAGTCACTGTAATAACAACCCAACTTGGTGGTTTTATTTTGACAGTCACTGTAATAACAATCCAACTTGGTGGTTTTATTTTGACAGTCACAGTGATTACAATCAGACTTGGTAGTTTTATTTTGACAGTCACTGTAATAACAGTCCAACTAGGTGGTTTTATTTTGACAGTCACTGTAATAACAATCCAACTTGGTGGTTTTATTTCGACAGTCACTGTAATAACAATCCAACTTGGTGGTTTTATTTTAACAGTCACTGTAATAACAATCCAACTTGGTGGTTTTATTTTGACAGTCACTGTAATAACAATGCAACTTGGTGGTTTTATTATGACAGTCACTGTAATAGCAATCCAACTTGGCATTTTTATTTTGACAGACACTGTAATAATAATCCAACTTGGTGGTTTTATTTTGACAGTCACTGTAATAACAATCCAACTTGGTTGTTTTATTTTTACAGTCACAGTGATTACAATCAGACTTGGTAGTTTTATTTTGGCAGACACTGTATGAACAATCGAACTTGGTGGTTTTATTTTGACAGTCACTATAATAACAATCCAACTTGGTGGTTTTATTTGGACAGTCATCATGATTACAATCCAACTTGGTAGTTTTATTTTGACAGGCACCATGATAACAATCCAACCTGGTAGTTTTATTTTGACAGTCACCATAATAGCAATCCAACTTGGTGGTTTTATTTTGACAGGCACCGTAATAACACTCCAACCTGGTAGTTTTATTTCGACAGTCACTGTAATAACAATCCAACTTGGTGGTTTTATTTTGACAGTCACTATAATAACAATCCAACTTGGTGGTTTTATTTGGACAGTCATCATGATTACAATCCAACTTGGTAGTTTTATTTTGACAGGCACCATGATAACAATCCAACCTGGTAGTTTTATTTTGACAGTCACCATAATAGCAATCCAACTTGGTGGTTTTATTTTGACAGGCACCGTAATAACACTCCAACCTGGTAGTTTTGTTTCGACAGTCACTGTAATAACAATCCAACTTGGTGGTTTTATTTTGACAGTCACTGTAATAACAATCCAACTTGGTGGTTTTATTTTGACAGTCACTATAATAACAATCCAACTTGGTGGTTTTATTTTGACAGTCACTGTAATAACCATCCAACTTGGTGGTTTTATTTTGACAGTCACTGTAATAACAATCCAACTTGGTGGTTTTATTTTGACAGTCACTGTAGTAACGATTCAACTTGGTAGTTTTATTTTGACAAACACCATAATAACAATCCAACTTAGTAGTTTTATTTTGACAGTCCCCGTAATAACAATCTAACCTGGTAGTTTTATTTTGATAGTCACAGTGATTACAATCAGACTTGGTAGTTTTGTTTTGGCAGACACTGTAATAACAATCGAACTTGATGGTTTTATTTTGACAGTCACTATAACAACAATCCAACTTGGTAGTTTTATTTTGACAGTCACTGTAATAACAATCCAACTTGGTGGTTTTATTTTGACAGTCACTGTAATAACAATCCAACTTGGTGGTTTTATTTTGACAGTCACTGTAATAACAACCCAACTTGGTGGTTTTATTTTGACAGTCACTGTAATAACAATCCAACTTGGTGGTTTTATTTTGACAGTCACAGTGATTACAATCAGACTTGGTAGTTTTATTTTTACAGTCACTGTAATAACAGTCCAACTAGGTGGTTTTATTTCGACAGTCACTGTAATAACAATCCAACTTGGTGGTTTTATTTTGACAGTCACTGTAATAACAATCCAACTTGGTGGTTTTATTATGACAGTCACTGTAATAACAATCCAACTTGGTAGTTTTATTTTGACAGACACTGTAATAACAGTCCAACTAGGTGTTTTTATTTTGACAGTCACTGTAATAACAATCCAACTTGGTGGTTTTATTTCGACAGTCACTGTAATAACAATCCAACTTGGTGGTTTTATTTTGACAGTCACTGTAATAACAATCCAACTTGGTGGTTTTATTATGACAGTCACTGTAATAACAATCAAACTTGGTAGTTTTATTTTGACAGACACTGTAATAACAATCCAACTTGGTGGTTTTATTTTGACAGTCACTGTAATAACAATCAAACTTGGTGGTTTTATTTTGACAGTCATCGTGATTACAATCCAACTTGGTAGTTTTATTTTGACAGGCACCATGATAACAATCCAACCTGGTAGTTTTATTTTGACAGTCACCATAATAGCAATCCAACTTGGTGGTTTTATTTTAACAGGCACCGTAGTAACACTCCAACCTGGTAGTTTTATTTTGACAAACACCATAATAACAATCCAACTTGGTAGTTTTATTTTGACTGTCCCCATAATAACAATCTAACCTGGTAGTTTTATTTTGATAGTCACAGTGATTACAATCAGACTTGGTAGTTTTGTTTTGGCAGACACTGTAATAACAATCGAACTTGATGGTTTTATTTTGACAGTCACTATAATAACAATCCAACTTGGTAGTTTTATTTTGACAGTCACTGTAATAACAATCCAACTTGGTGGTTTTATTTCGACAGTCACAATGAAAACAATCCAATTGGTGGTTTTATTTTGGCAGACACTGTAATAACAATCGAACTTGGTAGTTTTATTTTGACAGTCACTGTAATAACAATCCAACTTGGTGGTTTTATTTTGACAGTCACTGTAATAACAATCCAACTTGGTGGTTTTATTTTTACAGTCACTGTAATAACATTCCAATTTGGTAGTTTTATTTTGACAGACACTGTAATAACAATCCAACTTGGTGGTTTTATTTTGACAGTCACTATAATAACAATCCAACTTGGTGGTTTTATTTTGACAGTCACTGTAATAACAATCCAACTTGGTGGTTTTATTTTGACAGTCACAGTGATTACAATCAGACTTGGTAGTTTTATTTTGGCAGACACTGTAATAACAATTGAACTTGGTGGTTTTATTTTGACAGTCACTATAATAACAATCCAACTTGGTGGTTTTATTTTGACAGTCATCGTGATTACAATCCAACTTGGTGGTTTTATTTTGACAGTCATCGTGATTACAATCCAACTTGGTGGTTTTATTTTGACAGTCACTGTAATAACAACCCAACTTGGTGGTTTTATTTTGACAGTCACTGTAATAACAATCCAACTTGGTGGTTTTATTTTGACAGTCAAAGTGATTACAATCAGACTTGGTAGTTTTATTTTGACAGTCACTGTAATAACAGTCCAACTAGGTGGCTTTATTTCGACAGTCACTGTAATAACAATCCAACTTGGTGGTTTTATTTTGACAGTCACTATAATAACAATCCAACTTGGTGGTTTTATTTTGACAGTCATCGTGATTACAATCCAACTTGGTGGTTTTATTTTGACAGTCATCGTGATTACAATCCAACTTGGTGGTTTTATTTTGACAGTCACTGTAATAACAACCCAACTTGGTGGTTTTATTTTGACAGTCACTGTAATAACAATCCAACTTGGTGGTTTTATTTTGACAGTCACAGTGATTACAATCAGACTTGGTAGTTTTATTTTGACAGTCACTGTAATAACAGTCCAACTAGGTGGCTTTATTTCGACAGTCACTGTAATAACAATCCAACTTGGTGGTTTTATTTTGACAGTCACTGTAATAACAATCCAACTTGGTGGTTTTATTATGACAGTCACTGTAATAACAATCCAACTTGGTAGTTTTATTTTGACAGACACTGTAATAACAGTCCAACTAGTGGTTTTATTTTGACAGTCACTGTAATAACAATCCAACTTGGTGGTTTTATTTCGACAGTCACTGTAATAACAATCCAACTTGGTGGTTTTATTATGACAGTCACTGTAATAACAATCAAACTTGGTAGTTTTATTTTGACAGACACTGTAATAACAATCCAACTTGGTGGTTTTATTTTGACAGTCACTATAATAACAATCCAACTTGGTGGTTTTATTTTGACAGTCACTGTAATAACCATCCAACTTGGTGGTTTTATTTTGACAGTCACTGTAATAACAATCCAACTTGGTGGTTTTATTTTGACAGTCACTGTAGTAACGATTCAACTTGGTAGTTTTATTTTGACAAACACCATAATAACAATCCAACTTAGTAGTTTTATTTTGACAGCCCCCGTAATAACAATCTAACCTGGTAGTTTTATTTTGACAGTCACAGTGATTACAATCAGACTTGGTAGTTTTGTTTTGGCAGACACTGTAATAACAATCCAACTTGGTGGTTTTATTTTGACAGTCACTGTAATAACAATCCAACTTGGTGGTTTTATTTTGACAGTCAAAGTGATTACAATCAGACTTGGTAGTTTTATTTTGACAGTCACTGTAATAACAGTCCAACTAGGTGGCTTTATTTCGACAGTCACTGTAATAACAATCCAACTTGGTGGTTTTATTTTGACAGTCACTATAATAACAATCCAACTTGGTGGTTTTATTTTGACAGTCATCGTGATTACAATCCAACTTGGTGGTTTTATTTTGACAGTCATCGTGATTACAATCCAACTTGGTGGTTTTATTTTGACAGTCACTGTAATAACAACCCAACTTGGTGGTTTTATTTTGACAGTCACTGTAATAACAATCCAACTTGGTGGTTTTATTTTGACAGTCACAGTGATTACAATCAGACTTGGTAGTTTTATTTTGACAGTCACTGTAATAACAGTCCAACTAGGTGGCTTTATTTCGACAGTCACTGTAATAACAATCCAACTTGGTGGTTTTATTTTGACAGTCACTGTAATAACAATCCAACTTGGTGGTTTTATTATGACAGTCACTGTAATAACAATCCAACTTGGTAGTTTTATTTTGACAGACACTGTAATAACAGTCCAACTAGTGGTTTTATTTTGACAGTCACTGTAATAACAATCCAACTTGGTGGTTTTATTTCGACAGTCACTGTAATAACAATCCAACTTGGTGGTTTTATTATGACAGTCACTGTAATAACAATCAAACTTGGTAGTTTTATTTTGACAGACACTGTAATAACAATCCAACTTGGTGGTTTTATTTTGACAGTCACTATAATAACAATCCAACTTGGTGGTTTTATTTTGACAGTCACTGTAATAACCATCCAACTTGGTGGTTTTATTTTGACAGTCACTGTAATAACAATCCAACTTGGTGGTTTTATTTTGACAGTCACTGTAGTAACGATTCAACTTGGTAGTTTTATTTTGACAAACACCATAATAACAATCCAACTTAGTAGTTTTATTTTGACAGTCCCCGTAATAACAATCTAACCTGGTAGTTTTATTTTGATAGTCACAGTGATTACAATCAGACTTGGTAGTTTTGTTTTGGCAGACACTGTAATAACAATCGAACTTGATGGTTTTATTTTGACAGTCACTATAACAACAATCCAACTTGGTAGTTTTATTTTGACAGTCACTGTGATTACAATCAGACTTGGTAGTTTTATTTTTACAGTCACTGTAATAACAGTCCAACTAGGTGGTTTTATTTCGACAGTCACTGTAATAACAATCCAACTTGGTGGTTTTATTTTGACAGTCACTGTAATAACAATCCAACTTGGTGGTTTTATTATGACAGTCACTGTAATAACAATCCAACTTGGTAGTTTTATTTTGACAGACACTGTAATAACAGTCCAACTAGGTGTTTTTATTTTGACAGTCACTGTAATAACAATCCAACTTGGTGGTTTTATTTCGACAGTCACTGTAATAACAATCCAACTTGGTGGTTTTATTTTGACAGTCACTGTAATAACAATCCAACTTGGTGGTTTTATTATGACAGTCACTGTAATAACAATCAAACTTGGTAGTTTTATTTTGACAGACACTGTAATAACAATCCAACTTGGTGGTTTTATTTTGACAGTCACTGTAATAACAATCAAACTTGGTAGTTTTATTTTGACAGACACTGTAATAACAATCCAACTTGGTGGTTTTATTTTGACAGTCACTATAATAACAATCCAACTTGGTGGTTTTATTTTGACAGTCACTGTAATAACCATCCAACTTGGTGGTTTTATTTTGACAGTCACTGTAATAACAATCCAACTTGGTGGTTTTATTTTGACAGTCACTGTAGTAACGATTCAACTTGGTAGTTTTATTTTGACAAACACCATAATAACAATCCAACTTAGTAGTTTTATTTTGACAGCCCCCGTAATAACAATCTAACCTGGTAGTTTTATTTTGACAGTCACAGTGATTACAATCAGACTTGGTAGTTTTGTTTTGGCAGACACTGTAATAACAATCCAACTTGGTGGTTTTATTTTGACAGTCACTGTAATAACAATCCAACTTGGTGGTTTTATTTTGACAGTCAAAGTGATTACAATCAGACTTGGTAGTTTTATTTTGACAGTCACTGTAATAACAGTCCAACTAGGTGGCTTTATTTCGACAGTCACTGTAATAACAATCCAACTTGGTGGTTTTATTTTGACAGTCACTATAATAACAATCCAACTTGGTGGTTTTATTTTGACAGTCATCGTGATTACAATCCAACTTGGTGGTTTTATTTTGACAGTCATCGTGATTACAATCCAACTTGGTGGTTTTATTTTGACAGTCACTGTAATAACAACCCAACTTGGTGGTTTTATTTTGACAGTCACTGTAATAACAATCCAACTTGGTGGTTTTATTTTGACAGTCACAGTGATTACAATCAGACTTGGTAGTTTTATTTTGACAGTCACTGTAATAACAGTCCAACTAGGTGGCTTTATTTCGACAGTCACTGTAATAACAATCCAACTTGGTGGTTTTATTTTGACAGTCACTGTAATAACAATCCAACTTGGTGGTTTTATTATGACAGTCACTGTAATAACAATCCAACTTGGTAGTTTTATTTTGACAGACACTGTAATAACAGTCCAACTAGTGGTTTTATTTTGACAGTCACTGTAATAACAATCCAACTTGGTGGTTTTATTTCGACAGTCACTGTAATAACAATCCAACTTGGTGGTTTTATTATGACAGTCACTGTAATAACAATCAAACTTGGTAGTTTTATTTTGACAGACACTGTAATAACAATCCAACTTGGTGGTTTTATTTTGACAGTCACTATAATAACAATCCAACTTGGTGGTTTTATTTTGACAGTCACTGTAATAACCATCCAACTTGGTGGTTTTATTTTGACAGTCACTGTAATAACAATCCAACTTGGTGGTTTTATTTTGACAGTCACTGTAGTAACGATTCAACTTGGTAGTTTTATTTTGACAAACACCATAATAACAATCCAACTTAGTAGTTTTATTTTGACAGTCCCCGTAATAACAATCTAACCTGGTAGTTTTATTTTGATAGTCACAGTGATTACAATCAGACTTGGTAGTTTTGTTTTGGCAGACACTGTAATAACAATCGAACTTGATGGTTTTATTTTGACAGTCACTATAACAACAATCCAACTTGGTAGTTTTATTTTGACAGTCACTGTAATAACAATCCAACTTGGTGGTTTTATTTTGACAGTCACTGTAATAACAATCCAACTTGGTGGTTTTATTTTGACAGTCACTGTAATAACAACCCAACTTGGTGGTTTTATTTTGACAGTCACTGTAATAACAATCCAACTTGGTGGTTTTATTTTGACAGTCACAGTGATTACAATCAGACTTGGTAGTTATATTTTTACAGTCACTGTAATAACAGTCCAACTAGGTGGTTTTATTTCGACAGTCACTGTAATAACAATCCAACTTGGTGGTTTTATTTTGACAGTCACTGTAATAACAATCCAACTTGGTGGTTTTATTATGACAGTCACTGTAATAACAATCCAACTTGGTAGTTTTATTTTGACAGACACTGTAATAACAGTCCAACTAGGTGTTTTTATTTTGACAGTCACTGTAATAACAATCCAACTTGGTGGTTTTATTTCGACAGTCACTGTAATAACAATCCAACTTGGTGGTTTTATTTTGACAGTCACTGTAATAACAATCCAACTTGGTGGTTTTATTATGACAGTCACTGTAATAACAATCAAACTTGGTAGTTTTATTTTGACAGACACTGTAATAACAATCCAACTTGGTGGTTTTATTTTGACAGTCACTGTAATAACAATCAAACTTGGTGGTTTTATTTTGACAGTCATCGTGATTACAATCCAACTTGGTAGTTTTATTTTGACAGGCACCATGATAACAATCCAACCTGGTAGTTTTATTTTGACAGTCACCATAATAGCAATCCAACTTGGTGGTTTTATTTTAACAGGCACCGTAGTAACACTCCAACCTGGTAGTTTTATTTTGACAAACACCATAATAACAATCCAACTTGGTAGTTTTATTTTGACTGTCCCCATAATAACAATCTAACCTGGTAGTTTTATTTTGATAGTCACAGTGATTACAATCAGACTTGGTAGTTTTGTTTTGGCAGACACTGTAATAACAATCGAACTTGATGGTTTTATTTTGACAGTCACTATAATAACAATCCAACTTGGTAGTTTTATTTTGACAGTCACTGTAATAACAATCCAACTTGGTGGTTTTATTTCGACAGTCACAATGAAAACAATCCAATTGGTGGTTTTATTTTGGCAGACACTGTAATAACAATCGAACTTGGTAGTTTTATTTTGACAGTCACTGTAATAACAATCCAACTTGGTGGTTTTATTTTGACAGTCACTGTAATAACAATCCAACATGGTGGTTTTATTTTTACAGTCACTGTAATAACATTCCAATTTGGTAGTTTTATTTTGACAGACACTGTAATAACAATCCAACTTGGTGGTTTTATTTTGACAGTCACTATAATAACAATCCAACTTGGTGGTTTTATTTTGACAGTCACTGTAATAACAATCCAACTTGGTGGTTTTATTTTGACAGTCACAGTGATTACAATCAGACTTGGTAGTTTTATTTTGGCAGACACTGTAATAACAATTGAACTTTGTGGTTTTATTTTGACAGTCACTATAATAACAATCCAACTTGGTGGTTTTATTTTGACAGTCATCGTGATTACAATCCAACTTGGTGGTTTTATTTTGACAGTCATCGTGATTACAATCCAACTTGGTGGTTTTATTTTGACAGTCACTGTAATAACAACCCAACTTGGTGGTTTTATTTTGACAGTCACTGTAATAACAATCCAACTTGGTGGTTTTATTTTGACAGTCAAAGTGATTACAATCAGACTTGGTAGTTTTATTTTGACAGTCACTGTAATAACAGTCCAACTAGGTGGCTTTATTTCGACAGTCACTGTAATAACAATCCAACTTGGTGGTTTTATTTTGACAGTCACTATAATAACAATCCAACTTGGTGGTTTTATTTTGACAGTCATCGTGATTACAATCCAACTTGGTGGTTTTATTTTGACAGTCATCGTGATTACAATCCAACTTGGTGGTTTTATTTTGACAGTCACTGTAATAACAACCCAACTTGGTGGTTTTATTTTGACAGTCACTGTAATAACAATCCAACTTGGTGGTTTTATTTTGACAGTCACAGTGATTACAATCAGACTTGGTAGTTTTATTTTGACAGTCACTGTAATAACAGTCCAACTAGGTGGCTTTATTTCGACAGTCACTGTAATAACAATCCAACTTGGTGGTTTTATTTTGACAGTCACTGTAATAACAATCCAACTTGGTGGTTTTATTATGACAGTCACTGTAATAACAATCCAACTTGGTAGTTTTATTTTGACAGACACTGTAATAACAGTCCAACTAGTGGTTTTATTTTGACAGTCACTGTAATAACAATCCAACTTGGTGGTTTTATTTCGACAGTCACTGTAATAACAATCCAACTTGGTGGTTTTATTATGACAGTCACTGTAATAACAATCAAACTTGGTAGTTTTATTTTGACAGACACTGTAATAACAATCCAACTTGGTGGTTTTATTTTGACAGTCACTATAATAACAATCCAACTTGGTGGTTTTATTTTGACAGTCACTGTAATAACCATCCAACTTGGTGGTTTTATTTTGACAGTCACTGTAATAACAATCCAACTTGGTGGTTTTATTTTGACAGTCACTGTAGTAACGATTCAACTTGGTAGTTTTATTTTGACAAACACCATAATAACAATCCAACTTAGTAGTTTTATTTTGACAGCCCCCGTAATAACAATCTAACCTGGTAGTTTTATTTTGACAGTCACAGTGATTACAATCAGACTTGGTAGTTTTGTTTTGGCAGACACTGTAATAACAATCCAACTTGGTGGTTTTATTTTGACAGTCACTGTAATAACAATCCAACTTGGTGGTTTTATTTTGACAGTCAAAGTGATTACAATCAGACTTGGTAGTTTTATTTTGACAGTCACTGTAATAACAGTCCAACTAGGTGGCTTTATTTCGACAGTCACTGTAATAACAATCCAACTTGGTGGTTTTATTTTGACAGTCACTATAATAACAATCCAACTTGGTGGTTTTATTTTGACAGTCATCGTGATTACAATCCAACTTGGTGGTTTTATTTTGACAGTCATCGTGATTACAATCCAACTTGGTGGTTTTATTTTGACAGTCACTGTAACAACAACCCAACTTGGTGGTTTTATTTTGACAGTCACTGTAATAACAATCCAACTTGGTGGTTTTATTTTGACAGTCACAGTGATTACAATCAGACTTGGTAGTTTTATTTTGACAGTCACTGTAATAACAGTCCAACTAGGTGGCTTTATTTCGACAGTCACTGTAATAACAATCCAACTTGGTGGTTTTATTTTGACAGTCACTGTAATAACAATCCAACTTGGTGGTTTTATTATGACAGTCACTGTAATAACAATCCAACTTGGTAGTTTTATTTTGACAGACACTGTAATAACAGTCCAACTAGTGGTTTTATTTTGACAGTCACTGTAATAACAATCCAACTTGGTGGTTTTATTTCGACAGTCACTGTAATAACAATCCAACTTGGTGGTTTTATTATGACAGTCACTGTAATAACAATCAAACTTGGTAGTTTTATTTTGACAGACACTGTAATAACAATCCAACTTGGTGGTTTTATTTTGACAGTCACTATAATAACAATCCAACTTGGTGGTTTTATTTTGACAGTCACTGTAATAACCATCCAACTTGGTGGTTTTATTTTGACAGTCACTGTAATAACAATCCAACTTGGTGGTTTTATTTTGACAGTCACTGTAGTAACGATTCAACTTGGTAGTTTTATTTTGACAAACACCATAATAACAATCCAACTTAGTAGTTTTATTTTGACAGCCCCCGTAATAACAATCTAACCTGGTAGTTTTATTTTGACAGTCACAGTGATTACAATCAGACTTGGTAGTTTTGTTTTGGCAGACACTGTAATAACAATCCAACTTGGTGGTTTTATTTTGACAGTCACTGTAATAACAATCCAACTTGGTGGTTTTATTTTGACAGTCACAGTGATTACAATCAGACTTGGTAGTTTTATTTTGACAGTCACTGTAATAACAGTCCAACTAGGTGGTTTTATTTCGACAGTCACTGTAATAACAATCCAACTTGGTGGTTTTATTTTGACAGTCACTGTAATAACAATCCAACTTGGTGGTTTTATTTTGACAGTCACTGTAATAACAATGCAACTTGGTGGTTTTATTATGACAGTCACTGTAATAGCAATCCAACTTGGCATTTTTATTTTGACAGACACTGTAATAACAATCCAACTTGGTGGTTTTATTTTGACAGTCACTGTAATAACAATCCAACTTGGTTGTTTTATTTTTACAGTCACAGTGATTACAATCAGACTTGGTAGTTTTATTTTGGCAGACACTGTATGAACAATCGAACTTGGTGGTTTTATTTTGACAGTCACTATAATAACAATCCAACTTGGTGGTTTTATTTTGACAGGCACCATGATAACAATCCAACCTGGTAGTTTTATTTTGACAGGCACCATGATAACAATCCAACCTGGTAGTTTTATTTTGACAGTCACCATAATAGCAATCCAACTTGGTGGTTTTATTTTGACAGGCACCGTAATAACACTCCAACCTGGTAGTTTTATTTCGACAGTCACTGTAATAACAATCCAACTTGGTGGTTTTATTTTGACAGTCACTGTAATAACAATCCAACTTGGTGGTTTTATTTTGACAGTCACTATAATAACAATCCAACTTGGTGGTTTTATTTTGACAGTCACTGTAATAACCATCCAACTTGGTGGTTTTATTTTGACAGTCACTGTAATAACAATCCAACTTGGTGGTTTTATTTTGACAGTCACTGTAGTAACGATTCAACTTGGTAGTTTTATTTTGACAAACACCATAATAACAATCCAACTTAGTAGTTTTATTTTGACAGTCCCCGTTATAACAATCTAACCTGGTACTTTTATTTTGACAGTCACAGTGATTACAATCAGACTTGGTAGTTTTGTTTTGGCAGACACTGTAATAACAATCGAACTTGATGGTTTTATTTTGACAGTCACTATAACAACAATCCAACTTGGTAGTTTTATTTTGACAGTCACTGTAATAACAATCCAACTTGGTGGTTTTATTTTGACAGTCACTGTAATAACAATCCAACTTGGTAGTTTTATTTTGACAGTCACTGTAATAACAACCCAACTTGGTGGTTTTATTTTGACAGTCACTGTAATAACAATCCAACTTGGTGGTTTTATTTTGACAGTCACAGTGATTACAATCAGACTTGGTAGTTTTATTTTGACAGTCACTGTAATAACAGTCCAACTAGGTGGTTTTATTTCGACAGTCACTGTAATAACAATCCAACTTGGTGGTTTTATTTTGACAGTCACTGTAATAACAATCCAACTTGGTGGTTTTATTATGACAGTCACTGTAATAACAATCCAACTTGGTAGTTTTATTTTGACAGACACTGTAATAACAGTCCAACTAGGTGTTTTTATTTTGACAGTCACTGTAATAACAATCCAACTTGGTGGTTTTATTATGACAGTCACTGTATTAACAATCAAACTTGGTAGTTTTATTTTGACAGACACTGTAATAACAATCCAACTTGGTGGTTGTATTTTGACAGTCACTGTAATAACAATCAAACTTGGTGGTTTTATTTTGACAGTCATCGTGATTACAATCCAACTTGGTAGTTTTATTTTGACAGGCACCATGATAACAATCCAACCTGGTAGTTTTATTTTGACAGTCACCATAATAGCAATCCAACTTGGTGGTTTTATTTTGACAGGCACCGTAGTAACACTCCAACCTGGTAGTTTTATTTTGACAAACACCATAATAACAATCCAACTTGGTAGTTTTATTTTGACTGTCCCCATAATAACAATCTAACCTGGTAGTTTTATTTTGATAGTCACAGTGATTACAATCAGACTTGGTAGTTTTGTTTTGGCAGACACTGTAATAACAATCGAACTTGATGGTTTTATTTTGACAGTCACTATAATAACAATCCAACTTGGTAGTTTTATTTTGACAGTCACTGTAATAACAATCCAACTTCGTGGTTTTATTTCGACAGTCACTGTAATAACAATCCAACTTGGTGGTTTTATTATGACAGTCACTGTAATAACAATCAAACTTGGTAGTTTTATTTTGACAGACACTGTAATAACAATCCAACTTGGTGGTTTTATTTTGACAGTCACTATAATAACAATCCAACTTGGTGGTTTTATTTTAACAGTCACTGTAATAACCATCCAACTTGGTGGTTTTATTTTGACAGTCACTGTAATAACAATCCAACTTGGTGGTTTTATTTTGACAGTCACTGTAGTAACGATTCAACTTGGTAGTTTTATTTTGACAAACACCATAATAACAATCCAACTTAGTAGTTTTATTTTGACAGCCCCCGTAATAACAATCTAACCTGGTAGTTTTATTTTGACAGTCACAGTGATTACAATCAGACTTGGTAGTTTTGTTTTGGCAGACACTGTAATAACAATCCAACTTGGTGGTTTTATTTTGACAGTCACTGTAATAACAATCCAACTTGGTGGTTTTATTTTGACAGTCACAGTGATTACAATCAGACTTGGTAGTTTTATTTTGACAGTCACTGTAATAACAGTCCAACTAGGTGGTTTTATTTCGACAGTCACTGTAATAACAATCCAACTTGGTGGTTTTATTTTGACAGTCACTGTAATAACAATCCAACTTGGTGGTTTTATTTTGACAGTCACTGTAATAACAATGCAACTTGGTGGTTTTATTATGACAGTCACTGTAATAGCAATCCAACTTGGCATTTTTATTTTGACAGACACTGTAATAACAATCCAACTTGGTGGTTTTATTTTGACAGTCACTGTAATAACAATCCAACTTGGTTGTTTTATTTTTACAGTCACAGTGATTACAATCAGACTTGGTAGTTTTATTTTGGCAGACACTGTATGAACAATCGAACTTGGTGGTTTTATTTTGACAGTCACTATAATAACAATCCAACTTGGTGGTTTTATTTTGACAGGCACCATGATAACAATCCAACCTGGTAGTTTTATTTTGACAGGCACCATGATAACAATCCAACCTGGTAGTTTTATTTTGACAGTCACCATAATAGCAATCCAACTTGGTGGTTTTATTTTGACAGGCACCGTAATAACACTCCAACCTGGTAGTTTTATTTCGACAGTCACTGTAATAACAATCCAACTTGGTGGTTTTATTTTGACAGTCACTGTAATAACAATCCAACTTGGTGGTTTTATTTTGACAGTCACTATAATAACAATCCAACTTGGTGGTTTTATTTTGACAGTCACTGTAATAACCATCCAACTTGGTGGTTTTATTTTGACAGTCACTGTAATAACAATCCAACTTGGTGGTTTTATTTTGACAGTCACTGTAGTAACGATTCAACTTGGTAGTTTTATTTTGACAAACACCATAATAACAATCCAACTTAGTAGTTTTATTTTGACAGTCCCCGTTATAACAATCTAACCTGGTAGTTTTATTTTGACAGTCACAGTGATTACAATCAGACTTGGTAGTTTTGTTTTGGCAGACACTGTAATAACAATCGAACTTGATGGTTTTATTTTGACAGTCACTATAACAACAATCCAACTTGGTAGTTTTATTTTGACAGTCACTGTAATAACAATCCAACTTGGTGGTTTTATTTTGACAGTCACTGTAATAACAATCCAACTTGGTGGTTTTATTTTGACAGTCACTGTAATAACAACCCAACTTGGTGGTTTTATTTTGACAGTCACTGTAATAACAATCCAACTTGGTGGTTTTATTTTGACAGTCACAGTGATTACAATCAGACTTGGTAGTTTTATTTTGACAGTCACTGTAATAACAGTCCAACTAGGTGGTTTTATTTCGACAGTCAATGTAATAACAATCCAACTTGGTGGTTTTATTTTGACAGTCACTGTAATAACAATCCAACTTGGTGGTTTTATTATGACAGTCACTGTAATAACAATCCAACTTGGTAGTTTTATTTTGACAGACACTGTAATAACAGTCCAACTAGGTGTTTTTATTTTGACAGTCACTGTAATAACAATCCAACTTGGTGGTTTTATTATGACAGTCACTGTATTAACAATCAAACTTGGTAGTTTTATTTTGACAGACACTGTAATAACAATCCAACTTGGTGGTTGTATTTTGACAGTCACTGTAATAACAATCAAACTTGGTGGTTTTATTTTGACAGTCATCGTGATTACAATCCAACTTGGTAGTTTTATTTTGACAGGCACCATGATAACAATCCAACCTGGTAGTTTTATTTTGACAGTCACCATAATAGCAATCCAACTTGGTGGTTTTATTTTGACAGGCACCGTAGTAACACTCCAACCTGGTAGTTTTATTTTGACAAACACCATAATAACAATCCAACTTGGTAGTTTTATTTTGACTGTCCCCATAATAACAATCTAACCTGGTAGTTTTATTTTGATAGTCACAGTGATTACAATCAGACTTGGTAGTTTTGTTTTGGCAGACACTGTAATAACAATCGAACTTGATGGTTTTATTTTGACAGTCACTATAATAACAATCCAACTTGGTAGTTTTATTTTGACAGTCACTGTAATAACAATCCAACTTCGTGGTTTTATTTCGACAGTCACAATGAAAACAATCCAATTGGTGGTTTTATTTTGGCAGACACTGTAATAACAATCGAACTTGGTAGTTTTATTTTGACAGTCACTGTAATAACAATCCAACTTGGTGGTTTTATTTTGACAGTCACTGTAATAACAA
Source organism: Blennius ocellaris (assembly GCF_963422515.1). Lineage (NCBI taxonomy): Eukaryota > Metazoa > Chordata > Actinopteri > Blenniiformes > Blenniidae > Blennius > Blennius ocellaris. The sequence goes on from NC_137654.1 coordinate 2,190,480, forward strand.
TCCAACTTGGTGGTTTTATTTTTACAGTCACTGTAATAACATTCCAATTTGGTAGTTTTATTTTGACAGACACTGTAATAACAATCCAACTTGGTCGTTTTATTTTGACAGTCACTATAATAACAATCCAACTTGGTAGTTTTATTTTGACAGTCACTGTAATAACAATGCAACTTGGTGGTTTTATTTTGACAGTCACTGTAATAGCAATCCAACTTGGTATTTTTGTTTTGACAGACACTGTAATAACAATCCAACTTGGTGGTTTTATTTTGACAGTCACTGTAATAACAATCCAACTTGGTGGTTTTATTTTGACAGTCACAGTGATTACAATCAGACTTGGTAGTTTTATTTTGGCAGACACTGTAATAACAATTGAACTTGGTGGTTTTATTTTGACAGTCACTATAATAACAATCCACCTTGGTGGTTTTATTTTGACAGTCATCGTGATTACAATCCAATTTGGTGGTTTTATTTTGACAGTCATCGTGATTACAATCCAACTTGGTAGTTTTATTTTGACAGGCACCATGATAACAATCCAACCTGGTAGTTTTATTTTGACAGGCACCATGATAACAATCCAACCTGGTAGTTTTATTTTGACAGTCACCATAATAGCAATCCAACTTGGTGGTTTTACTTTGACAGGCACCGTAATAACCCTCCAACCTGGTAGTTTTATTTTGACAGTCACAATGAAAACAATCCAACTTGGTGGTTTTATTTTGGCAGACACTGTAATAACAATCGAACTTGGTTGTTTTATTTTGACAGTCACTGTAATAACAATCCAACTTGGTGGTTTTACTTTGACAGTCACTATAATAACAATCACACTTGGTGGTTTTATTTTGACAGTCACTGTAATAACCATCCAACTTGGTGGTTTTATTTTGACAGTCACTGTAATAACAATCCAACTTGGTGGTTTTATTTTGACAGTCACTGTGGTAACGATTCAACTTGGTAGTTTTATTTTGACAAACACCAGAATAACAATCCAACTTAGTAGTTTTATTTTGACAGTCCCCGTAATAACAATCTAACCTGGTAGTTTTATTTTGACAGTCACAGTGATTACAATCAGACTTGGTAGTTTTGTTTTGGCAGACACTGTAATAACAATCGAACTTGATGGTTTTATTTATACAGTCACTATAACAACAATCCAACTTGGTAGTTTTATTTTGACAGTCACTGTAATAACAATCCAACTTGGTGGTTTTATTTTGACAGTCACTGTAATAACAATCCAACTTGGTGGTTTTATTTTGACAGTCACTGTAATAACAACCTAACTTGGTGGTTTTATTTTGACAGTCACTGTTATAACAATCCAACTTGGTGGTTTTATTTTGACAGTCATTGTAATAACAATCCAACTTGGTGGTTTTATTTTGACAGTCACTGTATTAACAATCCAACTTGGTAGTTTTATTTTGACAAACACCATAATAACAATCCAACTTGGTAGTTTTATTTTGACAGTCCCCGTAATAACAATCTAACCTGGTAGTTTTATTTTGACAGTCACAGTGATTACAATCAGACTTGGTAGTTTTATTTTGACAGTCATTGTAATAACAATCCAACTTGGTGGTTTTATTTTGACAGTCACTGTATTAACAATCCAACTTGGTAGTTTTATTTTGACAGTCACTGTTATAACAATCCAACTTGGTGGTTTTATTTTGACAGTCATTGTAATAACAATCCAACTTGGTGGTTTTATTTTGACAGTCACTGTAATAACAATCCAACTTGGTGGTTTTATTTTGACAGTCGCTGTAATAACAATCCAACTTGGTGGTTTTATTTTGACAGTCACTGTAATAACAACCCAACTTGGTGGTTTTATTTTGACAGTCACTGTTATAACAATCCAACTTGGTGGTTTTATTTTGACAGTCGTTGTAATAACAATCCAACTTGGTGGTTTTATTTTGACAGTCACTGTATTAACAATCCAACTTGGTAGTTTTATTTTGACAAACACCATAATAACAATCCAACTTGGTAGTTTTATTTTGACAGTCCCCATAATAACAATCCAACTTGGTAGTTTTATTTTGACAGTCTCCGTAACAACAATCGAACTCGGTGGTTTTATTTTGACAGTCACTATAATAACAATCCAACTTGGTAGTTTTATTTTGACAGTCACTGTAATAACAATCCAACTTGGTGGTTTTATTTTTACAGGCACCGTAATAACACTCCAACCTGGTAGTTTTATTTTGACAGTCACAATGAAAACAATCCAACTTGGTGGTTTTATTTTGGCAGACACTGTAATAACAATCGAACTTGGTAGTTTTATTTTGACAGTCACTGTAATAACAATCCAACTTGGTGGTTTTATTTTGACAGTCACTGTAATAACAATCCAACTTAGTGGTTTTATTTTGACAGTCACTGTATTAACAATCCAACTTGGTAGTTTTATTTTGACAGTCACTGTAATAACCATCCAACTTGGTGGTTTTATTTTGACAGTCACTGTAATAACAATCCAAATTGGTAGTTTTATTTTGACAGTTACTGTAATAACAATTCAACTTGGTAGTTTTATTTTGACAAACACCATGATAACAATCCAACCTGGTAGTTTTGTTTTGACAGTCACAATGAAAAAATCCAACTTGGTGGTTTTATTTTGACAGTCACTGTAATAACAATCCAACTTGGTGGTTTTATTTTGACAAGGTGGCGAGTGGACAAGGTGGCGCCCACGGAGCAGTGGCTGTGGTGCTTCCAGCAACGGCGGGCCCGGCGTGGGCGGCCTTCGGGATGGCGAATGGCAGTGAGAGCGGCGAGGGGTCGGGGGGGCCCATGGCGGCCCCCGCAGGAGGCCCGGTGGCCGGGGGCGCCTCCTCGGCCGTGAAGCTGGGGCTGCTGGGCCTCATCATCTGCACCAGCCTGCTGGGGAACCTGCTGGTCTCGCTGCTGGTGCTGAGGGACCGGGCGCTGCACGCCACGCCCTACTACTTCCTGCTGGACCTGTCGCTGGCGGACGCCGTCCGCTCCGCCGTCTGCTTCCCCTTCGTCCTGGCGTCCGTCCAGAGCGGCTCGGCCTGGACCTACAGCGCGCTGAGCTGCAAGGCGGCGGCCTTCATGGCGGTGCTCTTCTGCTTCCACGCCGCCTTCATGCTCTTCTGCATCGGCGTCACGCGCTACATGGCCGTCGCGCACCATCGCTTCTACTCCAAGCGCGTGACGTTCTGGACGTGTGTGGCGGTGGTGTGCGTGGTGTGGACGCTGTCCGTGGCCATGGCCTTCCCGCCCGTTTTCCACGTGGGCACCTACAAGCTCGTCCGGGAGGAGGACCAGTGTATCTTTGAGCATCGCTATTTCAAGGCTAACGACACGCTGGGGTTCATGCTGATGCTGGCGGCGCTCGTCCTCGCCACGCACGCCGTGTACGTCAAGCTGCTCCTGTTTGAGTACAAACACCGCAAGATGAAGCCGCTGCAAATGGTGCCGGCCATCAGCCAGAACTGGACTTTCCACGGCCCCGGGGCCACCGGACAGGCGGCCGCCAACTGGACGGCGGGCTTCGGCCGGGGCCCCGTGCCCCCCCACGCTCCTGGGGATCCGGCAGAACCTGCACAACCAGAACCGGCGCCTGCTGGGCGTGGAGGAGTTCAAGGCGGAGAAGCGGCTGGGCCGGATGTTTTACGTGATCACGCTGCTGTTCCTGGCGCTGTGGGCGCCCTACATCGTGGCCTGCTACTGGAGGGTGTTTGTCAAGGCGTGCACAATACCACAGCGCTACCTGTCCACCACGGTGTGGATGAGTTTGGCCCAAGCCGGGGTCAACCCCATTGTCTGTTTCTTCCTGAACAAAGACTTGAAGAAAGGGCTTCTTTCCCACCTGCCAGCCTGCTGCAGGACTAAACCTCCTCCGCCACCAGAGCCTTACTGTGTTCTGTAGCGTCACAACCGTCCAGCAAGGAGCCATACCGAGAGGCAGCCAGTACTTGTGTTCTTCGTGGTATTGGCCAGAGTTACTGCAGTAGTTCAGCCATGCTGCTGAGCAGTGGATGTAGTCTGCTGAGTGTCCGTCGTTCACCCCGAGTTTATCAAATAGCCACATGAGCCAATAACAAAGCGTCGCTGTGGGAATCAAGCCACATAGATGACAACCGATCACCATGAGCTGCTTCACCTCTTTTACCTTTTTGTTTCTTTTAAGTCAGCGGCCCACAGGAACCTGCTGGTGGAAATTCAGAACCTTCTGGACAGAGAAGCAGACAGAGGAGAAGAAGGAAGATGCTCTAGTCAGTAATGGGAGATCCAACTGTCCATCGCCAATAGTTCTTAAAGATCAATCACATGATTTATTTGCCAAGTGTCCTGGAACACTTAGTGTCTGATTTACTGATGTCCTGGACAGTTTTCCAGGTGATGGACGAAGAATCACACCATGAGAAAGATGCAAACCAATGTAGAGCCTGTTTACATGAAAACAATCCGTGAGAAATGTTTTTTAGAAAAAGCTTTGAACCAACGGAAACAAAAAATAGAATATATAAACACAGCTGTAAGAAAAATGACCAAACATAGTGAAGAGGATCAATATGAATTTGGCTAAAATAAACAACACAATTTGTTAGCTCTGGACTGTCATCACAGAAAGCGTTTCACAATAAACACTAGGTTAAGAGTCACGAGGCTGATCAGGACAATGAGTCACATCTGCTGAAGGCGGAGCTGCTTTACAAACCAGCGAACCAGCGGGACACAATTCTACACCTCACAGGTGCTTTTCAGGAACACCACTGATATTTCACATGAATGCAGGCAAACACAATAAATCAGCAGTGTATGTTCGACTCAGTCTTCAGTGTCCTGTTAGGAAATCAGTGTGTGTGTGTGTGTGTGTGTGTGTGTGTGTGTGTGTGTGTGTGTGTGTGTGTGTGTGTGTGTGTGTGTGTGTGTGTGTGTGTGTGTGTGTGTGTCCCTACAACGATATGGAGTCTGCTTCTGTTTCTATACACTGAAAGCTTCAGTCAATCAGACCCTAAGTGACTTATTTTAAAGTCTTCAACGTTACATCATTTCACATTCTGACATTAAAAGAGGTGACTTTATGTGTCTCGTTTTTTAAACCACTTTATCAGAGCGGTATGAAACATACTGGCTGGTTTTAAGTCCTGTTGACGTCAAATGAAGGCGCCTGGCCCTTTAAGAGTTCAGGAGTCAGGATGGTGACGTCATCGTGTGACAGGAAACACACGCCCCCTGCTGACAGTCTGGGTGTTGTGGTTGTGTGGATCAGGGACCAAGGGGACGGTCCAGATGGACACATGAGGAACAATACGTTTGACATGTGTCTAAATATTCCGCAGAGCTTGACTCCAGGGAACTAAAGAAGTAAAACAGAGACAACTTGTACTGAATTCGTTCATGAAAGCTGTTTTTCCATGTCAGATGACCATGAATATCTTCTATGTGTGAACTTCAGATAGTTTGCTATTAGCTAAACGATCAAACTTTGAGCAGGTCAGTGGTTGTGAGGAAGCAGGAAGAAGCTCCTCATCAGTCTGCAGCCGGACCATAAAGAGGCTAGAAACTGAGCAGAAAACACAAATGATCGCAGTTTCCTGGGGGTTTAGCAGTGTCCATGGCCACACTACTGCTCCCCCCACCTGACACGTCTGTCCACATTTATCAAACCTTCACGAATAACATCTGTACATGTGAAACCGAAAGGTACAACAAACAATCATCAATCCATTTTTTATTTTACTGTCAAACTTCTGACATTCAGCTGAACAGTCATCATGGTGTCAAGAACATAAAGTCATTTTTTTAGTAGCAAATTAATTCAATTAATTGGAGGGGGGAGGGGAGTGGAGAGGAGAGGAGTGGAGAGGAGAGGAGAGGAGGGGAGTGGAGAGGAGGGGAGGGGAGTGGAGAGGAGTGGAGGGGAGAGGAGAGGAGAGGAGAGGAGAGGAGGGGAGTGGAGAGGAGGGGAGGGGAGTGGAGAGGAGTGGAGGGGAGAGGAGTGGAGAGGAGAGGAGAGGAGGGGAGTGGAGAGGAGGGGAGGGGAGTGGAGAGGAGTGGAGGGGAGAGGAGTGGAGGGGAGAGGAGTGGAGGGGAGGAGAGGAGAGGAGTGGAGGGGAGTGGAGGGGAGAGGAGAGGAGGGGAGGGGAGAGGAGAGGAGAGGAGAGGAGAGGAGAGGAGAGGAGAGGAGAGGAGGGGAGAGGAGAGGAGAGGAGGGGAGGAGGGGAGGGGAGTGGAGGGGAGGGGAGGGGAGAGGAGAGGAGAGGAGGGGAGGGGAGAGGAGAGGAGAGGAGGGGAGGGGAGAGGAGAGGAGGGGAGGAGGGGAGGGGAGTGGAGGGGAGAGGAGTGGAGGGGAGGGGAGAGGAGAGGAGAGGAGGGGAGGGGAGAGGAGGGGAGGGGAGAGGAGGGGAGGGGAGAGGAGAGGAGTGGAGAGGAGAGGAGGGGAGGAGGGGAGGGGAGAGGAGGGGAGGGGAGTGGAGGGGAGGGGAGGAGTGGAGAGGAGGGGAGGGGAGAGGAGGGGAGGGGAGGGGAGAGGAGGGGAGGGGAGTGGAGAGGAGAGGAGAGGAGAGGAGAGGAGAGGAGGGGAGGGGAGGGGAGAGGAGGGGAGTGGAGAGGAGAGGAGAGGAGTGGAGAGGAGAGGAGGGGAGGGGAGAGGAGAGGAGGGGAGTGGAGAGGAGTGGAGGGGAGGGGAGGAGGGGAGGGGAGAGGAGAGGAGGGGAGGGGAGTGGAGAGGAGTGGAGGGGAGGGGAGTGGAGAGGAGTGGAGGGGAGGAGAGGAGAGGAGTGGAGGGGAGTGGAGGGGAGGAGTGGAGAGGAGGGGAGGGGAGAGGAGAGGAGGGGAGGAGGGGAGGGGAGTGGAGGGGAGAGGAGTGGAGGGGAGGGGAGAGGAGAGGAGAGGAGGGGAGGGGAGAGGAGGGGAGGGGAGAGGAGGGGAGGGGAGAGGAGAGGAGTGGAGAGGAGAGGAGGGGAGGAGGGGAGGGGAGAGGAGGGGAGGGGAGTGGAGGGGAGGGGAGGAGTGGAGAGGAGGGGAGGGGAGAGGAGGGGAGGGGAGGGGAGAGGAGGGGAGGGGAGTGGAGAGGAGAGGAGAGGAGAGGAGAGGAGAGGAGGGGAGGGGAGGGGAGAGGAGGGGAGTGGAGAGGAGTGGAGAGGAGAGGAGAGGAGGGGAGGGGAGAGGAGAGGAGGGGAGTGGAGAGGAGTGGAGGGGAGGGGAGGAGGGGAGGGGAGAGGAGAGGAGGGGAGGGGAGTGGAGAGGAGTGGAGGGGAGGAGAGGAGAGGAGTGGAGGGGAGTGGAGGGGAGGAGTGGAGGGGAGTGGAGGGGAGGAGTGGAGAGGAGGGGAGGGGAGAGGAGTGGGGGAGGGGAGGAGGGGAGGGGAGAGGAGAGGAGGGGAGAGGAGGGGAGGGGAGGGAGAGGAGAGGAGAGGAGGAGAGGAGGGAGAGGAGAGGAGGGGAGAGGAGAGGAGGGGAGGGGAGGGGGGTGGAGGAGGGAGGAGAGGAGAGGAGTGGAGGGGAGTGGAGAGGAGGGGAGGGGAGGGGAGAGGAGGGGAGGGAGAGGAGGGGAGTGGAGGGGAGTGGAGAGGAGGGGAGGGGAGGGGAGTGGAGGGGAGTGGAGAGGAGGAGAGGAGGGGAGAGGAGGGGAGGGGAGTGGAGAGGAGGGGAGGGGAGGGGAGTGGAGGGGAGTGGAGAGGAGGAGAGGAGGGGAGGGGAGGGGAGAGGAGAGACAGAGAGATAGATTGGGTGGGGAGTTAAAAACCTTGATTTGGGTAATTGGCAAGAAACAAACCCTGGTCCGGGTAGAGAGAGGTAGAAAGAGAGAGAGAGGTAGAGAGAGGTAGAAACAGAGAGAGAGGTAGAGAGAGATGAAGAGATAGAGGTAGAAAGAGAGAGAGAGGTGAAGAGAGAGAGGCAGAGAGAGAGAGGTAGAGAGAGGTGAAGAGAGATAGGTAGAGAGAGATGTAGGGTGAGGTGTAGAGAGAGGTGTAGAGAGAGAGGTAGAGAGAGGTGAAGAGAGAGGTAGAGAGAGATAGGTGAAGAGAGAGAGGTAGAGAGAGGTGAAGAGAGAGAGGTAGAGTGGTGAAGAGAGAGGTAGAGTGGTGAAGAGAGAGAGGTAGAGTGGTGAAGAGAGAGGTAGAGTGGTGAAGAGAGAGAGGTAGAGAGAGAGGTAGAGTGGTGAAGAGAGAGAGGTAGAGAGAGAGGTAGAGTGGTGAAGAGAGAGAGGTAGAGAGGAAGAGTCAACCAACGCTTGGTGAATTCTGCTTCAGGAGGGAGGAAGAGTCGACATTGAAGGATCAGAAAGTGACGTTGCTACAAACGCTTGGCTGCCATAGAGCCAGTTCTCCCAGTTCTCCCAGTGGTCACGTCTCTGACACCTGCGGTTGAACCAGCAAGTCAGAAGGAACGTCAGGTTCACCGTCTTTTCATTCTGAAAATCAAGATCGAGGGAGCTTTTGCCCTTCGGCTCTCCGGGAGGTTTCTGTCCTCCCTGAGTCTCCGTAGGACTCCGGCCTTACCGTCTGACAGCTGCACCGCCCAGACAAACTGGCCCCGGAGCAGTGTGAGCCCCGGCCCCCCAAGGACAGCGCCACCCAGTGGTGCTGGAGCAAGTCAGAGACTCTGTCCCCTGCTGTCAGGATGGCTCAAAGCTTTGTGGGTGTGACAGTTTTTGTTGTTCCACAACCGTTTTCACCATCATGTCCACTGGAGAAAATGTGTTTTCACCTTCATGTCCACTGGAGAAAATGTGTTTTCACCATCATGTCCACTGGAGAAAATGTGTTTTCACCTTCATGTCCACTGGAGAAAATGTGTTTTCACCTTCATGTCCACTTGGAGAAAATGTGTTTTCACCTTCATGTCCACTGGAGAAAATGTGTTTTCACCTTCATGTCCACTGGAGAAAATGTGTTTTCACCTTCATGTCCACTGGAGAAAATGTGTTTTCACCTTCATGTCCACTGGAGAAAATGTGTTTTCGCCATCATGTCCACTGGAGAAAATGTGTTTTCACCTTCATGTCCACTGGAGAAAATGTGTTTTCACCTTCATGTCCACTGGAGAAAATGTGTTTTCACCTTCATGTCCACTGGAGAAAATGTGTTTTCACCTTCATGTCCACTGGAGAAAATGTGTTTTCACCTTCATGTCCACTGGAGAAAATGTGTTTTCACCTTCATGTCCACTTGGAGAAAATGTGTTTTCACCTTCATGTCCACTGGAGAAAATGTGTTTTCACCTTCATGTCCACTGGAGAAAATGTGTTTTCACCTTCATGTCCACTTGGAGAAAATGTGTTTTCACCTTCATGTCCACTTGGAGAAAATGTGTTTTCACCTTCATGTCCACTTGGAGAAAATGTGTTTTCACCTTCATGTCCACTGGAGAAAATGTGTTTTCACCTTCATGTCCACTGGAGAAAATGTGTTTTCACCTTCATGTCCACTTGGAGAAAATGTGTTTTCACCTTCATGTCCACTTGGAGAAAATGTGTTTTCACCATCATGTCCACTGGAGAAAATGGGTTTTCACCATCATGTCCACTGGAGAAAATGTGTTTTCACCTTCATGTCCACTGGAGAAAATGTGTTTTCACCATCATGTCCACTGGAGAAAATGTGTTTTCACCTTCATGTCCACTGGAGAAAATGTGTTTTCACCTTCATGTCCACTGGAGAAAATGTGTTTTCACCTTCATGTCCACTTGGAGAAAATGTGTTTTCACCATCATGTCCACTTGGAGAAAATGTGTTTTCACCTTCATGTCCACTGGAGAAAATGTGTTTTCACCTTCATGTCCACTGGAGAAAATGTGTTTTCACCATCATGTCCACTGGAGAAAATGTGTTTTCACCTTCATGTCCACTTGGAGAAAATGTGTTTTCACCTTCATGTCCACTGGAGAAAATGTGTTTTCACCTTCATGTCCACTGGAGAAAATGTGTTTTCACCTTCATGTCCACTGGAGAAAATGTGTTTTCACCTCCATGTCTTCACCTCGTTGTGCCCTAGGTATCGGAGGGTGGCAGGTTCACTTCCCAGCTCCACTGTTCCACATTCCAAAGGGTCCTTGAGCAAGACACTGAATCCCAAATTGCTCCCAGTGGACTGACGGCACCTTGCATTGGTGTGACTGTGATTAGCAATGTAGCATTTTGGGACTCGCATGCAAAAGAACAAAATGAGTGTTTAAGCAGTCCACTTCCTGTTGAGCAGTCATTACCAGTGACCAGGAAACGTTTGTGTGCAGTTTCATTAACACAGCCGTACACAATGGCGTGTAGGGCGGAGTACGCAGCGGCTCCTGGCTAGCATACGGTTGTTGAACTCTTACTAGCGAGCCAGACAGCTGGAGGACAGCTGGAAGACAGCTGGAGGACAGCGGTTCTGACCGACGTCTGGTGAGGAACCACAACGCAGGACTGGAACCACACCTTAGAGACTTGGACTAAAAGACAATGGTTGTGGGAGACAGTGGTGCTCCTGCCAGCTGGAGGGGACAGAGCCAGCTGGAGGGGGACAGAGCCAGGTGGAGGGGACAGAGCCAGGTGGAGGGGACAGAGCCAGGTGGAGGGGGGACAGAGCCAGGTGGAGGGGGGACAGAGCCAGGTGGAGGGGGACAGAGCCAGGTGGAGGGGGGACAGAGCCAGCTGGAGGGGGACAGAGCCAGGTGGAGGGGGACAGAGCCAGCTGGAGGGGGACAGAGCCAGGTGGAGGGGACAGAGCCAGGTGGAGGGGACAGAGGGGGGACAGAGCCAGGTGGAGGGGGACAGAGCCAGGTGGAGGGGGACAGAGCCAGCTGGAGGGGGACAGAGCCAGGTGGAGGGGGACAGAGCCAGCTGGAGGGGGACAGAGCCAGGTGGAGGGGACAGAGCCAGGTGGAGGGGACAGAGCCAGGTGGAGGGGGGACAGAGCCAGGTGGAGGGGGACAGAGCCAGCTGGAGGGGGACAGAGCCAGGTGGAGGGGACAGAGCCAGGTGGAGGGGACAGAGGGGGGACAGAGCCAGGTGGAGGGGGACAGAGCCAGGTGGAGGGGGACAGAGCCAGCTGGAGGGGGACAGAGCCAGGTGGAGGGGACAGAGCCAGGTGGAGGGGGACAGAGCCAGGTGGAGGGGACAGAGGGGGGACAGAGCCAGGTGGAGGGGACAGACCCAGGTGGAGGGGGGACAGAGCCAGGTGGAGGGGGACAGACCCAGGTGGAGGGGGGACAGAGCCAGGTGGAGGGGACAGAGCCAGGTGGAGGGGGACAGAGCCAGGTGGAGGGGACAGAGCCAGGTGGAGGGGGACAGAGCCAGGTGGAGGGGGGACAGAGCCAGCTGGAGGGGGACAGAGCCAGGTGGAGGGGACAGAGCCAGCTGGAGGGGGACAGAGCCAGGTGGAGGGGGACAGAGCCAGGTGGAGGGGGACAGAGCCAGGTGGAGGGGACAGAGGGGGGACAGAGCCAGGTGGAGGGGGACAGAGCCAGGTGGAGGGTGGAGGGGGACAGAGCCAGGTGGAGGGGAGAGGGGGGACAGAGCCAGGTGGAGGGGACAGAGCCAGGTGGAGGGGGACAGAGCCAGGTGGAGGGGACAGAGCCAGGTGGAGGGGGACAGAGCCAGGTGGAGGGGACAGAGCCAGGTGGAGGGGGACAGAGCCAGGTGGAGGGGACAGAGCCAGGTGGAGGGGACAGACCCAGGTGGAGGGGGGACAGAGCCAGGTGGAGGGGGACAGACCCAGGTGGAGGGGGGACAGAGCCAGGTGGAGGGGACAGAGCCAGGTGGAGGGGACAGAGCCAGGTGGAGGGGACAGAGGGGGGACAGAGCCAGCGAGCTCACCAGGCCCAGGGCCAACACTCCCACTGGGTAACATTAACCACCTGGAGGACCTGCTCAGGCTGGGGGAAGAGGACCAGGTGAGAGGACCAGCTGGGGGAAGAGGACCAGGTGAGAGGACCAGCTGGGGGAAGAGGACCAGGTGAGAGGAATAGCTGGGGGAAGAGGACCAGCTGGGGGAAGAGGACCAGGTTAAGAGGACCAGCTGGGGGAAGAGGGCCAGGTGAGAGGACCAGCTGGGGGAAGAGGACCAGGTGAAGAGGACCAGCTGGGGGAAGAGGACCAGGTGAGAGGAATAGCTGGGGGAAGAGGACCAGGTGAGAGGACCAGCTGGGGGAAGAGGACCAGGTGAGAGGACCAGCTGGGGGAAGAGGACCAGGTGAAGAGGACCAGCTGGGGGAAGAGGACCAGGTGAGAGGACCAGCTGGGGGAAGAGGACCAGGTGAGAGGACCAGCTGGGGGAAGAGGACCAGGTGAGAGGACCAGGTGAAGAGGACCAGCTGGGGGAAGAGGGCCAGGTGAGAGGACCAGCTGGGGGAAGAGGACCAGGTGAGAGGACCAGGTGAAGAGGACCAGCTGGGGGAAGAGGGCCAGGTGAGAGGACCAGCTGGGGGAAGAGGACCAGGTGAGAGGACCAGCTGGGGGAAGAGGACCAGGTGAAGAGGACCAGCTGGGGGAAGAGGACCAGGTGAAGAGGACCAGGAAGAACCAGTGACTATGGAAGCATCACTGGTGGAAAAGGTTCCAGCACTGGTAAAAGTGGAACTGGTACTTGTGTACCTGAGTTTGTTCTCTCCACAAATACAACACTAGGTTCACAAATCCTGTTTTACTAGTCACAGATTAAAAACATAAAACTGTCTTGCTCTCATTTGTCCTCCACTGGTTGCAGTGAAACTCCCTGTGAACTTCTTCTTCTTGAGTCCCAGATACCTGCGTCTTCAGGCACCGGAGAAAAAGGCAGCGCTTCTCTGAGATGGTCTGAGTTCACAGCCAATCAGAAGAGGGTATTTTGTACTGCAGCCAATTAGAGCAGAGCTCTGTATTGAGCCACCGTGGAGTCGACGGCACAGGAACCTTCACAAGACGTGTCTCAGGAACATTGATCAACTAACTCTGAAGCAAAACTGAAAAACAGTAGCATCCGTCACTTCTTTCCCCGTTTCCACCTCCAAACAGAGAAAAGTTCCTCTCCTCCTCTCCTCCTCCTCCTCCTCTCCTCCTCCTCCTCCTCTCCTCCGGGACACAGGACTGTTTCCTGCTCAGCAGCAGAAGCATTTATTTACATTAACTCTATACATGTACAGCTTTTTGTACCTAAACTAGACCTGCTGCCCTCACTGCTGCACACACACACACACACACACACACACACACACACACACACACACACACACACACACACACACACACACACACACACACACACACACACACACACACACACACACACACACACACACACACACACACACAGTCTAAAAACCCCTGGAGTGGTGGACACAAAGAAGAAGAAAAGGTTCCACAGCGTCTGTACAGTGTTCCTTCCTCCAGGCGAGGTGCGCCCCCTGCAGGCCGGGGTCCTTCCTCCAGGCGAGGTGCGCCCCCTGCAGGCCGGGGTCCTTCCTCCAGGCGAGGTGCGCCCCCTGCAGGCCGGGGTCACCCCTCCAGGCCGGGGTCACCCCTCCAGGCGAGGTGCGCCCCCTGCAGGCCGGGGTCCTTCCTCCAGGCGAGGTGCGCCCCCAGCAGGCCGGGGTCACCCCTCCAGGCGAGGTGCGCCCCCTGCAGGCCGAGGTCACCCCTCCAGGCGAGGTGCGCCCCCTGCAGGCCGAGGTCACTCCTCCAGGCGAGGTGCGCCCCCTGCAGGCCGGGGTCACCCCTCCAGGCGAGGTGCGCCCCCTGCAGGCCGAGGTCACCCCTCCAGGCGAGGTGCGCCCCCTGCAGGCCGAGGTCACTCCTCCAGGCGAGGTGCGCCCCCTGCAGGCCGAGGTCACCCCTCCAGGCGAGGTGCGCCCCCTGCAGGCCGAGGTCAGAACAGGTACTTTCGACAGGAGTCTGAGCCACAGCGACACTCCACTCGGAGCCTCTTCTTGGGGGAGCCGGGGAGCCCGGCCACGCTGAAGCTGGAGTCCATCTTGGTGCTCTCCGTGTCCACGGGATCGACTGGAGACACAAAGCAGGAAGCTCAGATCTCCACTTCCTGTCCTCAAGCCCCACTGACTCCACATCTCATTCTAGCACTACTTTAAAACATTTAGCAGTTTGAGAATATTTTGCAGAGCCAGCAGCTTTTCTCTAAACAGCTGTTTTACTATCTTCAACTATTTTATTGGAAAAGGAAAAATATCAATAACTTCATCAAAGGAAACCGGCTCAAATAACTGGTTCCATGAATTCAAATCACAATGTTTAAAGGTATACAGGAGGATTTTCAGGAATTTTAGGAAAGAACCGCCCTCTCCACCTTTTGAAAAAAATGCACATGCGCAACGCTGTACCTGCTCCCGAGACGGAACGCCTACTAAAACGTGTAGAGAGACGTGACGAGCCCAGTTCTCCTCGTGCACGCTCTGTTTACAAGTCACAAGTCGCCATCGCTCACATAAGCTCACTTTACAAGAAGATTTGCACCAGAGGGGGTGAAACTGTGTAAAAATGTGGGAGAATAATGCGTGGGGTCGGCCAGCGGCATGATGAGAACCGTGTGGAGTGAGCTGCAGGGACGAGCACGTACGACGGCCTTACGTCATATATCACCACAATGATTGACAATTGGGAGGACCAGTTATTTTGATGATCCACCCGGAAGAAGAAAATCCTCTACTATACCTTTAAGAGATGAATATAATCCTGATTCTTATCTAAACTAGTATTTATTAGTAGTTCCAGTACTTATTCACTGTTTAACGGTCAGTGTGTGTTGTCCTGCTGTCTCCATGTCTCTGATGTTCTGCCTCCTGCTGCACACAACCCTACCTACCCTACCTACCCTACCTACGGTATCAACAAAGTCATCTTTCACCCTTTAGTACTGTATTCTGGACTCAACCTTGTAAGTAGTGATAACTCCAGAGGTAACTCCAGAGGTAGCTCCAGAGGTAACTCCAGAGATAACTCCAGAGGTAGCTCCAGAGGTAACTCCAGAGGTAACTCCAGAGGTAACTCCAGAGGTAACTCCAGAGATAACTCCAGAGGTAACTCCAGAGATAACTCCAGAGGTAACTCCAGAGATAACTCCAGAGGTAACTCCAGAGGTAGCTCCAGAGATAACTCCAGAGATAACTCCAGAGGTAGCTCCAGAGGTAGCTCCAGAGGTAACTCCAGAGGTAACTCCAGAGGTAGCTCCAGAGGTAACTCCAGAGGTAACTCCAGAGGTAACTCCAGAGGTAGCTCCAGAGATAACTCCAGAGGTAACTCCAGAGATAACTCCAGAGGTAACTCCAGAGATAACTCCAGAGGTAACTCCAGAGATAACTCCAGAGATAACTCCAGAGGTAACTCCAGAGGTAACTCCAGAGATAACTCCAGAGGTAACTCCAGAGGTAACTCCAGAGGTAACTCCAGAGATAACTCCAGAGGTAACTCCAGAGGTAACTCCAGAGGTAACTCCAGAGGTAGCTCCAGAGATAACTCCAGAGGTAACTCCAGAGGTAACTCCAGAGGTAACTCCAGAGGTAGCTCCAGAGATAACTCCAGAGGTAACTCCAGAGATAACTCCAGAGGTAACTCCAGAGGTAACTCCAGAGGTAACTCCGGATAACTCCAGAGGTAACTCCAGAGGTATCTCCAGAGGTAACTCCAGAGGTATCTCCAGAGATAACTCCAGAGGTAACTCCAGAGGTAACTCCAGAGGTATCTCCAGAGGTAACTCCAGAGATAACTCCAGAGGTAACTCCAGAGGTAACTCCAGAGATAACTCCAGAGATAACTCCAGAGATAACTCCAGAGATAACTCCAGAGGTAACTCCAGAGATAACTCCAGAGGTAACTCCAGAGGTAACTCCAGAGGTAACTCCAGAGATAACTCCAGAGGTAACTCCAGAGATAACTCCAGAGGTAACTCCAGAGGTAACTCCAGAGGTAACTCCGGATAACTCCAGAGGTAACTCCAGAGGTATCTCCAGAGGTAACTCCAGAGGTATCTCCAGAGATAACTCCAGAGGTAACTCCAGAGGTAACTCCAGAGGTATCTCCAGAGGTAACTCCAGAGATAACTCCAGAGGTAACTCCAGAGATAACTCCAGAGGTAACTCCAGAGATAACTCCAGAGGTAACTCCAGAGGTAACTCCAGAGGTAACTCCAGAGGTAACTCCAGAGGTAACTCCAGAGATAACTCCAGAGGTAACTCCAGAGATAACTCCAGAGGTAGCTCCAGAGGTAACTCCAGAGGTAACTCCAGAGGTAGCACCAGAGGTAAATCCAGAGATAACTCCAGAGGTAACTCCAGAGATAACTCCAGAGGTAACTCCAGAGGTAACTCCAGAGGTAACTCCAGAGATAACTCCAGAGGTAGCTCCAGAGGTAACTCCAGAGGTAACTCCAGAGATAACTCCAGAGGAAACTCCAGAGGTAACTCCAGAGGTAACTCCAGAGGTAGCTCCAGAGGTAGCTCCAGAGGTAATTCCAGAGATAACTCCAGAGGTAACTCCAGAGATAACTCCAGAGGTAACTCCGGATAACTCCAGAGGTAACTCCAGAGGTAACTCCAGAGGTAACTCCAGAGGTAACTCCAGAGGTAACTCCAGAGGTAACTCCAGAGGTAACTCCAGAGGTAACTCCGGATAACTCCAGAGGTAACTCCGGATAACTCCAGAGGTAACTCCAGAGGTAACTCCAGAGGTATCTCCAGAGGTAACTCCAGAGGTAACTCCAGAGGTAACTCCAGAGATAACTCCAGAGATAACTCCAGAGGTAACTCCAGAGGTAGCTCCAGAGGTAACTCCAGAGGTAACTCCAGAGGTAACTCCAGAGATAACTCCAGAGATAACTCCAGAGGTAACTCCGGATAACTCCAGAGGTAACTCCAGAGATAACTCCAGAGGTAACTCCAGAGATAACTCCAGAGGTAACTCCAGAGGTAACTCCAGAGGTAACTCCAGAGGTAACTCCAGAGGTAACTCCAGAGATAACTCCAGAGGTAACTCCAGAGGTAACTCCAGAGGTAACTCCAGAGGTAACTCCAGAGATAACTCCAGAGGTAACTCCAGAGGTAACTCCAGAGGTAGCTCCAGAGGTAACTCCAGAGGTAGCTCCAGAGGTAACTCCAGAGGTAGCTCCAGAGGTAACTCCAGAGGTAACTCCAGAGGTAACTCCGGATAACTCCAGAGATAACTCCAGAGGTAACTCCAGAGGTAACTCCGGATAACTCCAGAGGTAACTCCAGAGGTAACTCCAGAGGTATCTCCAGAGGTAACTCCAGAGGTAACTCCAGAGGTAACTCCAGAGATAACTCCAGAGGTAACTCCAGAGGTAACTCCAGAGGTAACTCCAGAGGTAGCTCCAGAGGTAACTCCAGAGATAACTCCAGAGGTAACTCCAGAGATAACTCCAGAGGTAACTCCAGAGATAACTCCAGAGGTAACTCCGGATAACTCCAGAGATAACTCCGGATAACTCCAGAGATAACTGCAGAGGTAACTCCAGAGGTAACTCCAGAGGTAACTCCAGAGATAACTCCAGAGATAACTCCAGAGATAACTCCAGAGGTAACTCCAGAGATAACTCCAGAGGTAGCTCCAGAGGTAACTCCAGAGGTAACTCCAGAGGTAGCACCAGAGGTAAATCCAGAGGTAACTCCAGAGGTAACTCCAGAGGTAACTCCAGAGATAACTCCAGAGGTAGCTCCAGAGGTAACTCCAGAGGTAACTCCAGAGATAACTCCAGAGGAAACTCCAGAGGTAACTCCAGAGGTAACTCCAGAGGTAACTCCAGAGGTAACTCCAGAGGTAACTCCAGAGGTAGCTCCAGAGGTAACTCCAGAGGTAACTCCAGAGATAACTCCAGAGGTAACTCCGGATAACTCCAGAGGTAACTCCGGATAACTCCAGAGGTAACTCCAGAGGTAACTCCAGAGGTAACTCCAGAGGTAACTCCAGAGGTAACTCCAGAGGTAACTCCAGAGGTAACTCCAGAGGTAACTCCAGAGGTATCTCCAGAGGTAACTCCAGAGGTAACTCCAGAGGTAACTCCAGAGATAACTCCAGAGATAACTCCAGAGGTAACTCCAGAGGTAGCTCCAGAGGTAACTCCAGAGGTAACTCCAGAGGTAACTCCGGATAACTCCAGAGGTAACTCCAGAGATAACTCCAGAGGTAACTCCAGAGATAACTCCAGAGGTAACTCCAGAGGTAACTCCAGAGATAACTCCAGAGGTAACTCCAGAGGTAACTCCAGAGGTAACTCCAGAGATAACTCCAGAGGTAACTCCAGAGGTAACTCCAGAGGTAACTCCAGAGGTAACTCCAGAGGTAACTCCAGAGATAACTCCGCCCCCCCTGATGACCCATCTGGCCCCGGCCTGGTTCCTCTCTGGTCCAGGAAAGAAGAGGACCAGCATAGCTCCTGTTCAGAACCGGCTTCTCTGGCCCTGGACCAGAACTAGAACCTGGTTCTTTCCAGAGGAAAAGCCCACAGAGTACTGAACGTAATTGTTGCTCCTTATGAGTGAAGAAATCTCTACAATAACTACATGGCATCCAAAAGAATGTGCATTGAAAAAACATGGATCAAGTTCATTATTAAACTCAACAAATCAGCTGCTTGTGACCTATCGGACCTCTACATCCCCTTTGTCTTTGAGGGTTGGAGGATCCAGATCCGTCACCCCAGACCTCCCCCGACCTCCGACCCTACAGTGAACTCTGCTCTCCTCACATATTGTCATTATTTGATCTGGACCCCACTCCGTACAGAGAATGTACATTATCAGGTGTGTGTGTGAGTTGCTAAACGTACTGTGCATCCTGTAGTCGAAGGTGAGCTCCTCTCCAGAACGGATGGATCGCGTGGAGAACAGAGCGATTCTTGGAAGCCTTTCATCGATGTTCTCGATGAACACGTTGAACACCTGCAGGTTGGGGGTGCACTGCAGGAAACACACAGTTAGAGAGGAGGCAGTCCGGAGCACAGAGACCAAGAACAGACGGCTGTATGGTGGTGCAGTGGTTCAACACCGCCCAGGGTGGTGCAGTGGTTCAACACTGCCCAGGGTGGTGCAGTGGTTCAACACCGCCCATGGTGGTGCAGTGGTACAACACCGCCCAGGGTGGTGCAGTGGTTCAACACCGCCCAGGGTGGTGCAGTGGTTCAACACCGCCCAGGGTGGTGCAGTGGTACAACACCGCCCAGGGTGGTGCAGTGGTCCAAACACCGCCCAGGGTGGTGCAGTGGTTCAACACCGCCCAAGGTGGTGCAGTGGTTCAACACCACCCAGGGTGGTGCAGTGGTTAAACACCACCCAGGGTGGTGCAGTGGTTCAACACCGCCCAGGGTAGTGCAGTGGTTCAAACACCGCCCAGGGTGGTGCAGTGGTTCAACACCGCCCATGGTGGGTTACAGTTTCCTCGTCACTCTCCGGTTCATACAGAGACAAACTTCCAGAATGCCATTCTTCTTATGATTTAAATAAAACTAAACTGGGCAGGAACTAGTCACCTCCCTCTCCTGGCTGGGCGGGAACTAGTCACCTCCCTCTCCTGGCTGGGCGGGAACTAGTCACCTCCCTCTCCTGGCTGGGCGGGAACTAGTCACCTCCCTCCTCCTGGCTGGGCGGGAACTAGTCACCTCCCTCCTCCTGGCTGGGCGGGAACTAGTCACCTCCCTCTCCTGGCTGGGCGGGAACTAGTCACCTCCCTCCTCCTGGCTGGGCGGGAACTAGTCACCTCCCTCTCCTGGCTGGGCGGGAACTAGTCACCTCCCTCTCCTGGCTGGGCGGGAACTAGTCACCTCCCTCCTCCTGGCTGGGCGGGAACTAGTCACCTCCCTCCTCCTGGCTGGGCGGGAACTAGTCACCTCCCTCTCTTGGCTGGGCGGGAACTAGTCACCTCCCTCTCCTGGCTGGGCGGGAACTAGTCACCTCCCTCTCCTGGCTGGGCGGGAACTAGTCACCTCCCTCTCCTGACTGGGCGGGAACTAGTCACCTCCTAGACCTCCTCTTTTCTCTCACAGATTCAATTCAATTCAACTTTATTTATACAGCCAGGTTGTGGTGTGTACGTTCTCCACGGTACCACACACACACATGCACCTTGCCCCCCCCCCATGCCGAGACCCGTGTGGTAAAAGGAATTTCCCCGAGGGGATTAACACAGTGCAATAAAATATCAAACAAAATAAGAACTGCAAATCATCCACATGATAAAGTTCACTGTTCATTTCAAGCCGTATCACAACAGGTGCACTCGACTACGTTACCACAGTTACTGTATATTGAGATTATACTGTACCACAACCTCTCCAAAAGCCCTTCCTCCTCACAATCTTCGCAGATTTCCCCTCTTATTCTCACTTGCGTACGGAGCCCCTCTGGTGACGTTGGTGGAAAAACAAAATATTGCTTAATAACGCGTGGCCACGCGTTATTAAGCAATATTTTGTTTTTTCCACCAACGTCACCAGAGGGGCTCCGTACTTGCGCTACAACACACTGGGGAAATGCTACCCGCTGTGTGGATTAAGTGCAGACACTCACACTGTGGTTGACAAAGTGTGAGATGTTCCCCATGTGAGCCGCGTCCACTGTGTACACGTCTTCCACGTAGTCCAGGTCGAACAGGTACGTGGAGCCCTGGCGGTCATACACCTGACCCCTCCTCTCCGCTTCGTCTGTCGTGATGATCTGGAGGAAACAAGGCCACACAACACTGTAACTCCTGCAGACGTGCAGGACACATGGACAGCACACACACGGCACAACCTTTTGAACAAACAATGCACAGAACAGAGGCATTACAACTCCTCCAGAAGTGAGGACAACCTGCTGCCAGGTTCTGCCGTTGCCTCCTACAACAGGTATATATCTGACATGTATATTACCGTATTTTCCGTACTATAAGGCACCTAAATACCTCAAATTTTCTCAAAAGCTGCCAGTGCGCCTTATAACCCGGTGCGCCTTATATATGGACGATTGTTCTACTCGAGACTTCTATTTGACAGCTGAACAACCAGAAGCTTTTATTTTGACAACTCTAACTTTGCAACCGGATCTTCAGAGCGGACGACACTCCACACAACACCTTCATCACTCATGGTTGCACACCAACATTCTAACAAACCAAAATAAACTAGATGAAATAATGACTCCCTAAACTGGGGAACAAAAACACATAAACACAATCAACACAACACCAAGCCCAACAACAACCCACAATAACCTCCAACAACACAAAACATGAATTTGTCGCTGCAAGGCATGATGGGACATCATGCCTTGCAGCGACAAATTCAACCTGAGCTCCTCAGTGCAGCCGATAGAAACTCCCATAATTCATTGCAGCTGTTTGTGGTGTTTTAAATGCAATTATTGGGGGTTCTATTTGGTTTGTGGTGTCGGTAATGATTGTGTTGTGTTGTGTTTTTGTTGCTTAGTTCATGTAGTTTAGTTTATTACCGGTAGTTGTAAGTTGTCAACCAGCAGTGAAGAAGGTTTTGTGTGTAGTGTCCTCCTGGCATAGGCTGCAGGTAGGACTATCAAAATAAAGTGTGTGCACCTCTCTGGGTGTTAGAATCAGTGGAAAATGTAACTTAATGGCTTTGAGCTTAAAGGTTGCTGATCACTGGTCTATTCCATGCGCCTTATAGGGCGGTGCGCCTTATATATGAATGAAGTTGTAAATTATGTCAATCAATGTAGGTGCGCCTTATAACCTACTTGACACCAGCACCCCACTGCACTGCAGAAAGCCCTCCTGGAACCTTGGTGTCCAGTGCCAAGAAGCACCCGCAGCCTCGCCCAGGCCTTTTTCTACTTCATCCTACCACAGATGAAGTAGAGGGACACTGGCGGTGACGGCTTACCTTTCCTTATGGTGCCTCTGCAGGCGTCTGAGAAAATGTACAGGAATCTGGGCATATGTTCAGGAATTGCAGATAATCTCTCCTTCATAACGAGGGGAAGTCCTGCACATGGGGCCGAGCGCCTGCTGCACAAACACCCAGTTCAACCTGTAAGCCCTGAATACAACCAGCCACAGCTCCACATGGAGGAGCAACAACATCTGTGGGCGCGGCTAGATTTCCTCATCTTTTTCTTATTTAAAAACAAAGAAAAAGAAAGAAAAACCCGAGTATTGAACACAGCCTCCGTGCCACGGAGCATCGTGCACAAAGCAGCACACGATGACTACAGTATAAAATCCTTGTCCTAACGAGGTCAGGAAGACGTGATTTTTACGCTTTTGAGAAGTAGAGGTGCTGAAAACAGCACAGATACAAGCGAGAGTGGGGGAAAAAAAGTAGAAGTTGTTGTTTTTCGAGGCTCCGCAAGCCGTGATTTTCAGTTGTCAGTCGTCAAAGTGTTCACACTGCTCACTGCTGTACAAGACAGATTGAAATCCTGGTTTTTGCAGACTGTTGGAGCTGAAGCCGTGCCAACCGGACGTGAGTTGATGTGATTACACAAGAATAAAACGTCATAAGCGTTCAGGAAACATAAGGCGCTAAACATGGACAGAACAGAAAAACATGTGGTGGCTCTGAAACAGTGATGACGTCCCAAACACCAGACTCAGTGGGATGGTGGCTGCAGCTCATGACCGACACCTCAGACACCCAAGAACTGTGAACAAAGCCCAACACATTCCTACGATCTGATCTTCCTCGTGCAGTTTGAGAGTCTGAAAGAGACGGAGCTGACAACTCAGATCAGGGGGATGGAGACAAAGACAAAAAACTAAATTGCAGCGATGTTGTATCTAATTCACAGAGTGCCAACAGAGCATAGAATGCATCAATCTGAGGGGACGTTGGTTAACATCACAAAGAGGATCATGTCCTTCAAAACCTTCCAGGGTCACAAACATGCTGCAGCTTCACCTCCTTGCTCAGCTGGAGAAAGCAGGTGAAGCAGAGGAAAGACTAGAGAATAGAGAGAAGAGGAGCCACAGATGTAGCTGAGGGACAAAGGAGAAGATTTCCCCTCCGCCACCAATCATTTTGGAAAATGACATTCAAGCACCGTCTTAAATGCACGTTTGAAGAAAGTAAACACTCGCTGCTGTTCTGAGACTGTGTGACCATCTGTGGAGGGACACAAGCAAGAAACAAGGAAAAAGCAGGAAACATTTGAAGAGTTTTTTAAATAAAGAAATCTCATTTTATACAATATCGTCAGAATACTGTTACGGGGTATTAAAAACTAATCAAGGTAGTTTTGTTTGCTTATATCCCTACTCAGTTAAATACATTTCCCTGATGACCTGCTGCTTTATCTGAAATCCCTAAAGCAGGTTAAACCTGGAGAACAAACTCACAAAGTGTGGTTAAAATCCCTGAAACAAACTAAAAATGTAATGTATCTCCTGTACACTGTATGAAACTTCACAAACACAAAGCATCAGTGTGAAGCAGAACTAGATCTGGACAGCTGAGTGAGCTGCAGCACCTTCAACGGCTCATCCACTGAGAAATGAAGCAGCTTCGCTTGTATTTGTTGAGTTAGAGAGTGGTGACTTGTTTTTCATGTAATAATCAGCTTTACTAGAAATCACCATAAAGGACCAATCCTTCTGTGACTCCATGTCTAAATGAAAACATGTGGACGTGGCTGTTGGCAGGTTTGAACCTGGAGTTTGTCCCTTCTCTGTGTGTCTGCAGACATTTTCTCCTGCTTCTTGTGAAAACCCAACCGAGCTTGATGGCCGATATTGGGACTTGATGTTTGACCTCTGATAGGACAGTGGGCCTGTTAAAGGGTCAAGGTTTGCCAGATGTATCTCAATGCTGCAAGAGTTTAAAAAAAAAGTGCCATTTATTTAAAGCAAATATTTGCAGGGGAGTGTAAATAATGTGAAATGGCACCTGCTTCATGATACATCGCTTTGAAATATATCTAAATGTTAGAAAATCTCATTTAATGGTCATATGTGAGGAGTTGTTTACAAGACAATTTGACAAATAGATATGTCCAGTGTTTGTTACTGTCATTAAATATGATGTCACAGCTTTTTAAAATGGGAGCATAAATCAGGAGCTGGAAGTAAGAGGTGCTTTTATATAGCAAAACATGTCAGCTTTAACTAAGGCTTAAAGCTCAACGTCATGTTTTTCCACCATGAACACAAATCCTACACAAGGAGCGTGGTCTGTCTGTTAAAAGAACGTAGTGTTGTGTGTGGTGTTTGTGTTTCCCCTGGGAGGAGTGAAGCTCTCTGCTCCACATGGACAAAGTTGAATACAAGTGAAGAATCTACGGCGCTTAGTGTGGAGGAAAGGTTCTTGAACGTGGTCAGTGAAGTGGCGCTGCCTCACATGGAGGGATCCAGGATCAGCCCTGGAGGTTGTGGTTGTGGTTCTTACCTCGCCCACGTACTCCATGACGAAGGTGTTCTTCTTGATGTGCTGCAGCGTGCGGACGCCCCAGCCCCGGCCGTTCCCCGTCTTGAAGATGCACAGGTCGATCTGGATGCCGTGCTGCACCACCCTGTTGGGGCAGCCGGGGGGGCAGCGGCACTGGGAGTTGCACTCGTAGATGGGCTTCCCGGGCCGGATCCGGACCTGCCCCCTGTCGTTGTAGGCCACGCGGTGCTGCGAGGCCCCGGGGCAGCAGCCCTTCACCGGGTCCTGGAAGCAGTTCTTGCACTCGCAGCCCACGGCCATCTCGTCCAGCACGATGCCCGGCCCCACCTCGTAGTTGTTGATGTAGGTGAAGTTCTTTGGGGGGCCCTCCAGGTCCACCTCGTTCACCACAAAGATGCGACCCGGATGGTCGCAGGTGTAATTCAAATGGGCCTCCCAGCGCTGCAGGCTCTGACGGGCTTTGGCTTTGTGGACCAGGAAGGAGGACACTTCTTTGTCCAGCTTCTTGGGGATGCATTTGGGGGTCCTCTTGTAGCGCCTGCGGACGTGGTCCAGGTCCTGGTGGAACTGCTTGATCAGTTTGGGGCATTTGAGGTTCCTCTTGGGTTCCCATGTGTTCTCTGACTCTTTGAAGCCCCTCCACTTCACCAAGTAGAACTCCTCCTCCTGGAGGACACACACATCATTGATCCATTTCAGATCTCACACTTTGCATGAAATCAAGAGCTGTGTTCATCAGAAGCAAGGGCATCAAGGTCACTGCAAGGTCACGTGTGACAGAACGGCCGCGAGCAGGAGAAACACTGAAACATGGCGCCTGCATCGTCCCCATGTCTGTCCGTCCCTGGAGCATGAGACAACAACTAGTTCCTGGTTGGCTAGAAGCAGCCGCTTGACATGAACACAAACCAAAGACGTCACAGAAACAATCGGCTTGTACGTTTCCCCCGACAAGAAGCTGTGTTTTCTCTTTCCCCCTGTATGAACAGCAGTGTTGGGACTAACGCCTTATTAGGTAACACATCACAGTAACTAGTTACTTTGTCTGAATCAGTAAGGCGTTCATCATCACTGCGACTTAAACAGGCTCGTTACTCGTTACTTCACGTGCATAACTCAACTGCAGTTACCGTGGTAACCGTGAAGCACACGTGCAGTTTGCACTTTTATTGATGATTCCTGCTAAATGTTCTGAGCCAGTTTATTTTCTATACTGCCTGTTTCAATGGCTACAATAAATATGCCCAGCAAAAGTTTCACCATACTGTACGTTGTGTTTTGTTGACCCACTGCTTCACCGTAGTGACACTGGGGACAATGAGCACATGTGTCAGTTGTTTACTCGAGTACTCTGCCATAACAAGACAAAGTAACGTGTGTAGAAGGTTGGAGACAATAGAAATACATGTAAAGAGTAAAACAGACATTAGAAGTTGACATTTCATCCTTCACTCAGTCACACTACACTGCCATTGCACGTTCAAGCCTCTAGGTGGCGCATTGCCAGAGGACTGGCAGGAGGCACCAGGTTCAAAAGATTAAGTTACTTTCCCTAGTAACGAGTAACTTAAAGTAAATGAGTTACATTTGAAAGTAGTACCTCGTAGCTGTAACTGAGTTACTAATTTAAAGTAAGTTGCCTGATGAACAGAATAAATTAATGGCAGGAGAACCCTCCTGATTCCCTTTGTTGTGATTTCCCCCTTATTGCCTCCAAGTTAAATATGAGCATATATTCATGTAGTGTGAAAGGAATATTTTATTGTGGACATAGAATCACACCAGTGATTGCAGTATGACATGCAGTATATCATGTATAGTATATACATATGGCGTAAGAACATCCAGTGGCCCAGTCCTATATCGAACAGTGACTTCTGTGTACCGTTACACCCCGAACTGTCTGGTATGTCTATCATTTCAGGGAATCTAAGATGTGTTTTATTACAAAGGAAAAAGTAAATGCGGCCCCATTTTACCCAAAACATTAAGTGGAACGTTAAACAAATAGGATGCAAAGATTTCCAGAAGACCATAGAAATCATAGGACAATTCCATAAATGTTTCTGGGCATTATAATGCAAGGGTTAAATCAAACTACTTGTGTACAAAAGGCTGTGAAGTATGAGGATCCCAAGCAGGGCGTACCTTGATCTTCTTGTAGTCACAGAGGAACTCCACCTCATAGTCATTGATATTGGTTCTGCTGACGCCGAGCTGTGGACAGTAGAGCTTCTCTGTGCGACACAGGGCCTCCAGCTCCTCCCAGGACATCTTGCAGGCCACGCTGCAACCTGACAAACACACACTCAGCACCACACCAAACAGCACCATGTGCACGGCGTTCCAGTGGAGTGGATTAAACGTGTGGGAGGATTCAAACCTGCAACTCACTGGCTACAATAAGACCAGCACACGGTCCCGTCCAGACAACAAAGAAAAAGCAGGCCAATAAAAGCTGCTGTTCCTGAATTCTGCCCGAGAGGCAAGATAACAGAAAACAGACTATTAGAACTGAAGAGGAATTATAGCAAACTGCAGCAGTTTATATATTGTTTCTTTGGTCTTTTCAATATGACATTTTAATTCCCCTGGATTGTCCCATTACTTCTCTTAGTGTCACATTTTGTATATACTTGTCAAATATGTGTCCTTTGATTTTACCAATAGTAAGAACTTTATAACAATGATGAAAAGAACTGATTTTGTATTATCATGAATGACATTTTGTTATGATCAGACTGCTATTAGGGACCGAGCCCGGAAGGCCAGGACCCGATTGTATTTGTTATGTTCTCATTGTTTCTTCTTACTCCCGACGCCTCATTAAGCCCAAATTTGACCCTGAACATGCTCAGCAACTCAGCACATTTGGAACGCTCATCAGGACTGTGGAAACATTTCAGGAAATGTAGAAAGAATGTCAAACTGTGTTTCCTACTGCCACCTAGAAGCACTCAGCCGGCCCCCACGGCCTGGAGGAAACCAAAACTCAAGTGTTCGTCTCATCAAGACACAAAAATCACATGCCAACACCGCTGACCTAAATTCAACAGGAAGTCCACAATTTGCCTTTCAAAGTAAGATTTTCGGCCAAAAAAAGGCCCTCACGCAAACCATATCTCCTCTGAGGGCGAACATCGTATCGGCTTCAAAACACAATTCAATGACAGCGGAGACTCTCCTGCTCAAAAACTCAGTTCAACGTTTTGACTCGTCGAACGGTTTTGTTTTCATGTCCCGTCCAAGTCCCGCCTCCTCCCTCTTCTCGTTCAAACACACGGGGAAACCAAAACGCCTCCTGAACAACCGCCAGGACAGAACCCTCTGAGGCTAAACCGGGACTCTGAGCCACAGAACGAGCAGACCAGACGCGTGACAACAACCTGCCGAACAAGACGATGGGACATGTGGGCAAAATTCCATAAAACATGACCTTTGTGACCAGACAAATCAATGCTGTCATTTTTTTGTTCCCGCAATTCCAAATGACATTTATCAGAGTCAGACAGAGCAAAATCACCAGTCTGCATCAAACTGAGCTTCCTAGTGTCTAAAGTTTACATCCCACTGCTTCCAAAGCCAAAACATGTGGATGGAACCCGTCATCTCTCCCCCTCTGACGCCATCATCCACTGCAGGTGCTCAAAACCCTGTTGCATCATTCACAGCCAGTATTACACAAGACCATGGAAATCAAACTGTGGCCACTAATCTGCTGGTCATGGCTTTCCAAATAAAAGCCCTTATTTGATTAAAAATGCCCCTAAATCTTAAAAAATATATATTAGGCAATTAGTGGTTGGTTGGCTTTCAAAATAAAAGTCCTTTTTTGTGAAAACCTTCAACATTTACATTTGATCAATATTTCCTTGGGCCAGGGGCCATGATGGGCCAGGGGGCATGATGGGCCAGAGACCATGATGGGCCAGGGGCCATGATGGGCCAGAGACCATGATGGGCCAGGGGCCATGATGGGCCAGAGACCATGATGGGCCAGAGACCATGATGGGCCAGGGGCCATGATGGGCCAGAGACCATGATGGGCCAGAGACCATGATGGGCCAGGGGCCATGATGGGCCAGGGGCCATCATTGGGCTGACCCCCACGGGCCACAGTCCAAAGTGCAAGGTCCCCATAGAGGCTGCTTACAGCTTTAATATTCCGTGGTCTTTTCCAGTGCCACACCTTGAATGTAACACTTTGTTCACCCTCTGTACAGGGATTGTATTCGTGCTGTTCGTACTACTAGAGTTTTTCCACTGTATATCCTGTTGTGTCTGGAGGATGCAGTATGAATGGAAGTTTCTGTACATGTCTGAAGAGAAAACAGGTTCACGCTTTAGAAATCAATTCACCTAATGTATTTTTTCCTTGTAACAAAAGGAAAAATGGAGTTTCCAGTTATTCCATCCATGTTCCATACTACTTTGTCCCGTCCAGGGTGGCACTGGAGCGAATCCTTTAGGGCACGTGTGTGGAACTCCGGTCCTGGAGGGCCGCAGCCCTGCATGTTCTCCATGTGTCCCTGCTTCCACACAGCTGATGGCAATGAGCAGCTGGTTATCTGGCTTCGTGCTGAAGGTGCTGATGAAGCATCAGGACATCCAGTGGAGGGAGACGTGGAAAACATGCAGAGCTTCGGCCCTCCAGGATCTGAGTTTGACACCCCTGGTGTAGGGTGAGGGCCGGGAGGCCAAACAGCCACACACTGACATTCACACCACGAGGCAATTCAGCGTCACCAGTTAACCTCTGCAACTGTGGGGACTTTGGAGGAAAACCCATGCACACAGGGAGAACATGCTCCACACAGAACGGCCCGGCCAGTATTTCAACCCCACACTTCCTGCTGTGAGCTGAGCTCTCACCACTGTGCAGCTGCATTTGCAGGTAGTAACGTATGAACTTTGCTATTTTTATTCATTTTTCCCTGTTCTGTTGTGGAGCCCTTTCACTGCTCCCGACAAGCTGATAGCAAATTGATCACTTTGTTTGTCTGGAAGTTTCTAACAGTCCATGACCTCTGACCCCTGTCTGTGTCGCTTCAATAATACAGATCTGATCAGAAGTAAGTATAACTGCGCAGGTGTCTTATGAGGTGCCCTGCTCCATTTAAAAGCTCAGTTTTGTTCCGTACGTAACGTTACAATCGGAGGATTAAACTCGGACTGCCTTTTAAAGCGACTCGTCTCTCGCCACGGCGACAACACGGTAGTTCCTGGTCACCTCACAGCAGCTTATCTCTGTTACAATAGTCTCTAAATGTGTTCCATAGTGTTTCCTAAAGTGTGCAGTGACGCTGAAACTTATTCCAGGTTCGTGTGAACAGAATGAATGTTGTTCGAGGATCCAGCGTGAGTCGTGCTGCTGACGGTCGCTCCGCAGCTCCGTCACTGAAACCCTCCAACTGCGTTCTAAAATCCCAACACGACCCACAAAACCGTGTGTAAGTGTTCGCAGTGGTGAACCGACACAGCCTCTTCACTGCAGAACATGTACAATGTAAGAAAACGTGACAAATTTCAGATTACAGGAATTACCTTTCAAATTTTCCGCCATGTTTTCTGCACAGCCGCCAAAAGGGCGAGCATCTGATGGGTCGGTGGGACTTCGAAAGGGCCGCTTCTGATTGGTCGAGGGGCTGCAGGCTGCTTCCGATTGGTCTGTGAGCGTTGCGGCGGGTCGAGCAGGACGTGACGCATCACAGCATAGACATACATGTATAGAACCTGAGCGATATATATTATAGAACAACGGTCCCAACCTTTTTGGCGCCGCGGACCGGTTTAATGTCAGACAATATTTTCACCGGATGGTGGCCAGGTGTTTTTCCCACAGATGATTGTTTTTGCTGACTTTGCTCAATTTGCAGAAGGAAAAGAAGGAGAGGCCATAAAACATGGAACTGCTGTATTATTTTGTGAATGTCATTTATTTTGTTGACCCTTTATTTAGTTCTTGGTTTTGGTTCAGAGCAAAGGGACTGATCGTGTTTCTGTAGGTGAGGTAGAGGCTACTGTTCATCAAGGACAGTTTAGTCCTCAGTCTTAGCGCTATTTGTATTTATTTATATGTTTACAACGCAACAACATGCACCTCAGGACAGTTCACTAGTCTATTGTACAGTTTGTATTAGGAGTACTAGTGGGCTGAATGCCCATTTCTTCTCTAATTTATTGTAGTTTTATCTATTTTTCTAATAGTTTAAGTATTGTTTTTGAGTTTTCTATCAAAATATTCTCGTGTGAAACATTTTTCTAGCACCTTTTATGTTTATTATAAGCCTTTATTATAAAAACTTTAAATATTGTTTTGAGTTTTCCTATATTGTTAAAAATGTTTGCATGGAACTCCATTGTTTTTATTGTGTATTTAAGCGTTTAGGTGTTGCATGAATAACATAAGTCATAGTAGTTCTACACTCATACACACACTTACAAAGGCTGACTAGTGATCTCACTGACAATCAGAGGGACATGGCAGTGGAATATTTACAATGAATCCATATCACACTTTAAAACCTTGTCCACACATGTCAAATGAAGCTATAATCAACATTTCAGAATAATTCAATCTCAATATTGGTGGGAAATCTGAGTTCTACATTATTCTGATCTCAGCCCATCTTTCCTCCCTGTGATTATTTCCAGGATAAAATGAATTAACCCCAGGTTGGCTTCTTAAAAGTGAATAAATATAAAAATATATATTGAGGCCATGGTACATGAAAGCATAATGCCGTAAACCAGGACTATTCAACTCTATTTTTGGGAGGGCCACATTTTCAGAAAGCTAAGGCCCCGGGGGCCGGACAATTCCCTGAGCTATTCTTCCTGATCTCAACCTGACACATTCAAAAGTCTTTTATTTTGGTACATGGCAAAAAAGTACAAATCACTGACTTTATACACATCATACTGTTTTTGTTTTGGAACAAAGGCTGTTTCAGCCCCATAAACACATATTTGAAACATCTGAAAGATTATGTATGTCTTTCTGTATAATTGTGTAAATTCTGACATCTCTACTTGTAGTTCAAATCCCTTTCTTTCAAGCATTTTAAAATGTCTCTTTTTTTTAATAAAAAAAAAAAGTAAACAGAAGTGATCCGCGGCCGGTCGGACGTCATCGCCCGTGGGCCGCCAGTTGAATAGGCCTGCCGTAAACGTTCTCTTCTCAGTAGGTGGTGCTATTACTCTTTTGAATGTGTGTGGAGCTCCTCGCCAGGCCCAGTCTGGCCTGGCCTCCGTCAGATGAAGTCTGGGGGCAACTGGATCATGTGCAGCTGAGATAGAAACCCTTGGATTGTCATGAACAAACACTGTGATTTGCTGAGCAGGTGCAGACACGTCTTGTGATCAGTTCCCATTTTCTTCATCATGAACGTGTCAAGGTCTGTGTCACCACAGTTGAGCTTATTATGGGATAGATAGATCGATAGATTAGATCTCCCTTCAATTGTTTTTAAATCAATTCTTAAAATGTATTAGGGAAAGGAAAACAGGTCTTGTTCTGACTTCTTTATACCGCAGCTTCCTCTTGTACATGCAAGACTCTGACTGGTAAGGATGTTTGGGGCGCATGATTGGCTGCAGGAACTGTCAATCATGATGATTCCTGGGTTCAAAGGTCCTACGCTGCCAACAGAGTGGCTGAAACAAAACTAAGAAACAATCGTGGAGCCGTCTACAAACATCCACGCCGCATCCCAGAGATTTAAAATGAACTAAAGCTGCAAGCTTTGCGGGTCCTGGCACACCGACCCTGCTGGAACGTGGTGCATGCTGAGCTTTGGGGTCAGAGTGCGATAGAAATGTGGGCTCAATATTCTGTTAAAGTGGTAATAATGTTGTGCTGTGGCTCACACAGCACTCAGCAGGGATCACCCTCCCCCAGCTAATGTTGGTGGTACAACACATTTGTTCAGATGTTTCCATCAGCAGGGTCTCCTTCATCATCGAATAAAGTTTGGAAACCCATACAATAAACACAATAAATATCTTGTTTTTAAAGGCAAAGTGCAGACTTCCTTTTGGGTTTAGGTCCAGGCTGTCAGCAGATGGTTTGTAGGTCTTAATGACACGAACAACTGAGTTTTGGTTTAATCTCTCATTCTTATGAGCCATGTTGGCTGTTTTAATGTTCCTAGGTGGCGCGAGAGAACACATCTGGGCACACTGGGGGTGAAATGTTACACTTTATTGAATAGTTCACCAGTCATGGCATGCATGGCAGTAGTGATGGGTGTCTAGGGTTTGTTTATTGGGTCAAATAGGAGTTAATTTACACAGCAGAAAACTGATAAGAAACAAATATTACAACACATGCCTCCAAAGGAGGCCTTGCCTTTCAGGATTGGTCGGGGGAGGGGGGGGGGACTCGGACCACACAGCTCACAGACGGTGGATTCTAACGATCTACTATTATAGACATGTCCAGGCACCGGTGAGACTTTCCACTTCTCGCGGTTAATTATCACAAGATCTCCTCCACGGGGTTGACAGACGTAGGCAAACACAGGAGGACTGGATCCTTGCTTCAAGAGGAGTCCTTACGTTTCAGGCTCAGTCCCAATTACAATTCCTTCAGGTACAATATTGTCCTTGCTCTTTCAATGCTCAGGCTGTAAAAAAGGAATCTGGTGTGTTTGTGGAGGAAGTCATCCAAGGTATTGGGGGGTTACAGCAAATCAACTGGACTTGGAAAAGAGAAGAACACCACCGTCACACTACGTCACACCACGTCACACCACGTCACACCACCGTCACACCTCGTCACACCACAGTCACACTACAGTCACACCACGTCACACCACCGTCACACCACAGTCACACCACAGTCACACTACAGTCACACCACAGTCACACCACCGTCACACCACGTCACACCACCGTCACACCACAGTCACACCACGTCACACCACCGTCACACCACCGTCACACCACAGTCACACCACAGTCACACTACAGTCACACCACAGTCACACCACAGTCACACCACGTCACACCACCGTCACACCACCGTCACACCACAGTCACACCACGT
Organism: Blennius ocellaris; assembly: GCF_963422515.1. Classification (NCBI taxonomy): domain Eukaryota; kingdom Metazoa; phylum Chordata; class Actinopteri; order Blenniiformes; family Blenniidae; genus Blennius; species Blennius ocellaris. Next base: position 2,223,864 of record NC_137654.1, read on the forward strand.
CACACCACCGTCACACCACAGTCACACCACAGTCACACTACGTCACACCACGTCACACCACAGTCACACTACAGTCACACCACAGTCACACCACGTCACACCACCGTCACACCACAGTCACACTACAGTCACACCACAGTCACACCACAGTCACACCACATCACACCACCGTCACACCACCGTCACACCACAGTCACACCACGTCACACCACAGTCACACCACAGTCACACCACAGTCACACTACAGTCACACCACAGTCACACCACAGTCACACCACATCACACCACCGTCACACCACCGTCACACCACAGTCACACCACAGTCACACTACAGTCACACCACAGTCACACCACATCACACCACCGTCACACCACCGTCACACCACAGTCACACCACGTCACACCACAGTCACACCACCGTCACACCACCGTCACACCACAGTCACACCACAGTCACACTACAGTCACACCACAGTCACACCACAGTCACACCACATCACACCACAGTCACACCACCGTCACACCACGTCACACCACAGTCACACCACAGTCACACTACGTCACACCACAGTCACACCACGTCACACTACGTCACACCACAGTCACACCACGTCACACTACGTCACACCACAGTCACACTACGTCACACCACAGTCACACCACCGTCACACTACGTCACACCACCGTCACACCACAGTCACACCACGTCACACCACAGTCACACCACAGTCACACCACAGTCACACTACGTCACACCACAGTCACACCACCGTCACACTACGTCACACCACCGTCACACCACCGTCACACCACAGTCACACCACGTCACACCACCGTCACACCACAGTCACACCACAGTCACACTACGTCACACCACAGTCACACTACGTCACACCACCGTCACACCACAGTCACACCACGTCACACCACCGTCACACCACAGTCACACCACAGTCACACTACGTCACACCACGTCACACCACAGTCACACTACAGTCACACCACAGTCACACCACGTCACACCACCGTCACACCACAGTCACACCACAGTCACACCACAGTCACACCACCGTCACACCACGTCACACCACCGTCACACCACCGTCACACCACAGTCACACCACGTCACACCACAGTCACACTACGTCACACCACAGTCACACCACGTCACACTACGTCACACCACAGTCACACTACGTCACACCACAGTCACACCACCGTCACACTACGTCACACCACAGTCACACTACGTCACACCACGTCACACCACAGTCACACCACGTCACACCACCGTCACACTACGTCACACCACCGTCACACCACAGTCACACCACGTCACACCACAGTCACACCACGTCACACCACCGTCACACCACGTCACACCACAGTCACACCACGTCACACCACAGTCACACCACGTCACACCACAGTCACACCACAGTCACACCACGTCACACCACAGTCAGACCACGTCACACCACAGTCACACCACCGTCACACCACGTCACACCACAGTCACACCATGTCACACCACAGTCACACCACGTCACACCACAGTCACACCACGTCACACCACAGTCACATCACGTCACACCACAGTCACACCACAGTCACACCACAGTCACACTACAGTCACACCACGTCACACTACGTCATACCACGTCACACTACGTCACACCACAGTCACACCACAGTCACACCACAGTCACACCACCGTCACACTACATCATACCACGTCACACTACGTCACACCACAGTCACACCACAGTCACACCACGTCACACCACAGTCACACCACAGTCACACCACGTCACACCACAGTCACACCACGTCACACCACAGTCACACCACGTCACACCACGTCACACCACAGTCACACTACGTCACACCACGTCACACCACAGTCACACTGTTGAAATCCTGCTTCTCGCTCTCAGCTGTGATGTGACAATGGCGTCCCTCTGCAGGCTGCAGCTCCTCGGTGTGGACTGTGTGTGTGCGCTGACCTCCTGTAGTCTGAGGGAAGAAGAACCCATCCAGAGGTTTGTGCTCGATCTTGCAGAGGCTGTCCTCGCTGTCGCTGCTGTAAGCAGGATTGGAAGCAGACCAGCCCTCCTCTGATGGTTTCAGGTGAGGCAGCTGAACGTCTTCTGTCTGAACGGCCTTCTCCATCTGCAGCTCACAGACCGGCTCCTCCACATCCGCCAGCTGACCGGGCTCCACCTTCCGGAAAGTGTGTCGAGCGTACAGGCCGATGCAGAACATCTCCACAATGACACTGTAGTGATATATGACTGAGGCCAACACACAACACACAGGAGTCGGTATCGGGGAAACTGGGCTTGACTGCTGACAATGCAGCAAGACACAGATGATTTCAGGACCTTTAAACATTTTTTGCTGATAAGTTGTGTCGACCTGTCGCTCACATATCAGATTATTCTGCAGTTCCTCATTTGAAACGGCACAGAAAATATTTAGATTTTCGACAACCTTTATTACTCAGAAAACATTTTAAACACTCTTAACAACATGTTTGACTTTTAATATGACTTTTACATTCAAACCCTGTATTGCAAGTTGCATCCCTGGAGTTTCAGAAGTACAACTTGTACAGCTATTTTGGCCTTTTTTGGTGATTTGATCTATTTAAACTATTTTTAGCTGCTTTTCCTTTCTATGGCTGTTTTGAGTTGAGTTGTTAAGTCTGTTCAGTGCAGGTCATGTTTGTGCTGTTAGCTTGAATTAAAAGAGAATAAAGGAACAGATGAAGAGCTCTTGTGTCTTGCCATGTCATCAGGCTGCAGGTTACATCCCACATGTGGTGTTTATATGATTCAGCCCAGACTAACTCACCAGACCATGTTCCTTTTGTCTGCTGGTTGATTCTGATGGTTGTTGTAACGTGCCATGGAGCCTTTACCGTGTCTACTATATGAAGTGGTAAAGAGCTTTAGGGGCCCACAGTCAGGAGGCTCCATCACTCTCCACTGAATGTAGGATCAGCTGCAATCAACTATGTTTTTATATTTCTGTGGTTATTTCATTACTTTCGTCAAACATAATGCAAAAGTAGTATAACACATTGCAATTCAGATACAGTAATATTGTAATGCAAATGATTACTTTCAAATAACAGTAACTAATAATATGTAATATATTACATTAGGATGGTTTATGGGTTGATAATCACCAAAATCAAAGCTGTTCAGAGGCGATTAAAAGTATCATCACTCTGTTGATTTAAGATATGTGCTTTTGACCTCACCTCTGGAGACACTGTCTCACCCAGGAGTGGACAGAGGGGACAGAACAAGAGGATGAGAGACAATTTTTTCAGCAAATGTGTGACAGCCTCTATGTATGTATTTACCATGTGATGTTATTACCTTTGTTTCTCTCTCACGTAGAAAGATATGTCACATTCTTTATTCTTTACTATTTCGCAAAGGTAATGTTGGACAGCAAAGATCTTGGTGAGTAAACTCAGGTGTCAGGCTGCTGTGTGTCTGGACAGTCATACTCACGCTGGGACCTGGTCAGGACAGAAAATGGAGGCGAGCATGGGAAAACCTCCAGGGCGCCCAGAGTCTCCAGGATGCTGCTCTGCAGGCCACAGAGAACCAGAACCAGCACCACACATATGAACTTGGCTCGCAGCCCGAAGCCGTGCAGGGTGTTCTTGGTGGCTTTGTAGAACAGAAGGTGGCCGTAGAAGGACACCATGGTGGACACACCAATGATGGCGTTCACGTACAGATTGGGATTGACCGAATCCACCTGAAAGCAACATGAAGGTTCACAGAGCTGAAGACACGTTGTTTCTATAAACCTAGGAAACATTCTGACTCTGGTTTCTACAAAGGTTCTTCCTGTTGGAGGACTTTTTCTTTCCACAGTCGCAAACAAACCTGCTGCTCATGTGGATATGTTGGGTTTTTCTATTTTCTCCATAAAAGCACCTAGGAATGACTGTATTTAAAAAATGTTTTAACAAAAAAAAAAAAAAAGAAAAAGAAAGGAAAAGCACCGCCTTTGGAGTGGTTGTTTCCGGAAAATCACAAATTCCTGGAAATGCGAACCGTAACGGTCTATACCGGTCTATACCGGTCTATACCGGACTATACCAGTCTATACCAGACTATACCGGACTATACCAGACTATACCGGTCTATACCGGTCTATACTGAACTATACCGGACTATACCGGTCTATACCGGTCTATACCGGACTATACCAGTCTATACCAGACTATACCGGACTATACCAGACTATACCGGTCTATACCGGACTATACCGGTCTATACCGGACTATACCGAACTATACCGGACTATACCAGTCTATACCAGACTATACCGGTCTATACCGGACTATACCAGACTATACCGGTCTATACCGGACTATACCGGACTATACCGGTCTATACCGGACTATACCGGACTATACCGGACTATGCTGGACTATACCGGACTATACCGGTCTATACCGGACTATACCGGACTATACCGGTCTATACCGGACTATACCGGTCTATACCGGACTATACCGGTCTATACCGGACTATACCGGACTATACCGGTCTATACCGGACTATACTGGACTATACCGGTCTATACCGGACTATACCGGTCTATACCGGACTATACCGGTCTATACCGGTCTATACCGGACTATACCGGACTATACCGGTCTATACCGGACTATACCGGTCTATGCCCACACTTGTTGTGCGGTGGAAACGGGGCGTTCGTGTTGCATCACTGGGGTTGGATGGGTGCTCAGGGAGCCTGGGGGAATGTTCCTGTTACGTGACATCAGTCACTCTGACAGGTTTTTCACCTTCACAGTTCAGGCGGCTTGGAAGTTTTCATCTTTTTTCTTCAATTCAAGTTCAAACAGGAGGGGGCGTTATTAGAAAGTTGTTTTGTCTCATAAAGAATGAAGTCTGAAGGCTGATCTGCCGAAGGAATAATTAGGCAAGATTCCTGGACACACGGTTTTACTGGGACATTTGACTCTCATTGACTCATCGTAAGAATAAACTTTTCAGTTGCTTTCAGTCTGATTCCTGTGTACTTTGTTTCCTGAAGTTTTACTAGAATGTTCTCCTGACAGGAACAAAATACACAAATTACTGACTCACATCTGACCCTGCAAAAAGTGATAAACAGGCTGAAAGTTTCATTACATCTCAAAGGGATGATAAATAAACTGTTCAAAGTTGTTTTTCAAATGTTATTAAGCTGAGATTCTGGGACGGCTGAACATGTTTTGTGGCCTCAGATGAGTTTCCTTTGTGTAAAAGGATAAAAACCTTTGGACACAGGTTGCAGTTCTCAGTAAGATTTAACTTGAGGATTGGGTGTGGGAGATGATCTCTGGTGGAGAAAGAGTTCCGGTGGATGAGTATTACAGGACTCACGTCTCCGTAGTCATACTGCTCATCGGTCCACAGAACCAGAGTGATGAAGAAGAGGATGCTGCGCACCACAGAGAGCTGCAGGACCGCGGCCATCATCCAACCACGGCTACTGCTGCAGAGTCAAAGATCAGTCAGTTGTTAGAGGAGCAGTGAAAGTGTTAAAGTGTGTCAGACTTTTGAAAACATTCAAGTTAAAAATGTGCAAAGCGTAATTCATTATTTAATACTCAGTACTGAATGCAAAATCTTCTTCTCAGTTGTGTCAAAGAGGCTGTCAGCATACATGATCGAAAACGGATATGTTAACACCTCCATCGAAAAGGGGGTATTCCAGGTTTCTCTGGATGCCACAGGATGCACTGTGTCCTCCATCTGGTTTGTCATGGGTATGAACCTTCTGCTCCAGGCAGGAGAGAAGGGAACAAGAGGACCCATGATGGACACTGGGATTAGGCAGCCAGCCATCAGAGGGTACAGGGATGACCTCACGATTACAACATCATCCCATGTCCAAGCTCGATGGGTCTGATCAAAGCTTGAAGAGATGGTCACATGGGCAAGAATGACATTCAAGCTGAGGAAATCAAGAAGCTTGATTATTAGAAAGGGCAACATCTCCGTTGAGTATAACCTGGCCATTCACGGTGAGCTCACACCCTCCATCAAACACAATCCCATTATACATCTGAGCAAGTGGTACGATGAATCGCTCAAGAACCACAACAATGTCCGCACCACTGAGAATCAAGTGGCGGTCTGGCTGAAGAAAATCAATAAGGCAGGCCTCCCAGGGAAGTTCAAAGCTTGGCTATATCAACATGGCCTACTTCGTAGATTGACGTGGCTGCTGACTGTTTACGCCGTCCCACTGGTGGTGGAAGGAGCGGAGCTCAACATTCACTCACACCTCTGGAAGTGGCTGGGAAGCCCACCTTGTTTCACATCAGTCAGGCTGTACATTAGGTCTGGACAACTACAACTGCCCCTCTCTTCTCTGGTTGAGGAATTTCAAGTAGCCCAGTGCAGGTTGACCATGACCTTCAGAGACTCTAAAGACAGCAAAGTCAGAGGAGCTGGAATAACAACAAGGTCTGGGCGAAAGTGGGAGAATCTGTATCTCTGGATCAGGGCTGAAGAGAACCTGAAGCTCAAGGACAACATTGGAGCGCCTTGCATAGGACGGCAAGGTTTGGGAATGACCCACTTCCAAACAGTAAGGCAAAGTGCACCCAGACCCAACTGTGTTGCGCGGCCCCACTACAGAGAGCGCGGTCAAATGTAGGGGTTGTGAATGCCATGTAACCACGTAGAAATGTAAAATCATGACGCAAAAATCATGGCTGGAAGAACGCAGAAGTTGTTGCTGCAGCTCCGCGAAGCCGAAAGCTTGTTTTCTCTGTGCTCCTGCTGCTCAGCTGGACCGTTTCCTCTCCTCTTCCTGAGAGAAGAGTCTGAACCTCATCACAAGACGTTTCAATACATTGAGTCAACAAACAACCAGAGTTTGCAAAGCAGCGTACGTCAACAATAACGGAGTGTTTACCACAGATGAGATATTTTAATATTGTGGACTTGTTGAGAGTGACCATCATCACTACCACCCGTCATCACGACCGCCCGTCATCACGACCACCCGTCATCACGACCGCCCGTCATCACTACCGCCCGTCATCACGACCGCCCGTCATCACGACCGCCCGTCATCACGACCGCCCGTCATCACTACCGCCCGTCATCACTACCGCCCGTCATCACGACCACCCGTCATCACGACCACCCGTCATCACTACCACCCGTCATCACGACCGCCCGTCATCACTACCGCCCGTCATCACTACCGCCCGTCATCACGACCGCCCGTCATCACGACCGCCCGTCATCACTACCGCCCGTCATCACGACCGCCCGTCATCACTACCGCCCGTCATCACGACCGCCCGTCATCACGACCGCCCGTCATCACTACCGCCCGTCATCACTACCGCCCGTCATCACGACCGCCCGTCATCACGACCGCCCGTCATCACTACCGCCCGTCATCACTACCGCCCGTCATCACGACCGCCCGTCATCACTACCGCCCGTCATCACTACCGCCCGTCATCACTACCGCCCGTCATCACGACCGCCCGTCATCACTACCGCCCGTCATCACTACCGCCCGTCATCACGACCGCCCGTCATCACGACCGCCCGTCATCACTACCGCCCGTCATCACGACCGCCCGTCATCACGACCGCCCGTCATCACGACCGCCCGTCATCACGACCGCCCGTCATCACTACCGCCCGTCATCACGACCGCCCGTCATCACGACCGCCCGTCATCACGACCGCCCGTCATCACTACCACCCGTCATCACGACCGCCCGTCATCACTACCGCCCGTCATCACTACCGCCCGTCATCACGACCGCCCGTCATCACTACCGCCCGTCATCACTACCGCCCGTCATCACGACCGCCCGTCATCACGACCGCCCGTCATCACTACCGCCCGTCATCACGACCGCCCGTCATCACGACCGCCCGTCATCACGACCGCCCGTCATCACTACCGCCCGTCATCACGACCGCCCGTCATCACTACCGCCCGTCATCACTACCGCCCGTCATCACTACCGCCCGTCATCACGACCGCCCGTCATCACGACCGCCCGTCATCACGACCGCCCGTCATCACGACCGCCCGTCATCACGACCGCCCGTCATCACGACCGCCCGTCATCACTACCACCCGTCATCACGACCGCCCGTCATCACGACCGCCCGTCATCACTACCGCCCGTCATCACTACCGCCCGTCATCACTACCACCCGTCAGGCGTTGTTAGGTAAATTTGTACTTTATGTTTATTATTAGTACTTGATATAATGGGAATTAACATTATGTAAGTTATCGTTGTTTCATGCATGTCTATTATAACCACTGTTCACTGTTTCACACCTGCAAGGCCACGAGTCTTTGTATTATTGAAACTGTACCACTCTGAGACTCTTCAAGGTCTCTGGCCTCTGGGCCGGGGGACGTCTTATCTGAGACTCCTGCTTCAACTGTGTGAACCATATAGAAGTGGAAGCACACACACACACACACACACACACACACACACACACACACACACACACACACACACACACACACACACACACACACACACACACACACACACACACACACACACACACACACACACACACACACACACACACACACACACACACACACACACACACACACACACACACACAGGCCAGTGTTAACCTGCTTTGTCTGTGTATGAAAATGTAACCTCCTACTTTGAATAAAACGGGGCAGAGAAATGAAGATGGGGGCAGATCGGTGAACTTCAGCTCCTGAGGTGATTCATTTCTCTTCCTTGTACAAGCTGACTTGTTGTTTTGACTCTTTATTGCTCTCCATACTGGGATTGTCTCTCTTTTCATTCTTGCAGGTTTTTTACCTAACAGGCGTATAGAGGAACGATGAACTAGTGTTCTCCCCTCCCCTCCCCTCCCCTCCCCTCCCCTCCCCTCCCCTCCCCTCCCCTCTCCTCTCCTCTCCTCTCCTCTCCTCTCCTCTCCTCTCCTCTCCTCTCCTCTCCTCTCCTCTCCTCTCCTCTCCTCTCCTCTCCTCTCCTCTCCCCTCTCCTCTCCTCTCCCCTCTCCTCTCCTCCCCTTGTTAGGACTTTTTCTCTCCACCGTCGTTCACACTGCTCACGTGGATCTGTTGACTTTCTCTCTGTCAAAAGCACCTAGAAATGACAGTGTTGTATTTGGTGCTACATAAATAAAGTTGAATTAAATTGAATATTTACACTCTGAAAAAAATCATTTATCACTCCCGCTAACTGCTGTTTAATGATAGTGTTAGCATTTGATTGATTGTCTTTACTGCTACCACGTACGTACACAATGGTGGCACATGGATTTATGACATCACGTGGTCACGTGGGTGAAAAACCTGGTTGGAGGACCTGTAGGGTCACTGGAGCTCTAGAGGAGCTGCAGGTTGCAGATGTTTGTGTTATTTGAACATTTCTCAGCCTTTCCTCATCTGAACTGGAACACACAGCTTCAGAGCACCTGAGCCATGAGTCTACATGTCTGACATGCCAGGTAGTCGCATCCTGAACAAAGACACCAACATCCTCATCAGGACGTTGTGGAAGAAGGTCCTTCAGCAGAGCAAGGTGGCTGCTGGGTACCTGGTGATGGCCACCATGGGCAGGCAGCAGCAGCAGCAGCAGGGGAAAGGATCCGGGGACACCTGCTTTCCAGACAGTGTAGAAAGCATCCGAGCCTTTCCTCCAAAGAAATCAGTGATTAGTCCCATGAACTTCAGCAGAGTGATTGAGTGATACCTACACAGACACACACCTTCAGACAGCAGCAACACAACATGTGACTGCAGCAGCCATTAGAGGCAGACTCACAGAGAGGCCAGGAAGTTACAGAAGGAGGAGGAGCGTGGGATGTACAGCGCGATGAGGGAGGTCACTGCAAACACCTGGAAGGAAACACCCTCAGATCAGACCTGGAAGCTGCTGGCCCAATGTGCTGAGGCCATCCTGTGTGTCAGGTTACCGGGTACATCCCCAAGATCCACAGGTAGAGGCGTTTCCGCCTGAAGGACGGAATCTGGCGCAGGAAGAAGCCCACCTCCTCCAGGAAGACCCCCAGTAGGATCAGGACCAGCCCAGCCGGGATCAGGAAGAGCCACAGCTCGCCCCGGATGGCTGAGACCACAGAGACCACAGATCTTTACCATCATCACACGTGAACGCTGTCAAACCTGCTCAGCTCCTTCTGTTCCGACTGTCCCTTCAGCTCCTCTCAGTTAGCAGTTGGCTTCCTGTTTCTCGACTTTTGATGGTCCTCCAGAGAGAAAAGTCAGACCATCAGCCTTATGAAGGAGCAGAAGCGGACATCAGGTGGTGGAGGAGGATTCGCCCCCGTGCTTCATAAAAACGCCAAATGCAGACAATGATCACTCTCATGTGTTCACAGAGTTTGAAGTGAGGTGTGCTGGGCTGCTCTCACAGTGGGGGGTGTGCTGGTCTACTGACCTCCCACATACAGCAACAACTTCTTCAATTCCTTTTCTGACTTCCTGGCTCAGATTAAAATACGACGTGTCTTTATAGTTGCAGATTATAATTTCCACATCTGCTGCCCCGTTGATCACATGACGAGGCAGTTTTTAAATCTCAAGGACTTTTAATCTTGTGCAGTCTGTGTCTGGACACACTTGATCTTTGTCATATGGTTTATGATTTATTCATTTGCAATCGGTGATGCAGTTTTCTCTGATCGTAAACTTGTCTTATTTGAAGTTGATCTTACCTTTAACACAGTTTAGCACAGTTTACCATACTACAGCTCATTCCTCCACTTCTAATCAGTTCTTTGCAGCATCTCGGCAAATTAGTGTAATTCCTGGGTCTGTCAATGTTGGAAACTATGGCACCTTTAAAAACCAGGAAGCCAGGAAGTGTGTGTGGGGGTGTGTGTGCGTTCTATATATAAGTATGGGTGTCGTCTTGTGTGAGTATGTGAGGGTGGGGGGGGTCTACGCTCCCTAGCCGCTGGCCTCCGGCCCGGCTCGTGCTGGGCCATGCTGGTCTAGACTCTGCTCTTCGGCCGTCGGGTGGGGTGGGGGGGGCTTCCTGCCCGGGTCCTCTTGTGGTGCCTTGTTGGGGTGGGTGTTGGTCCCCGTGTTCCAGGCCGGCCACTTGGGGGTGGGGTGGGGGGGTCCAGCTGGGCCAAGTCCTAGTGAGGTCCCACCACCTTCTCCCTCTCAGCCCCTCCTACCTTACCTTACCTTACCTCATTCAACAATAGGGGCCAGTGGACGGGGCCTAGGGTGGGGGGGGGGTCCAGGCCACTTAACTGTGGTCTGCCCCTCCCCTTCCTAATACATTTTAAAATTTGATTTAAAGACAATCTAAGGGGGATTGAATCTGTGAGAACACCAGGGGACGACTCCTATTTAAACTGTCTGGTTTTTGTTTTTTGACTTTCTGTATCCGTTCAGCACTTTGTCATTTTAGAGTTTTCAATAACTTCAAGTTGTTTCTCTCCATTATTTGGATTTTTTCCTATTATCTTACAAAGAGGAGAAGTTGGAAACTCTTCATTTCTCAGCTGAAGTGAAAGGCCATGTGCGGGAGAAGACTCCCTTGGCTGTAGGTGGAACATTTGTCAACTTGAATTGTGGGATAAGAGTCATTTAGAAAGAGAATGTGCATATATAAAATTAAAAAATGCTTATTTACAAATCATGAAACTTCCCGGAGCTGCTCCAGCTGCAGGTTACAGAAAAAGAACGAATCCCTTCCAAACTCGTCCACCGGAGACGTCCACCGGAGACGTCCACACAGCAAAGACCCAGACCAGCTCAGCCAGGAGCTTTACTCACCGCTGAAGAACTCTGAGGACAGAGGGACGTCAGGCCCCATCCAGCTGCAGTTTGCACCTCTTCTCCATTTGGATTCTCTCTCCAACATGTTAAATAAATATAGTCAAATAAATCAGAGCTGCTGGTTTGGAGAAACTGTGAGGGGACGACTGTGTTTATTGTCAGCAGCCTCTGCTCATTTCCTTATTGGCCTGAGGAGCTGCAGTTAATGAGTGACGGTCACAGGAAGGGCGAAGTCCATCTCAGCGCGGTGCATCAAGTAAAGATCACAGACATGGTTGAATCAGTGAAGACAACTTTGACGTCAATAGGAAGTGCAAAACAATATTTTTTAACATTCAATGCATGAATAAAATCATTTTAAACTTTCAGAGAAGCCCGGCTGAAAACGGTTTAAAATACAATTGTTTTCTAAAAACAACTTCATTTGTTCATAGACTAGTTTTTCAAAGTGTTAGCCAGTATGCAGTTTAGAAATGAGTCTGTAGTTGTTTACCTGTGAGAGATGTCCTCCTTTAACAAGTGGAAATACAAAGGTCATTTTACAGACTTTAGGAATTCTGTTACAACAAAGACTTAAGTTAAACACGAGATAAAAGTTCAGCAATAAAATCAGCAGCCAGATTTAAAAACAATTAATTGAACGTGTGTGAACCAGCTGCTTTCCTGGCTTCCTACTGTTTCATGCTCTGTGAACCCAGAGAGCTGTAATAGGGCTCAAATTAAATGAAGGCATATTTACAGTAGATCTCTGCAAGTTTCAGGGATTTCAGGCCTCAGGAGTTGTGATTTTGTCTGTGAAGTTTGGATTGATTGTTTCAAAAAGACAAGCAGCTGCTAGTTAAGGCAATGTGACATAGATGCCTTTTCCTTTAGATTCTGTCCATCTCTGGTCAAATCATTTGGAAGTTGACATGATTGTCAGTTCATTCATAGATTTGAGTTTTCTAAAACCTTTTAGGATCATTCAAGCTCTTGTTCAGTTTGGAAAGATATAATTTAAATTTGGCTTGTTTCATTAAGGAGGTGCTTTTGTTCCTGAGCTGTATAAAAGCAGCATCCCTGTCTTTAAACAGTCACAGTCTCAGGTGAGAAGCGTGGATTGTTTCATCTCTTTGCCCTGCAGGTTAACAGACAATATTTGTTCATGAGCCCAAAGAACTCAACAAAGTGCTGCCATGCGAATTCATTATTATAGAGAGGCTCGGGACCTTTTTAAAAAGAAGCAACAGAAAGAAAGAAAGAAAAAAGGAGGCGGCTCTGGACCTTTTAAAAAAGAAGCAAAAAAAAGTAAAAAGAAAGAAAGAAAAAAGAAAGAGGCTCTGGACCAAACAAAATGAGACAGATTATTTCACAAAAGCTAGAAATGCTTCATTTTTGTTTTTGTCAATTGAACATTTGTAGCTGCAGCTGCACAATGATCGCTCAGGTCATTAATCAGCATTAGTCAAGAGTAGATCAATGAAGGATGATCTATTGGGAGGTTTGAAGTTCAGTCAACCAGTCTGGATTCCAGTCCCGTGACCACAAATTCATTGAATTTAATCCGACATGATTGTGCAGGGAAGTGAGAGTCACTGCAGGCAGAGGGCGCTGTGGAGCAGACCACACCTCTGAGCCCGACCTTCACAACCAGCAAGGTACAGGACAAGACTTTGCAATGGTTTGTGAACCGACAGGGAGGCAGCAGAATGGAGGGAAACGTGTTTTTGATGTGAATGGCAACCCCTCCCTTTCTTGGTCACATGGGACGACACTGGACCCTGAGAGGAGGACGTCCTCACCAGAGACTCGTCATTCAGCCACGTTCAGGAAGCACCAGAACATCAGTGCTGGTGGACTCGTCATGTTTCCACTTGGTGGAACTTGAAGAGCACGTCTGAAGCTCCAGGTGGTGATGAAACCCCCGACTAACTCCGACTTCCTCCGACGCTCCCAAAGCTGTGGAAACCTTCCGGCCAGGTCCAGTAGTCAGGGTCACCATGGGGGGTCGGCCTGCACCCACCAGGCTGACACCCCATTGTGGGGAAACAGCACAAGAAGAAACTGAAACGGCCCTGAGGGCGGCCATCAAAACTAATCTGTGTTCTGGAGGCCAAAACCAAAGACCTGGAGAACCGAGGAAACCAGACTTCCAACAACGTGAAGAAGATCCTCGCACAAGAGCAACATGGATCAAAACACAAGACCAGAACTAAATCATTTGAAGCCTAATACAAAACTATATGCTCAACTGAGAACAAGTAATAAAGATTAAAGATTTAAAGGAATTAAATTTGCCAATAGTAACAGATGAACACTGCTTTAATAACAGAAAGGAAATAATTAAGGCCATTTTGAATCTCAAGCCCGGCAAGTCCCCAGGAGCAGGACTGTACATTGAAGAATGGTTTAAAACATGTCAGGTCACTTTAACCCCGATTCTGCAGAGGGCCATGAACTGTGTCAGGGTTCGTGAACTCAACTGCACGGCAGACAAGAAGCTCAGTTCAACAGTGTTCTATTCTCAAAAACACAGCAGAAGCAAAGTCAGGCAGTCCAAGAACAAAACAAGAAGGCCGTTGCTGGGCTAATCCCCCGCCGGAGGGCTTTCTATTTTCTCACAAAGCAGCTCTAAGGCAGCACACTTGGTACACTAGAGGGTGTTCCATGGGTCCTAGTAGATAATTATGTAGAATCTGAAAGGGCTTCTTCATAAGCTATGTCAAAATACGTCTCCAGAGCCCAAAAGGTGTTTTTTATGCACTTAGTGACCCTGTGACCTGATATGCAAATGAGGTGTGAAGTTTGGTGACTGTGGGCCCAGGTACTGCTGAGAAATGAGGAGAAATGTTTATATGAAAATACATGTATTGTGCAACCATGACGAGCAAACTTCAGACCCTACCAATCTTCAAGGTCAAGGTCAGGTCACTTGGTGTACTGGAGGTTATCCCTGGAGTGTGTATCATGTGTGTATAAAATTTCAGAGCCCTAGCTCAAAAACCTAGGCCTCCAGAGCCCAAAATGTGTTTTTAAGCACTTCGTGACCCTGTGACCTACTTAATATGCAAATTAGGTCAAGGTCACCATAGTATCCCTTCCCCCTCTGAGATGTATCCACATGTGAAGTTTGGTCACTGTGGGCCCAGGGGTTGACGAGATATAGGTAGAAACGTACGAACGGACGGACGTACGGACGGAGACTGTTTCAAGATCCCCCTTCGGGGCCTATCGGCCACGGCGGGGGATAACCAGAGCAGGCGATAGAGGAGGAAATCCAGGAGGCGAGGTCGGGCAGGCAGAAGGTCAAAAAACACAAAGGCAACACGATTACCTCATGAAGGCGGGTACGAATGGTGTGAGAACTCAGACCAACTGGCAACCAGAGCTACAAGAGAGGAACTAAATACACACTGATGACAATTACAAACAGCTGAGACCTGGAGGAGGAAGCAGGAGAGCACGGGGCGGAGCTAAGGGGGACACAGGGGCGGAGCTAAGGGGAACACAGGGGCGGGCCTAAGGGGGACACAGGGGCGGAGCTAAGGGGGACACAGGGGCGGAGCTAAGGGGGACACAGGAGGGGAGAGAAAACAGGATCATGACAAACTGACAGCTGAAAAGTCCTTGTTCTTGGAGGGAAGCCATTATATGGGTTATTCCAACGGAGGGGAAGGATGAACTGTTACCAGCCAATCAGTGTCCTCAATCAAGATGATAGATGGTTTTTTATTTTATTTATTTATTTATTTGAGCAGTACACATTCTGCTCAAAAGGAGTGGGCTGAAGCAACAACCATTCCAGCCAGACGCTTAGAAGAAGTGTCATAAAGGCGTGAATGGGTTTGTCCAGAACACGCCGGTGGTCCGGTCTCAACCAGCAGGCCTCAGATCTCAGGTCAGATAGTGGAGCCCAGAGTTTACAGTCAAAACACTGACGCTGCAAAGAAGTGGAACAAACTACCAGCATCCAATGTGAACATTTTAAATCAGAGTTAAAGCCTTTTCTCTACTGGGTATGATTGAAGGAGATTTCTGCTCATGTTTTTGATGTAATGTGTTTCTTGATGATTCTAACATTTTTAATGCTGATTGTAAATGTTTTTGCTGTCAATTTTAAAGTTCTTATTGATTTTTAAGCTGTTATTTTAAACGGCGATCATGTAAAGCACATCGAGTTACCTTGTATGAAATGTTCTATACAAATAAATTTGCCTTGCCTTGCCTTGCCTACTGAATGGTGACTCATGAGTCATCACGTTCATTAACTCGTTTAATCATTCTTCCTCCAGCGTCCAGCTGCAGGGAGGAAAACACAAGATGCTACTCAAACATCTGTATAAATATCACATGACCCACTTTGGTCGCCCTGTTAAATCAGCCGTGCTGCGACTTCTGAAAGCACCGAGAACTGTTTCACTGCATGAAGAGGTGTTGGTTCTGTTACACTGATTGAGTTCTATAGATAATGATATATCAGTTTTTAATCATTATTGATAGACAAACTGCTCGATGTGCTACCAGTGTTCCCAACATGATGGAGCCCCACGTTCCCAACATGATGGAGCCCCACGTTCCCAACATGATGGAGCCCCACGTTCCCAACATGATGGAGCCCCACGTTCCCAACACCATGAAGCCCCACGTTCCCACGTTCCCAACATGATGGAGCCCCACGTTCCCAACATGATGGAGCCCCACGTTCCCAACACCTGAACCAGATGGGATTCATACTTTAAGTGACAAACTGCTGAACATTGTTTTATTGCTCACATTTGTTAGCTCAAAGTGTGAAACAAGAGAAGAACTGATTGACTGTCTTTGAAATGCTCCTCATGGGGCCCCATGTTCCCAACATCATGGGGCCCCTATGACCTCGGAGTAAATACAAGCAGCATTAAGCTTGCCAGGTCCCTTTAGGTCCAGTCAGGTCTATTCCGGTCTGGTCAATTCCGGTCAGGCCTGGTCAGGTCCAGTGGGGTTCAGTCTGATCCGTTCAGGTCAGGTCAGGTCAGGTCAGGTCCAGTCCGGTCCGGTCCAGTCGGGTCTGGTCAGGTCAGGTCAGGTCTGTTCTGGTCAGGTCAGGTCAGGTCCAGTCGGGTCAGGTCCAGTCCGGTCTGGTCTGGTCCAGTCGGGTCAGGTCAGATCAGGTCTGTTCTGGTTTGTTCTGGTCAGGTCAGGTCCAGTCCAGTCAGGTCAGGGCCAGTCCGGTCTGGTCTGGTCCAGTCCAGTCGGGTCAGGTCAGATCAGGTCTGTTCTGATCCGGTCAGGTCAAGTCCAGTCCGGTCCGGTCCGGTCCAGTCGGGTCAGGTCCGGTCTGGTCCGGTCCGGTCTGGTCCAGTCCAGTCAGGTCAGGTCAGGTCAGATCAGGTCTGTTCTGGCCAGGTCTGTTCTGGTCAGGTCTGTTTTGCTCAGGTCTGTTCTGGTCAGGTCAGGTCTGTTCAGGTCTGGTCTGGTTTGTTCTGGTCTGTTCTGGTCCGTTCTGGTCAGGTCAGGTCCAGTCCAGTCGGGTCAGGTCAGATCAGGTCTGTTCTGATCCGGTCAGGTCAAGTCCAGTCCGGTCCGGTCCGGTCCGGTCCGGTCCGGTCCGGTCAGGTCAGGTCAGGTCAGGTCTGTTCTGATCCGGTCAGGTCAAGTCCAGTCCAGTCCGGTCCGGTCCGGTCCGGTCCGGTCAGGTCAGGTCTGTTCTGATCCGGTCAGGTCAAGTCCAGTCCGGTCCGGTCCGGTCGGGTCAGGTCCGGTCGGGTCAGGTCAGGTCAGGTCAGGTCAGGTCCAGTCCGGTCCGGTCTGGTCCAGTCCAGTCGGGTCAGGTCAGGTCCAGTCCGGTCCAGTCCAGTCCAGTCCAGTCGGGTCAGGTCAGGTCAGGTCTGTTCTGGTCAGGTCTGTTTTGCTCAGGTCTGTTCTGGTCAGGTCTGGTCAGGTTTGTTCTGGTCTGTTCTGGTCAGGTCTGTTCTGGTCAGGTCTGTTCTGTTCTGGTCAGGTCAGGTCTGGTCTGGTCAGGTCTGTTCTGGTCAGGTCTGTTCTGCTCAGGTCTGTTCAGGTCTGGTCTGGTCAGGTTTGTTCTGGTCTGTTCTGGTCAGGTCTGTTCTGGTCAGGTCTGTTCTGGTCAGGTCTGTTCTGTTCTGGTCAGGTCAGGTCAGGTCAGGTCAGGTCTGGTCAGGTCTGGTCAGGTCTGGTCAGGTCTGGTCTGGTCAGGTCTGGTCTGGTCTGGTCAGGTCAGGTCTGGTCAGGTCAGGTCAGGTCAGGTCAGGTCAGGTCAGGTCTGGTCAGGTCAGGTCAGGTCAGGTCAGGTCTGGTCAGGTCTGGTCTGTTCTGGTCAGGTCTGGTCAGGTCTGGTCTGTTCTGGTCAGGTCTGTTCTGGTCAGGTCTGTTCTGGTCAGGTCTGCCTTCCATTTCTTCTTCTCCAGTTCATTTTGGCTCGTCTTGCAGGATTGTTCCACATGTTGCAGGAAGCCTGTGATGTTTTCCTCCTGAACTTCTTGAGCTCCTCCTTCTTCACATCCAGAACCTGAGGCCAGAACCCCGAGCACGACTCAGCCTCTCCTGGACTCCCGTGAACCCCCGTCATACCAGGTCCACAGAGACTGGCTATATGATCAGGTAGAGAATCCAGCAGGCCAACGTGAGCCAGTGGCTGGCCCAGTTGAGATGGGACCACCTCTGGATGGTGTGGAGGGCCGAGTACCCCTGGAACCGGGAGGACAAGGTCAGCTGCAGAACCACAACCTCCCTTCTCATGGAAGCCCAGACTTTCTTTCATTTTTATCTATTGTAGACTCATTAACTTCCATCACCCGCCTCAGAATAAGTCATTTTTTGGGGGTGGTATATGAACTTGTGATATTTACTACAGTTGCTTCTACACAGTAAATACATGTGTTGTATTGTCTGACTGCTACGTGTAAACTGTATGTACACCTCCATGTTGTCCACTCTATAGATTTGTAAATGTTGCCCAGAGATGGCCAACAACTTCATCCCACTCACTTCTACAGTTCCAGGTTTGACTGTAAACCTTGGAGAAACCGGTGTAGACGGTGCCAGGCGCTCACCTCTTCTACATTGTGCTCATCCAGTCCAGGATCGAACATGGAGCCCAGGTACGTGAGATGGAAGATTGTCACGACACTGAAAACCAACTTCAGGACCGTCACCCAGACCTCCTGAAAATCACACAACGAAAACATCTTGAACATGCCTGGATGATGCATTTCAGTTATTTTGTCCACTTCCGTGGAACAAACACAATCCTTATTGCTGCGAGGGAACATGAAGCCAAACGGAATCAGCTTCATGTGAAGACGCTCAACACCTCCATGTATGGAGGAGGACAACCTGAAGGGGGCGCTGAGGAGGCCTTGAAGAGAGAAACGATGAAGAGCATCCTGATGTCTGCAGTGAAGACATAAGCTGAGACAGACCATCATCACAGGATGATGTAGCAGAAACCAGCAACACGCCCAGTGGATGGACTGAGAGCAGTTTTCCCTTTCATCTGAGGGAGCAGCTGAATGTACCAGCCACACCTGAAGGCTTGAGGTGGATCTGCCTCCTAGTTGCTTCTCACTCAGCACAGAACCACTTCATGGCACTCTGGAAGCATTCAGATTGTTCCTCCACTCGCCAGCCTCCTACCTGGTGCCTCCTGGACATCTAGTCCATGAAGATGAGAAGCCCCAGAGGAGACAAAGCACAAAGCATCTACCTTGAACCAGATCTTCCACAGCAGTGGCCTTGTGCATTATACTGACGCTACTCGGTACCATTCTGCACACTTCAGTTCTCTCAACCTGAGCGCCAACCGCACAGAGGCAACAGCCCCACAACATCCAGGTGTTGAACCATCACCAGTCCAGCTCCAGACTCAAATAACTCCCTCGCACACACGTATCCTTCACCATCTCAGCAGCGTCGGTGGAGCTGAAGCTAATGTTGGAGCTGGAACTGAGGGGAGTCACAGTTGAAGTTGTGCTGGAGCTAAAGCTCAACCAATTATTTATATCATATATATATATATACAATGAACAAACATATTAATGGAACACTTGTTTTTGCTTCCATTTTTCATGAGCTGAACTCAAAGATGTAAAACATTTTCTATATACACAAAAGACCTATTTTTCTCAAATATTGTTCACAAATCTGTTGGTGAGCTCTTCTCCTTTGTCGAGATAATCCGTCCCAGCTCACAGGTGAGGCACATCCAGATGCTGATTAGACAGTATGAATATTGACCAGGTGTCCCTTAGAATGGCCACAATAAAAGGCCAGTTTTGCTTTATTGAGGGGGGGGGGGGGGGGGGGGGGGGGAGGGGGTTAGAACACCAGTCAGTCTCCAGTGTGACCACCAGCTGCCTCCTGCAGTGCAACACATCTCCTTCACATAAGCCCCGTCTCCACCGCACAAAAAGTGCCGGCCTAGACCGGTCTGAACCGCTCCGGTTCACGTGTCAGGACAGGAATGCGGTCTAAACCGCTCCAGACCGCTCCAAAGGCCACCGCTTTTCCGCTCCCCTTCCGTTGGGGTAACAGGACCACGGAACGGGTCTGAGGTTGAGGAGCTGCTTGGTCAGTGATTTACGACACGCCCTCAATATGCTAATGTGCCGGCTGAAGCCTCTGCTGTCAGTGTGGTCAGCTGCGCTCTGGTTGTTTTTATTAGGGACCTCGCCAACGGGTGGGCCCTAGGCCCAGCCAACGGCAGGTCTCTTTTGGATTTCGTCGTCGCCAAAAGTGCGGGCCCTCCGAACCCCCTAAACACGCTCAAAAACTCACCAAATTTGGGAGACTCGTCAAAAGTGTGGCACTCCACAATCTCACGTCAAAAAATTCCCCAAAAATCCAAAAATGGCTCTCTAGCGCCACCTAGAAAATTGCAATCACCCGCCACGGTCCGTAAGAATGTCGTAGAGAAAAATAGCGAATACGAAACTTCTTCGTCTACTCGACCCCTACGACTCACGCGCTCTAACTTTTGACCTAACTACAACAGGAAGCCGGCTATTTGCCTTTCAATGTAAGGTATTCGCCCAAAAAAGGGAAAAAAAGGCAGAAACGGAAAATTTAACTCCTCATAGGGCGAAGGTCGCATCGGTTAAATTGAGATGTACAAAAATAGAGGAGATTGTTTACTACTGAACTCTAGAGGGAAATTTTCTTACCTAGTCCAGTTTAATTTTTATTAGCCGTCCAAGCTCCCCACCCCCTAATCGCCTTTTTGGCTCCTGTCATCCATTAACATGGGGAGACGGAAATTTCTCCCCCAAAATCAACGATTTTGAACTCCCCGAACTACTCTTAACTGTTTGCAAACCGTGACTCTCAGCCACAAACCGAGGGCATCGCCACGTACACGAGACCCTGCCGAACAAGAGGATGTAACATATGTGGGGAAAATTCCAAAACAAGTCCCCAGAATGACGAGTTAAAGCGACACAGTAACATTTTTCTCGTCCGAAATCTTAACACTATAGCGGATGGAGCCAAATCTGCCGTTCCTGCCAAACAGCGCCCCCTGGTGTCCAAAGTTTACCTCTGACTGCTTCCAAACCCACACAGTATTAAAGAGGACAAAAATTCCTACAAAAGTATGGTATTTTTGTCCACATACTCCCCCGATAAGTATAGATTAAGAGCAGTTGTTCGCAAAATCTTCTAATATAATCCTCTCTGCCTCACTCTGACGTCAGAGTGTCCGCGCTCGGCGCAGCTGTGAAATTCTCCACTGTGATTGGTCAGTGCATCACTCCATATATGGGCAGCTTCCTGTAGCTTCAGGCTCATCACTGCTGTGTGATTGACAGCCTGTCATATCCTGCAGTTTGACCTGAGAGTGACCTCACCAATCATTCTCAGGTCAGGTTACTCTCATGTGACCTGACCTCACTCTCATGTCTCATGTTCTCCTGTCATGAGGACATGCAAAACCTGTACGAGACCTGGCCTGAGGCCCTCACATTCATGTCGGTGGAAGTTTGTGAAAAACCTTTATGGCATCATTCACACCTTCGCACACCGCCGACAAAGGCCGGGCCTCCTAGGCCCGGCACTCCACCAGGTCACTCTCATGTCACACACTGACCTCCGTAGGAGGCCTGGCCTGAGGCCATATAATTCATGTCGGTGGAAGTTTTTGAAAAACCTTTATTGTTCCATTAGTGCAGTGTCATTCACACTAGAATTGAAGTAAGACCAGATTTGGGATCGGGGCAACCTGGGGAGTACCACACTGAGATTTTCCGGTGTATCCGCTAGCTTGCGGCATAGCATGCCCGTTAGCATGCTTGTAAACATTGTTCGATTGAGCTGAAATTTGGTAGGTGGCCTAATGGGGGTGCTGCGGTCACAAATCACTAGCTAATTAGCTGGTTCCGACGCCGTTTTTTCAAAATAAAAGTACAAATTTTTTTTTTTTTTTTTATTTGCTTAAATAATATTTTTTTTAATTAACCGTTCATAGCCACCCCCCCGACGGGCAGTCTCGAGGTCCCGACCAATGCTGCTTGCAGCTTTAATTTTCATTTTATTTTCTTTGCTGCTCAACTTTAGTGTTTGTGGTGAAAGAGCGACTTGAGGCAGGGGGAGACCGGGGGGAGGGACTTTGCATGGCGTTGGAGCTTCCTGTTAGCATAGCGCTCGCCGTGGCGCTGATGTGCGTCCGGGACACCGGAGTCTGGAGCTTTGGTCTCCGGCGCTGACCGCGCTCCGGCAGCTCCGCTTCCCAGAGGCGGTCAGCGTTCTGTTCAACCGCGGTCAGTGGCGCTTTATCCATACCCATACCATAATGGTCTGGGCAGGTGTATGGGCCGCTCCATCCACACCATAACCCCACCTCCACCACCTCCACCACGGGCCACTCCATCCACACCATAACCCCACCTCCACCACGGGCCACTCCATCCACACCATAACCCCACCTCCACCATGGGCCACTCCATCCACACCATAACCCCACCTCCACCATGGGCCACTCCATCCACACCATAACCCCACCTCCACCATGGGCCACTCCATCCATACCATAACCCCACCTCCACCATGGGCCACTCCATCCACACCATAACCCCACCTCCACCATGGGCCACTCCATCCATACCATAACCCCACCTCCACCATGGGCCACTCCATCCACACCATAACCCCACCTCCACCATGGGCCACTCCATCCATACCATAACCCCACCTCCACCACGGGCCACTCCATCCACACCATAACCCCACCTCCACCACCTCCACCACGGGCCACTCCATCCACACCATAACCCCACCTCCACCACGGGCCACTCCATCCACACCATAACTCCACCTCCACCATGGGCCACTCCATCCACACCATAACCCCACCTCCACCATGGGCCACTCCATCCACACCATAACCCCACCTCCACCATGGGCCACTCCATCCATACCATAACCCCACCTCCACCATGGGCCACTCCATCCACACCATAACTCCACCTCCACCATGGGCCACTCCATCCACACCATAACTCCACCTCCACCATGGGCCACTCCATCCACACCATAACCCCACCTCCACCATGGGCCACTCCATCCACACCATAACCCCACCTCCACCATGGGCCACTCCATCCACACCATAACCCCACCTCCACCATGGGCCACTCCATCCACACCATAACTCCACCTCCACCATGGACCACTCCATCCACACCATAACTCCACCTCCACCACGGGCCACTCCATCCACAACATAACCCCACCTCCACCATGGACCACTCCATCCACACCATAACCCCACCTCCACCATGGGCCACTCCATCCACACCATAACCCCACCTCCACCATGGGCCACTCCATCCACACCATAACCCCACCTCCACCATGGGCCACTCCATCCACACCATAACCCCACCTCCACCATGGGCCACTCCATCCACACCATAACCCCACCTCCACCATGGGCCACTCCATCCACACCATAACCCCACCTCCACCATGGGCCACTCCATCCACACCATAACCCCACCTCCACCATGGGCCACTCCATCCACACCATAACCCCACCTCCACCATGGGCCACTCCATCCACACCATAACCCCACCTCCACCATGGGCCACTCCATCCATACCATAACCCCACCTCCACCATGGGCCACTCCATCCATACCATAACCCCACCTCCACCATGGACCACTCCATCCACAACACCAGCAAAGCGCTCACCCGCACGACGCCACACAGTCTGTCTGCCATCTGCCCTGAACAGTGAAAACCTGGATTCATCCTTGAAGAGAACACTTGTCCAACGTGCCAGACGCCGTCCAATGTGAGCATTTGTCCAGTCAAGTCGGTTCAGACGAGGAGGAGCAGTCAGGTGGAGACCCTGATGAGGACGAGGAGGAGTCAGGTGGAGACCCTGATGAGGACGAGGAGGAGCAGTCAGGTGGAGACCCTGATGAGGACGAGGAGGAGCAGTCAGGTGGAGACCCTGATGAGGACGAGGAGGAGCAGTCAGGTGGAGACCCTGATGAGGACGAGGAGGAGCAGTCAGGTGGAGACCCTGATGAGGACGAGGAGGAGCAGTCAGGTGGAGACCCTGATGAGGACGAGGAGGAGCAGTCAGGTGGAGACCCTGATGAGGACGAGGAGGAGCAGTCAGGTGGAGACCCTGATGAGGACGAGGAGGAGCAGTCAGGTGGAGACCCTGATGAGGACGAGGAGCAGCAGTCAGGTGGAGACCCTGATGAGGACGAGGAGGAGCAGTCAGGTGGAGACCCTGATGAGGACGAGGAGGAGCAGTCAGGTGGAGACCCTGATGAGGACGAGGAGGAGCAGTCAGGTGGAGACCCTGATGAGGACGAGGAGCAGTCAGGTGGAGACCCTGATGAGGACGAGGAGGAGCAGTCAGGTGGAGACCCTGATGAGGACGAGGAGGAGCAGTCAGGTGGAGACCCTGATGAGGACGAGGAGGAGCAGTCAGGTGGAGACCCTGATGAGGACGAGGAGGAGCAGTCAGGTGGAGACCCTGATGAGGACGAGGAGGAGCAGTCAGGTGGAGACCCTGATGAGGACGAGGAGGAGCAGTCAGGTGGAGACCCTGATGAGGACGAGGAGGAGCAGTCAGGTGGAGACCCTGATGAGGACGAGGAGGAGCAGTCAGGTGGAGACCCTGATGAGGACGAGGAGGAGTCTTTGTACAGAAATTCTTTGGTTCTGCAAAGTGATTGTTGCAGCAGCTGTCCTGGTAGCTGGTCTCAGGCCATCATGGAGGGGGACGTGCTGGGGGACTGGTCTCAGACCATCATGGAGGGGGACATGCTGGGGGACTGGTCTCAGACCATCATGGAGGGGG
Source organism: Blennius ocellaris (assembly GCF_963422515.1). Taxonomy (NCBI): domain Eukaryota; kingdom Metazoa; phylum Chordata; class Actinopteri; order Blenniiformes; family Blenniidae; genus Blennius; species Blennius ocellaris. The sequence goes on from NC_137654.1 coordinate 2,249,005, forward strand.
ACATGCTGGGGGGCTGGTCTCAGACCATCATGGAGGGGGACATGCTGGGGGATTGGTCTCAGACCATCATGGAGGGGGACATGCTGGGGGGCTGGTCTCAGACCATCATGGAGGGGGACATGCTGGGGGGCTGGTCTCAGACCATCATGGAGGGGGACATGCTGGGGGGCTGGTCTCAGGCCATCATGGAGGGGGACATGCTGGGGGGCTGGTCTCAGGCCATCATGGAGGGGGACATGCTGGAGGTGGAGGTCCTGGTCTGTGGTTGTGAGGCTGTTAGATGTCCAGCTCAATTCTCTGAAAGGCCTTTGGAGACGACTTATGGTGGAGAAATGAACATTCAATTGACGACAGCAGCTCTGGTGGACGTTCCTGCAGTCAGCAGGCCGATCGGACGCTCCCTCCAAATGTTCAACATCTGTGCTGTGGGATCAAACTGCACATTTCAGAGTGTGTTTTATCGAGGCCACGCTGAGACACACCTGGTCAATAATCATGCTGCTGAGTCAGCATCTGGATCGGCCTCACCTGTGAGCTGGGACGGATTCTCTCGGCAAGCACAAGTGCTCACTAACACATTTAGACATTTATGAACAATATTTGAGAGAAATGGGTGTTTTGTATGTATAGAAAATGTTTTACATCTTTGAGTTTAGCTCATGAAAAATGGAAGCAAAAACAAATGTTGCATTTACATTTTTGTATATATATATACAGTACAGACCAAAAGTTTGGACACACCTTCTCATTCAATGAGTTTCCTTTATTTTCATGACTATTGACATTGTAGATTGACACTGAAGGCATCACAACTATGAATTAACACATGTGGAAATATGTACTTAACAAAAAAGTGTAAAACAACTGAAAATACGCCTTAAATTCTAGTTTCTTCAAAGTCGCCACCTTTTGCTCCGATCACTGCTTCACACACTCTGCATTCTCTTGATGAGCTTCAAGAGGTCGTCACCTGAAATGGTCTTCACTTCACAGGTTGTGCCCTGTCAGGTTTAATAAGTGGGATTTCTTGCCTTATTAATGGGGTTGGGACCATAAGTTGTGTTGTGCAGAAGTCAGGTGGACACACAGCTGATAGTCCCACTGAATAGACTGTTAGAATTTGTATTATGGCAAGAAAAAAGCAGCTAAGTAAAGAAAAATGAGTGGCCGTCATTACTTTAAGAAATGAAGGTCAGTCAGTCCGAAAAACTGGGAAAACTGTGAAAGTGTCCCCAAGTGCAGTCGCAAAGACCATCAAGTGCTACAAAGAAAGTGGCTCACATGAGGACCGGCCCAGGAAAGAAGACCAAGAGTCACCTCTGCTGTGGAGGATCAGTTCATCAGTCACCAGCCTCAGGAATGGCAGGTTAACAGCAGCTCAGATTAGAGAGCAGGTCAAAGCCACACACAGTTCTAGCAGCAGACACGTCTCTAGAACAACTGTTAAGAGGAGACTGTGTGAATCAGGCCTTCATGGAAGAATAGCTGCTAGGAAACCACTGCTAAGGACAGGCAACAAGCAGAAGAGACTTGTTTGGGCTAAAGAACACAAGGAATGGACATTAGACCAGTGGAAATCTGTGCTTTGGTCTGATGAGTCCAAATCTGAGATCTTTAGTTCCAACCACCGTGTCTTTGTGTGACACGGAAAAGGTGAACGATGGACTCTACATGCCTGGTTCCCACCGTGAAGCATGGAGGGGAGGTGTGATGGTGTGGGGGGGCTTTGCTGGTCACACTGTTGGGGATTTATTCAAAAGTGAAGGCCTACTGAACCAGCATGGCGCCACAGCATCTTGCAGCGGCATGCTATTCCATCCGGTTTGCATTTAGTTGGACCATCATTTATTTTTCAACAGGACAATGACCTCAAACACCTCCAGGCTGTGTCAGGGCTATTTGACCAAGAAGGAGGGTGATGGGGTGCTGTGCCAGATGACCTGGCCTCCACAGTCACCGGACCTGAACCCAATCCAGATGTTTGGGCTGAGCTGGACCGGACCTGAACCCAATCCAGATGTTTGGGCTGAGCTGCACCGGACCTGAACCCAATCCAGATGTTTGGGCTGAGCTGCACCGGACCTGAACCCAATCCAGATGTTTGGGCTGAGCTGCACCGGACCTGAACCCAATCCAGATGTTTGGGGTGAGCTGGACCGGACCTGAACCCAATCCAGATGTTTGGGCTGAGCTGGACTGCAGAGTGAAGGCAAAAGGGCCAACAAGTGCTGAGCATGTCTGGGAACTCCTTTAAGACGGTTGGAAGAACATTTCAGGTGACGACCTCTTGAAGCTCATCAAGAGAATGCAGAGTGTGTGCAAAGCAGTGATCAAAGCAAAAGGTGGCTACTTTGAAGAACCTAGAATATAAGGCGTATTTTCAGTTTCACACTTTTTTGTTAAGTATATAATTCCACATGTGTTAATTCATAGTTGTGATGCCTTCAGTGTGAGTCTACAATTTTCATAGTCATGAAAATAAAGAAAACTCTTTGAATGAGAAGGTGTGTCCAAACTTTTGGTCTGTACTGTATATATATATATATATACATATATATATATATATATATATGTTAATTTTACCGTTATGAATTCACACATTCAAAAATGAAGGAAAGTTAAGCCAAAAAGAATGTTTTGTTTCTTCACTGATGGGATCCACATTGATTCCACTCACTGCGACCACTTTGTGTTTGAAGTATTGTTCTTAGAACATCAGCAGGTAGAGAACGACAGACATGCACCTTCATGAACAGGAAAGTTGAGGTTCTCGCTATCAAACTGCTAAGGAATCTTGCTATTTATACAAAAGTTTTAGGAGTGTTGCTTTATGAATTACAACACAACCTGTCAACCTCAATTACAATTTCATAAGTCTATTTTTGCCAAGCTTAATTTTTTAACGTCATTGGTTTTTCACTAAAGTGAATGACCACAGCTGGACTACAACCCTTGGTCTCCGTTGGCTAAAACAACAGTCAAATGATCAAGAACAACTACTAAGCATTTTGCCAAAAAGGCTAAAAGTACATTAAAACAGGCTGTCAAACCCCGCCAGTGAGCGGAGGCTGTACCTTCTTGTGCTGATGGCCACAGTCAGGATTGCAGGGCCGAGACAGGATGCAGGCGCTGAGGATTGAAGCAAGCTTCTTCCTCAGAACTGGAAACAACATGAGAAGCATGAAGACCAAATGAGATGAGACCGACTGTGCTGGCAGTTCTTTAACGTGGCCACAAACAACAGAACACAACACACTTCACACACACATAACGGAAATGTTAAATGGAAACAGGAAACTGTAGCCAATTAAAAATGTTAAAAAAAAAATCATAATAAAATAAATATATATATATATATAATGTGTGTGTATGCATACACTGTATGTAAACAAGCTGTGGTAAACTCATGATGCATGAAGTCAGGATTGTGCTGCGATTGTTGATGAGATGAGGTCACATGTCCTGAAGTTTCCAAAGGAGCACACGGAGCCGTGAGGAGGCGACAGCCTCTATAATCCAGCCTCTATAATCCTGCCTCTATAATCCAGTCTCTAAAATCCTGCCTCTATAATCCAGTCTCTATAATCCTGCCTCTATAATCCAGTCTCTATAATCCAGTCTCTATAATCCTGCCTCTATAATCCAGTCTCTAAAATCCTGCCTCTATAATCCTGCCTCTATAATCCAGCCTCTATAATCCAGTCTCTAAAATCCTGCCTCTATAATCCAGCCTCTATAACCCAGCCTCTATAATCCAGTCTCTAAAATCCAGCCTCTATAATCCTGCCTCTATAATCCAGTCTCTATAATCCAGCCTCTATAATCCTGCCTCTATAATCCAGTCTCTAAAATCCTGCCTCTATAATCCAGCCTCTATAATCCAGCCTCTATAATCCAGCCTCTATAATCCAGCCTCTATAATCCAGTCTCTAAAATCCTGCCTCTATAATCTAGCCTCTTTAATCCAGCCTCTATAATCCAGTCTCTATAATCCTGCCTCTATAATCCAGTCTCTATAATCCTGCCTCTATAATCCAGTCTCTAAAATCCTGCCTCTAAAATCCAGTCTCTAAAATCCAGCCTCTTTAATCCAGCCTCTTTAATCCAGCCTCTTTAATCCAGCCTCTACAGTCCAGTCTCTAAAATCCTGCCTCTATAATCCAGTCTCTATAATCCAGCCTCTATAATCCAGTCTCTATAATCCAGCCTCTATAATCCAGTCTCTATAATCCTGCCTCTATAATCCAGTCTCTATAATCCAGCCTCTATAATCCTGCCTCTATAATCCAGTCTCTAAAATCCTGCCTCTAAAATCCAGTCTCTAAAATCCTGCCTCTATAATCTAGCCTCTTTAATCCAGCCTCTATAATCTAGCCTCTTTAATCCAGCCTCTATAATCTAGCCTCTTAAATCCAACCTCTATAATCTAGCCTCTACAGTCCAGTCTCTATAATCCAGCCTCTATAATCTAGCCTCTTTAATCCAGCCTCTATAATCTAGCCTCTTTAATCCAACCTCTATAATCTAGCCTCTACAGTCCAGTCTCTATAATCCAGCCTCTATAATCTAGCCTCTTTAATCCAGCCTCTATAATCTAGCCTCTACAGTCCAGTCTCTATAATCCAGCCTCTACAGTCCAGTCTCTATAATCCAGCCTCTATAATCTAGCCTCTACAATCCAGTCTCTACATTACAGTCTCTACAATCCAGTCTCTACATTACAGTCTATATAATCCAGCCTCTACAGTCCAGCCTCTACAGTCCAGCCTCTACAGTCCAGTCTCTACAGTCCAGCCTGGACAGTCCAGCCTCTACAGTCCAGCCTCTACAGTCCAGCCTCTACAGTCCAGCCTGGACAGTCCAGCCTGTACAGTCCAGCCTCTACAGTCCAGCCTCTATAGTCCAGTCTCTACAGTCCAGCCTCTACAGTCCAGCCTGGACAGTCCAGCCTCTACAGTCCAGTCTCTACAGTCCAGCCTCTACAGTCCAGCCTCTACAGTCCAGCCTCTACAGTCCAGCCTCTATAGTCCAGTCTCTACAGTCCAGCCTCTACAGTCCAGCCTGGACAGTCCAGCCTCTACAGTCCAGCCTCTACAGTCCAGCCTGGACAGTCCAGCCTCTACAGTCCAGCCTCTACAGTCCAGCCTGGACAGTCCAGCCTCTACAGTCCAGCCTCTACAGTCCAGCCTGGACAGTCCAGCCTCTACAGTCCAGCCTCTATAGTCCAGTCTCTACAGTCCAGCCTCTACAGTCCAGCCTGGACAGTCCAGCCTCTACAGTCCAGCCTCTACAGTCCAGCCTCTACAGTCCAGCCTCTACAGTCCAGTTTGGACAGTCCAGTTTGGACAGTCCAGTCTCTACAGTCCAGCCTCTACAGTCCAGCCTCTACAGTCCAGCCTCTACAGTCTAGCCTGGACAGTCCAGCCTCTACAGTCCAGCCTCTACAGTCCAGCCTCTATAGTCCAGCCTCTACAGTCCAGCCTCTACAGTCCAGCCTCTACAGTCCAGCCTAGACAGTCCAGCCTGGACAGTCCAGCCTAGACAGTCCAGCCTGGACAGTCCAGCCTGGACAGTCCAGCCTCTACAGTCCAGCCTCTACAGTCCAGCCTCTACAGTCCAGCCTCTACAGTCCAGCCTGGACAGTCCAGCCTGGACAGTCCAGCCTCTACAGTCCAGCCTCTACAGTCCAGCCTGGACAGTCCAGCTTGGACAGTCCAGCCTGGACAGTCCAGCCTCTACAGTCCAGCCTGGACAGTCCAGCCTCTACAGTCCAGCCTCTACAGTCCAGCCTGGACAGTCCAGCTTGGACAGTCCAGCCTGGACAGTCCAGCCTCTACAGTCCAGCCTGGACAGTCCAGCCTCTACAGTCCAGCCTCTACAGTCCAGCCTCTACAGTCCAGCCTAGACAGTCCAGCCTGGACAGTCCAGCCTGGACAGTCCAGCCTCTACAGTCCAGCCTAGACAGTCCAGCCTGGACAGTCCAGCCTAGACAGTCCAGCCTAGACAGTCCAGCCTAGACAGTCCAGCCTAGACAGTCCAGCCTAGACAGTCCAGCCTCTACAGTCCAGTCTCTACAGTCCAGCCTCGACAGTCCAGCCTGGACAGTCCAGCCTGGACTGTCCAGCCTCTACAGTCCAGCCTGGACAGTCCAGCCTAGACAGTCCAGCCTGGACAGTCCAGCCTGTAGCCTGGAGACGGTGGTCAATGCGGCTCTGCAGCCACATGTGGTCCACAGAACTTGTCAAGGATCTTCCAGTTCTCAAGTTTCAGCGACTTTATCAGTTTTCAGCCATTTCAGCTTTTTATCCTTAAAGGCGTCTTAAAAGTCCAGCAACTGAACAAATGTTATGTGTTCCTCTTTATCAGTCCGCTTTGGCCCGGATAATCTGATGTGCACATGCAATAAGATCAGAATTATTATTTTTTTCCACATCAGGCAACATTAACCCTCAGCTTGATCAGAGACATTGAGATCCAATCGGATCAGTCGTTCCTCACCATGTTCCACATACGTGATGAATCCCAGAGAGAGCAGAACGGCTCCCAGATGGAAACTCAGGCCCTGTGAACAGTCAGCAGGCCGTCAGCAGCTCACACACACTCTGCTTCAACAAGCATCCTGAATAGAAGAAGCAATACTCTCACTGACATGCAGCAAGGCGCTGGCTGTGTACGTCACCAGGATTCCTGACAAGGTTCCCAGTTTGATGGCATTTTTAAAAACATCTGGTGAAAGAGGCAGAGCACACAGTGATCAAGCCACACGGTTGAACATCTGGACCTGCTAGTGTGAGAGCTAGGTGCTGAGGGACGGAGCTCACAGGTCTTCAGCCATTGGGACATGGGGATGTTCCAGGACGTCACCACCAGCACCATGGAGCGGGGAGCTTCCACACTGAGAGGCTTCACCACTCTCAGGTCCCTGCAGGACACGTTGACACACTGATGCACTGACACACATCACGGTATCAGAACATCACACACACACGTGTACTGTACTGCAGTAATACTGTCCGAGGGCCCTTGCTTCCTGGAACAGAGGTTAGTGAAAAGAACTTCATGCAGACTGATGTTATTCTTGCTGTGTCGGTGATGCGCCATTACAAAGTGTAACTTTAGAACGTCTTGTTCTAAAACAATGTGCATCCATAGAACTTGACCAATGTCAGTGTTTGACCAACACTAGATGATGTGTGCAGCTGTGGAGCCACATCCTTCACCAACTCACCACAGGACCTGGTCTTTGTCCTCAGTGAAGCCGGCTCCAGCCAGCATGCTGGTCCCTTCACTCAGGTGGCCCACGAAGTAGTTACTGAAGTGGAAGGACACTGCGTTCTCGTAGGCGTCCAGCCATCTGCAACACAACGGAGGCCGGAGCTGTGAGCCGCGAACACACAAGCTTCCAACTGGATGGAGACCAAGTGTGTGTGTGTGTGTGTGTGTGTGCAGGACTGTACGTTAGGGAATCCCCCCATGGTTCTACCAGATCCCAGTTCTCACTGTATGTTCCACTAAGGTCTGACGGTTCTACCAGCAGGCTGAGAGCTTCACTGTGAACCTGCAGTGGAGTGAATCCTGTCCCCCAGGCCAGCAGCGCCCCCCAGAGGCTCCAGGCGGCCCCCCTGGCCCAATGAGGCTGTGAGGAATCCTCCAAGGATCCAGGAAGGTTCAAGGGACTAATCCAGACCGTGTTCTGCTCGTAACAACGAGATGAATCTTCGGTTCTGTTCTGTGGTTCCACATGTTCTCCGTCACCGGAGCCCACTTCCTCCACCAGCTTCTGACACTGGGACCAGGCTGGGAGGAGCAGGCTCCGATCCGGTTCCCAGGACTCCGGCTGATTCACAGAATGCACAGAATGTGTGATTTGGTCTTTGTTTGAAGATCCTTGTTGTTGTGAGGGAAACCTGCTGCTCAGGTGGCTAACCCTAACCCTAACCCTGCTGCTCAGGTGGCTAATCCTAACCCTAACCCTAACCCTAACCCTGCTGCTCAGGTGGCTAACCCTAACCCTAACCCTGCTGCTCAGGTGGCTAATCCTAACCCTAACCCTAACCCTAACCCTGCTGCTCAGGTGGCTAACCCTAACCCTAACCCTGCTGCTCAGGTGGCTAATCCTAACCCTAACCCTGCTGCTCAGGTGGCTAATCCTAATCCTAACCCTAACCCTAACCCTGCTGCTCAGGTGGCTAATCCTAACCCTAACCCTGCTGCTCAGGTGGCTAACCCTAACCCTAACCCTGCTGGTCAGGTGGCTAACCCTAACCCTAACCCTAACCCTGCTGCTCAGGTGGCTAACCCTAACCCTGCTGCTCAGGTGGCTAATCCTAACCCTAACCCTAACCCTGCTGCTCAGGTGGCTAACCCTAACCCTAACCCTGCTGCTCAGGTGGCTAATCCTAACCCTAACCCTAACCCTAACCCTGCTGCTCAGGTGGCTAACCCTAACCCTAACCCTGCTGCTCAGGTGGCTAACCCTAACCCTAACCCTAACCCTGCTGCTCAGGTGGCTAACCCTAACCCTAACCCTAACCCTAACCCTGCTGCTCAGGTGGCTAACCCTAACCCTAACCCTGCTGCTCAGGTGGCTAACCCTAACCCTAACCCTAACCCTGCTGCTCAGGTGGCTAACCCTAACCCTAACCCTGCTGCTCAGGTGGCTAACCCTAACCCTAACCCTGCTGCTCAGGTGGCTAATCCTAACCCTAACCCTGCTGCTCAGGTGGCTAACCCTAACCCTAACCCTGCTGCTCAGGTGGCTAACCCTAACCCTAACCCTAACCCTGCTGCTCAGGTGGCTAACCCTAACCCTAACCCTGCTGCTCAGGTGGCTAACCCTAACCCTAACCCTGCTGCTCAGGTGGCTAATCCTAACCCTAACCCTAACCCTGCTGCTCAGGTGGCTAACCCTAACCCTAACCCTGCTGCTCAGGTGGCTAACCCTAACCCTAACCCTGCTGCTCAGGTGGCTAACCCTAACCCTAACCCTACTGCTCAGGTGGCTAACCCTAACCCTAACCCTACTGCTCAGGTGGCTAACCCTAACCCTAACCCTGCTGCTCAGGTGGCTAACCCTAACCCTAACCCTAACCCTGTTGCTCAGGTGGCTAACCCTAACCCTAACCCTGCTGCTCAGGTGGCTCGAGGCGTCTGAAGACATGAAGCAGCTCAAGGCCCAACAAGGTGATCAAAATTAATGTGCGATCAAGACTTTGGTATTTCTTTCAATCCCTCACAAACATGATCCCTTAAGCACAATTCAGGTCCGGAGATAAATATATACAGTGGCTGGATTTGGGCAAGCAAGAGACCAAGGCTGAGTTGAAAACACTTCGACTAGATCAAGAGGAGGGCGACTAACCCAACCCTGTAATGCAAGACAATACTTCAGGTTGTCCCCCATGTCAGGGAAGGTGGACAGTTGTTGAGAACAATATAGAAAATTAACACAATTTAGAGAAAAGGGACCAAATTACATCAAGGAAGTCAAAATGAAATGATACAAATATTGAATAATTGGGGTAAAATGGTTGAGGTGTATAATCTGGAAAGTGACCAACCAACCAACCATCATGTTGATAAACCTGCAACCCTACAGCAGCCGACTCAAGTCTGAATAGACAACTAGTCTAAAAGACAAACTAGATCAAGTGAGCACATTGTTAAAAAAGAAGCTGTTTAGCGTTGTGCCAGCCAAACCCTGAAGGAAAGAGTGGAAGCCTGAGGTCACGAAGGATCTCCGCTAAAGGACAGAGACAGTAGATAGTATGTGGTCAATGCAGCGGCTTCGCTCAAACACCCACTGGATAGAAGCTGGACTTCCATGAGAGGGAATCTTACTTTTGTGTGGCCGAGTTCCCCTGGATGGGGATGAAGACGGAGAAGAAGTAGGGGGCGATGCAGGTGGACACCAGCAGGCACAGGTGACTCTTCAGGAGGCAGAGGGAGCAGGTCCACAGCCACGCCCAGGTCTGACGAGCACACCTCCACGTTAACGCACGGCAGGGCTCAAACACACCAGGAGGAAGCCCACCACTCACCAGCTTTGTGCCATTCACTGCATTGACATAAGAGGAGAAGCTGATCCAGGGACCAAAGACGGCAGTGCCCACGAACAGCAGGTAGCCCAGGAACTCCGCTGCCGACGGGAGGCTGCCCAGGGAGCCCCGGTCCAGGTCGAAGGCCACAGAGATGGCCTTCATAGCAATCACCATCTGAGAGCCTCACACACACACACACACACACACACACACACACACACACACACACACACACACACACACACACACACACACACACACACACACACACACACACACACACACACACACACACACACACACACACACACACACACACACACACACACACACACACACACACCATTGACTTTCAGCCATTTGAACTGTGGATCCTTTCAAGCTCTATAGAAATCTGCCTGTCGGTCTCCGCCTGCACTGCGCTACCATCTGCCTTACTCTCGTGGTACCATGTGCCAATGTTTACATTGGATTTATCGCTATGGCTCCAAGAGGCAAGCATCTATCTATCTATCTATCTATCTATCTATCTATCTATCTATCTATCTATCTATCTATCTATCTATCTATCTATCTATCTATCTATCTATCTATCTATCTATCTATCTATCCATCCATCCATCTATCTATCTATCTATCTATCTATCTATCCATCTATCTATCTATCTATCTATCTATCTATCCATCTATCTATCTATCCATCTATCTATCTATCCATCTATCTATCTATCCATCTATCTATCTATCCATCTATCCATCTATCTATCTGTCTATCTGTCTATCTATTGAGTTCATTTCATTTATCGTCCGACTAATTGACTGACTGACTATCACCTCGTTACCACTCAAACAGAGAGTGAGAAGTCAGCAGTACCACGAAAATCAAGAGAGGAAATCCTGAAGAAAAAGGTCATTTGTGATATTTACCTCTTATTTTATGCCACGACACCATGTCGATTAAATGCAACTCTCTGAAATGAAAGAACAACTCACATTGCAGACATTGAATTAAGCACAGAAGCACAAACTACATAGAAATTGTTTCATTCTGAAGTGGCAAAAAAAGCCAAAGTAGCGAGGAAAGTGTCAGCAGTGAAAATGTGTTTTTGGACTAAACTAAAAGAATGTTAGAGAGCGGCAGAGGACTGCATGTGGATTGTTTCTGTTCCTTTATCCACAACATGCAGGACAGAAAACACTGGAAAAGCTCAAAAGGCAAATGAAAAACCATTCAATTGGAATATTCCACAGGATGAGTACATGAAGAATGTGTTGTATAATAAACAGGTTACAGGTGTGTGTGTGTGATGAATTGTTCTCACCCTACGAGGAGGTAGAGCAGGATGCCAGCCGACAGGAAGAGGCCTCTGCAGCGGGAGTGAGGGCTGAGCAGCAGCAGCAGGTAGCAGCCCACAGCCAGCAGCAGCATCCAGAGCGTGAGCTGCTCAAAGAAGCAGAAGAGCCCCCAGAGCCCCGTCAGCACCGACAGCAGGTGCTTCAGAGGAGACGCCACGTCTGAGCACGCCACCGGCCACAGGTCACCGGCCACAGGTCACAGGTCACCGGCCACAGGTCACCGGCCACAGGTCACAGGCCACAGGTCCGTCCGCCACGAGCATGGAAGAAGAGCACAACACTCATTGTAGAGGGAGGGAAACATCCCACATTCAACCACTACCACGTCAACCACTACCACGTCAACCACTACCACGTCAACCACTACCACGTCAACCACTACCACGTCAACCACTGCCACGTCATCCACTACCACATGAACCACTACCACGTCAACCACTACCACGTCAACCACTACCACATGAACCACTACCACGTCAACCACTACCACGTCAACCACTACCACATGAACCACTACCACATGAACCACTACCACGTCAACCACTACCACGTCAACCACTACCACATGAACCACTACCACGTCAACCACTACCACGTCAACCACTACCACGTCAACCACTGCCACGTCATCCACTACCACATGAACCACTACCACGTCAACCACTACCACGTCAACCACTACCACGTCAACCACTGCCACGTCATCCACTACCACATGAACCACTACCACGTCAACCACTACCACGTCAACCACTACCACATGAACCACTACCACGTCAACCACTACCACGTCAACCACTACCACGTCAACCACTACCACGTCAACCACTACCACGTCAACCACTGCCACGTCATCCACTACCACATGAACCACTACCACGTCAACCACTACCACGTCAACCACTACCACGTCAACCACTACCACATGAACCACTACCACGTCAACCACTACCACGTCAACCACTACCACATGAACCACTACCACGTCAACCACTACCACGTCAACCACTACCACGTCAACCACTACCACGTCAACCACTACCACGTCAACCACTACCACGTCAACCACTACTACGTGAACCACTACCACGTCAACCACTACCACGTCAACCACTACCACGTCAACCACTACCACGTCAACCACTGCCACGTCAACCACTACCACGTCAACCACTACCACATGAACCACTACCACGTCAACCACTACCACGTCAACCACTACCACGTCAACCACTACCACGTCAACCACTACCACATGAACCACTACCACGTCAACCACTACCACGTCAACCACTACCACATGAACCACTACCACATGAACCACTACCACGTCAACCACTACCACGTCAACCACTACCACATGAACCACTACCACATGAACCACTACCACGTCAACCACTACCACGTCAACCACTACCACGTGAACCACTACCACGTCAACCACTACCACATGAACCACTACCACGTCAACCACTACCACGTCAACCACTACCACATGAACCACTACCACGTCAACCACTACCACGTCAACCACTACCACGTCAACCACTACCACGTCAACCACTACCACGTCAACCACTACCACATGAACCACTACCACGTCAACCACTACCACGTCAACCACTACCACGTCAACCACTACCACGTCAACCACTACCACGTCAACCACTGCCACGTCATCCACTACCACATGAACCACTACCACGTCAACCACTACCACGTGAACCACTACCACGTCAACCACTACCACGTCAACCACTACCACATGAACCACTACCACGTCAACCACTACCACGTCAACCACTACCACGTCAACCACTACCACGTGAACCACTACCACGTCAACCACTACCACGTCAACCACTACCACATGAACCACTACCACGTCAACCACTACCACGTCAACCACTACCACATGAACCACTACCACGTCAACCACTACCACGTCAACCACTACCACGTAAACCACTGCCACGTCATCCACTACCACATGAACCACTACCACGTCAACCACTACCACATGAACCACTACCACGTCAACCGCTACCACGTCAACCACTACCACGTCAACCACTACCACGTCAACCACTGCCACGTCATCCACTGCCACGTCATCCACTACCACATGAACCACTACCACGTCAACCACTACCACGTCAACCACTACCACGTCAACCACTACCACATGAACCACTACCACGTCAACCACTACCACGTCAACCACTACCACGTGAACCACTACCACGTGAACCACTACCACGTCAACCACTACCACGTCAACCACTACCACGTGAACCACTACCACGTCAACCACTACCACATGAATCACTACCACGTCCACCACTACCACGTCCACCACTACCACGTGAACCACTACCACGTGAACCACTACCACGTCAACCACTACCACATGAACCACTACCACATGAACCACTACCACATGAACCACTACCACGTCAACCACTACCACGTCAACCACTACCACGTCAACCACTACCACGTCAACCACTACCACGTCAACCACTACCACATGAACCACTACCACGTCAACCACTACCACGTCAACCACTACCACGTGAACCACTACCACGTCAACCACTACCACGTCAACCACTGCCACGTCATCCACTACCACATGAACCACTACCACGTCAACCACTACCACGTCAACCACTACCACATGAACCACTACCACGTCAACCACTACCACGTCAACCACTACCACGTCAACCACTACCACATGAACCACTACCACGTCAACCACTACCACGTCAACCACTACCACGTCAACCACTACCACGTCAACCACTACCACATGAACCACTACCACGTCAACCACTACCACGTCAACCACTACCACATGAACCACTACCACGTCAACCACTACCACGTCAACCACTACCACGTCAACCACTACCACGTCAACCACTGCCACGTCAACCACTGCCACGTCATCCACTACCACATGAACCACTACCACGTCAACCACTACCACGTCAACCACTACCACATGAACCACTACCACGTCAACCACTACCACGTCAACCACTACCACGTCAACCACTACCACGTCAACCACTGCCACGTCAACCACTGCCACGTCATCCACTACCACATGAACCACTACCACGTCAACCACTACCACGTCAACCACTACCACGTCAACCACTACCACGTCAACCACTACCACGTCAACCACGACCACGTCAACCACTACCACGTGAACCACTACCACGTGAACCACTACCACGTGAACCACTACCACTTGAACCACTACCACGTCAACCACTACCACATGAATCACTACCACGTCCACCACTACCACGTCCACCACTACCACGTCCACCACTACCACGTGAACCACTACCACGTGAACCACTACCACATGAACCACTACCACATGAACCACTACCACGTCAACCACTACCACGTCAACCACTACCACATGAACCACTACCACGTCAACCACTACCACGTCAACCACTGCCACATGAACCACTGCCACGTCAACCACTACCACGTCAACCACTACCACGTCAACCACTGCCACGTCATCCACTACCACATGAACCACTACCACGTCAACCACTACCACGTCAACCACTACCACGTCAACCACTACCACGTCAACCACTACCACATGAACCACTACCACGTCAACCACTACCACGTCAACCACTGCCACGTCATCCACTACCACATGAACCACTACCACGTCAACCACTACCACGTCAACCACTACCACGTCAACCACTACCACATGAACCACTACCACGTCAACCACTACCACGTCAACCACTACCACGTCAACCACTACCACGTCAACCACTACCACGTCAACCACTACCACGTCAACCACTACCACGTCAACCACTACCACGTCAACCACTACCACGTCAACCACTGCCACGTCATCCACTACCACATGAACCACTACCACGTCAACCACTACCACGTCAACCACTACCACATGAACCACTACCACGTCAACCACTACCACGTCAACCACTACCACGTCAACCACTGCCACGTCAACCACTACCACATGAACCACTACCACGTCAACCACTACCACGTCAACCACTACCACGTCAACCACTACCACATGAACCACTACCACGTCAACCACTACCACGTCAACCACTACCACGTCAACCACTGCCACGTCAACCACTACCACATGAACCACTACCACGTCAACCACTACCACGTCAACCACTACCACGTCAACCACTACCACGTCAACCACTACCACGTGAACCACTACCACGTCAACCACTACCACGTGAACCACTACCACGTCAACCACTACCACATGAACCACTACCACGTCAACCACTACCACGTCAACCACTACCACGTCAACCACTACCACGTCAACCACTACCACGTCAACCACTACCACGTCAACCACTACCACGTCAACCACTACCACGTCAACCACTACCACATGAACCACTACCACGTCAACCACTACCACGTGAACCACTACCACGTGAACCACTACCACGTCAACCACTACCACGTCAACCACTACCACGTCAACCACTACCACATGAATCACTACCATGTCCACCACTACCACGTCCACCACTACCACGTCCACCACTACCACGTGAACCACTACCACGTGAACCACTACCACATGAACCACTACCACGTCAACCACTACCACGTCAACCACTACCACATGAACCACTACCACGTCAACCACTACCACGTCAACCACTGCCACGTCATCCACTACCACATGAACCACTACCACGTCAACCACTGCCACGTCAACCACTGCCACGTCATCCACTACCACATGAACCACTACCACGTCAACCACTACCACGTCAACCACTACCACGTCAACCACTACCACATGAACCACTACCACGTCAACCACTACCACGTCAACCACTGCCACGTCATCCACTACCACATGAACCACTACCACGTCAACCACTACCACGTCAACCACTACCACGTCAACCACTACCACGTCAACCACTACCACGTCAACCACTACCACATGAACCACTACCACGTCAACCACTACCACGTCAACCACTACCACGTCAACCACTACCACGTCAACCACTACCACGTCAACCTCTACCACGTCAACCACTACCACGTCAACCACTACCACGTCAACCACTGCCACGTCATCCACTACCACATGAACCACTACCACGTCAACCACTACCACGTCAACCACTACCACATGAACCACTACCACGTCAACCACTACCACGTCAACCACTACCACGTCAACCACTGCCACGTCAACCACTACCACGTGAACCACTGCCACGTCAACCACTACCACGTCAACCACTACCACGTCAACCACTACCACGTCAACCACTACCATGTGAACCACTACCACATGAACCACTACCACGTCAACCACTACCACGTCAACCACTACCACGTCAACCACTACCACGTCAACCACTACCACGTCAACCACTACCACGTCAACCACTACCATGTGAACCACTACCACGTCAACCACTACCACGTCAACCACTACCACGTCAACCACTACCACATGAATCACTACTACGTCCACCACTACCACGTCAACCACTACCACGTGAACCACTACCACGTGAACCACTACCACGTCAACCACTACCACATGAACCACTACCACATGAACCACTACCACGTCAACCACTACCACGTCAACCACTACCACATGAACCACTACCATGTCAACCACTACCACGTCAACCACTACCACGTCAACCACTACCACGTCAACCACTACCACGTGAACCACTACCACGTGAACCACTACCACGTCAACCACTACCACATGAACCACTACCACATGAACCACTACCACATGAACCACTACCACGTCAACCACTACCACGTCAACCACTACCACATGAACCACTACCACGTCAACCACTACCACGTCAACCACTACCACGTCAACCACTACCACGTCAACCACTACCACGTCAACCACTACCACATGAACCACTACCACGTCAACCACTACCACGTCCACCACTACCACGTGAACCACTACCACGTGAACCACTACCACGTGAACCACTACCACATGAACCACTACCACGTCAACCACTACCACGTCAACCACTACCACATGAACCACTACCACGTCAACCACTACCACGTCAACCACTGCCACGTCATCCACTACCACATGAACCACTACCACGTCAACCACTACCACGTCAACCACTACCACGTCAACCACTACCACATGAACCACTACCACGTCAACCACTACCACGTCAACCACTACCACGTCAACCACTACCACGTCAACCACTACCACATGAACCACTACCACGTCAACCACTACCACGTCAACCACTACCACATGAACCACTACCACGTCAACCACTACCACGTCAACCACTACCACGTCAACCACTACCACGTCAACCACTGCCACGTCAACCACTGCCACGTCATCCACTACCACATGAACCACTACCACGTCAACCACTACCACGTCAACCACTACCACATGAACCACTACCACGTCAACCACTACCACGTCAACCACTACCACGTCAACCACTACCACGTCAACCACTGCCACGTCAACCACTGCCACGTCATCCACTACCACATGAACCACTACCACGTCAACCACTACCACGTCAACCACTACCACGTCAACCACTACCACGTCAACCACTACCACGTCAACCACGACCACGTCAACCACTACCACGTGAACCACTACCACGTGAACCACTACCACGTGAACCACTACCACTTGAACCACTACCACGTCAACCACTACCACATGAATCACTACCACGTCCACCACTACCACGTCCACCACTACCACGTCCACCACTACCACGTGAACCACTACCACGTGAACCACTACCACATGAACCACTACCACATGAACCACTACCACGTCAACCACTACCACGTCAACCACTACCACATGAACCACTACCACGTCAACCACTACCACGTCAACCACTGCCACATGAACCACTACCACGTCAACCACTACCACGTCAACCACTACCACGTCAACCACTGCCACGTCATCCACTACCACATGAACCACTACCACGTCAACCACTACCACGTCAACCACTACCACGTCAACCACTACCACGTCAACCACTACCACATGAACCACTACCACGTCAACCACTACCACGTCAACCACTGCCACGTCATCCACTACCACATGAACCACTACCACGTCAACCACTACCACGTCAACCACTACCACGTCAACCACTACCACATGAACCACTACCACGTCAACCACTACCACGTCAACCACTACCACGTCAACCACTACCACGTCAACCACTACCACGTCAACCACTACCACGTCAACCACTACCACGTCAACCACTACCACGTCAACCACTACCACGTCAACCACTGCCACGTCATCCACTACCACATGAACCACTACCACGTCAACCACTACCACGTCAACCACTACCACATGAACCACTACCACGTCAACCACTACCACGTCAACCACTACCACGTCAACCACTGCCACGTCAACCACTACCACATGAACCACTACCACGTCAACCACTACCACGTCAACCACTACCACGTCAACCACTACCACATGAACCACTACCACGTCAACCACTACCACGTCAACCACTACCACGTCAACCACTGCCACGTCAACCACTACCACATGAACCACTACCACGTCAACCACTACCACGTCAACCACTACCACGTCAACCACTACCACGTCAACCACTACCACGTGAACCACTACCACGTCAACCACTACCACGTGAACCACTACCACGTCAACCACTACCACATGAACCACTACCACGTCAACCACTACCACGTCAACCACTACCACGTCAACCACTACCACGTCAACCACTACCACGTCAACCACTACCACGTCAACCACTACCACGTCAACCACTACCACGTCAACCACTACCACATGAACCACTACCACGTCAACCACTACCACGTGAACCACTACCACGTGAACCACTACCACGTCAACCACTACCACGTCAACCACTACCACGTCAACCACTACCACATGAATCACTACCATGTCCACCACTACCACGTCCACCACTACCACGTCCACCACTACCACGTGAACCACTACCACGTGAACCACTACCACATGAACCACTACCACGTCAACCACTACCACGTCAACCACTACCACATGAACCACTACCACGTCAACCACTACCACGTCAACCACTGCCACGTCATCCACTACCACATGAACCACTACCACGTCAACCACTGCCACGTCAACCACTGCCACGTCATCCACTACCACATGAACCACTACCACGTCAACCACTACCACGTCAACCACTACCACGTCAACCACTACCACATGAACCACTACCACGTCAACCACTACCACGTCAACCACTGCCACGTCATCCACTACCACATGAACCACTACCACGTCAACCACTACCACGTCAACCACTACCACGTCAACCACTACCACGTCAACCACTACCACGTCAACCACTACCACATGAACCACTACCACGTCAACCACTACCACGTCAACCACTACCACGTCAACCACTACCACGTCAACCACTACCACGTCAACCTCTACCACGTCAACCACTACCACGTCAACCACTACCACGTCAACCACTGCCACGTCATCCACTACCACATGAACCACTACCACGTCAACCACTACCACGTCAACCACTACCACATGAACCACTACCACGTCAACCACTACCACGTCAACCACTACCACGTCAACCACTGCCACGTCAACCACTACCACGTGAACCACTGCCACGTCAACCACTACCACGTCAACCACTACCACGTCAACCACTACCACGTCAACCACTACCATGTGAACCACTACCACATGAACCACTACCACGTCAACCACTACCACGTCAACCACTACCACGTCAACCACTACCACGTCAACCACTACCACGTCAACCACTACCACGTCAACCACTACCATGTGAACCACTACCACGTCAACCACTACCACGTCAACCACTACCACGTCAACCACTACCACATGAATCACTACTACGTCCACCACTACCACGTCAACCACTACCACGTGAACCACTACCACGTGAACCACTACCACGTCAACCACTACCACATGAACCACTACCACATGAACCACTACCACGTCAACCACTACCACGTCAACCACTACCACATGAACCACTACCATGTCAACCACTACCACGTCAACCACTACCACGTCAACCACTACCACGTCAACCACTACCACGTGAACCACTACCACGTGAACCACTACCACGTCAACCACTACCACATGAACCACTACCACATGAACCACTACCACATGAACCACTACCACGTCAACCACTACCACGTCAACCACTACCACATGAACCACTACCACGTCAACCACTACCACGTCAACCACTACCACGTCAACCACTACCACGTCAACCACTACCACGTCAACCACTACCACATGAACCACTACCACGTCAACCACTACCACGTCCACCACTACCACGTGAACCACTACCACGTGAACCACTACCACGTGAACCACTACCACATGAACCACTACCACGTCAACCACTACCACGTCAACCACTACCACATGAACCACTACCACGTCAACCACTACCACGTCAACCACTGCCACGTCATCCACTACCACATGAACCACTACCACGTCAACCACTACCACGTCAACCACTGCCACGTCATCCACTACCACATGAACCACTACCACGTCAACCACTACCACGTCAACCACTACCACGTCAACCACTACCACGTCAACCACTACCACATGAACCACTACCACGTCAACCACTACCACGTCAACCACTGCCACGTCATCCACTACCACATGAACCACTACCACGTCAACCACTACCACGTCAACCACTACCACGTCAACCACTACCACATGAACCACTACCACGTCAACCACTACCACGTCAACCACTACCACGTCAACCACTACCACATGAACCACTACCACGTCAACCACTACCACGTCAACCACTACCACGTCAACCACTACCACGTCAACCACTACCACGTCAACCACTACCACGTCAACCACTACCACGTCAACCACTACCACGTCAACCACTGCCACGTCATCCACTACCACATGAACCACTACCACGTCAACCACTACCACGTCAACCACTACCACGTCAACCACTACCACGTCAACCACTACCACGTCAACCACTACCACGTCAACCACTGCCACGTCAACCACTACCACATGAACCACTACCACGTCAACCACTACCACGTCAACCACTACCACGTCAACCACTACCACGTCAACCACTACCATGTGAACCACTACCACGTCAACCACTACCACGTGAACCACTACCACGTCAACCACTACCACATGAATCACTACCACGTCCACCACTACCACGTCAACCACTACCACGTCAACCACTACCACGTGAACCACTACCACGTCAACCACTACCACATGAACCACTACCACATGAACCACTACCACGTCAACCACTACCACGTCAACCACTACCACATGAACCACTACCATGTCAACCACTACCACGTCAACCACTGCCACGTCATCCACTACCACATGAACCACTACCACGTCAACCACTACCACGTCAACCACTACCACGTCAACCACTACCACATGAACCACTACCACGTCAACCACTACCACGTCAACCACTACCACGTCAACCACTACCACATGAACCACTACCACGTCAACCACTACCACGTCAACCACTACCACGTCAACCACTACCACGTCAACCACTACCACGTCAACCACTACCACGTCAACCACTACCACGTCAACCACTACCACGTCAACCACTGCCACGTCATCCACTACCACATGAACCACTACCACGTCAACCACTACCACGTCAACCACTACCACGTCAACCACTACCACGTCAACCACTACCACGTCAACCACTACCACGTCAACCACTGCCACGTCAACCACTACCACATGAACCACTACCACGTCAACCACTACCACGTCAACCACTACCACGTCAACCACTACCACGTCAACCACTACCATGTGAACCACTACCACGTCAACCACTACCACGTGAACCACTACCACGTCAACCACTACCACATGAATCACTACCACGTCCACCACTACCACGTCAACCACTACCACGTGAACCACTACCACGTGAACCACTACCACGTCAACCACTACCACATGAACCACTACCACATGAACCACTACCACGTCAACCACTACCACGTCAACCACTACCACATGAACCACTACCACGTCAACCACTACCACAGTGTTGACCATCAGGCTGAACCGTGACCAATCAGTTTTTCATCAATTGAACATTTAGGCTCTCGTGTCCAGGTTTGTGACGAAGCCCCGGGTCCAGCTCTCTCAGTCCACCCAGCAGTGTGAGAGCAGAGGAAGGGTCACACACTTCACTGTCATGAGTGCAATCACAAGAACTCAAGTGTGCAGGGGAGGTCTGAGCTGCAGCTCTGCTCATGGTTTCCCTCTGGACTGACACCATGAAGCTCCTCCAGCCCCACATGTCACTGCTTCACTCAGGATCCATGTTGCTCAGCGGCTCCGAGGCAGTGCAGAGTGCAGCTCACCCAGTCTGAACAGCAGGCGACAGGCCAGGCAGAGGAGCAGCAGACTCCAGAGCTGCTGCAGACTCTGGTCCACCGAGCTCCAGCCACAGCTCAGGGCGAGGTGCTGCAGCAGGGCCAGCCGGGTGGACGCCTCCATCCTGCAGCCTCACACACACACACACACACACACACACACACACACACACACACACACACACACACACACACACAGAGTTGATTGTATTTTTCTTTGTCCACGAGCCAGAGAGCAACCTGTGAGAACAGTCACTGCTGGTTCATATGAGAGGTTTAACCTGGGAGGTTTAATCTGAGAGGTTCAACCTGGGAGGTTTAACCTGGGAGGTTTAATCTGGGAGGTTTAATCTGGGAGGTTTAATCTGGGAGGTTTAACCTGGGAGGTTTTATCCAGTTTACCAAAACAAGCCCCTGGTACTCCTCTCTCACACGAAGTACGACGGGCAGCGGCAACGATTCAACTCGCAACCGCACATGTCCCACTCCCACTGACCGCAAACTCTGTGTGTGCGTGTGCGCACGCGCGCGCGCGTGTGTGTTCCAGGTACGGAGTCTCACCTGAGCCCGAGCCGTGAGGAAACACTCGGACCGCCGCTGCTCGCCTCCCCGAGGGCCGCACGCCGTGTTGATGGAGGGAACTTTTTCTCGGTTTTCTTCCAAACTCAACTTTTTTTTCTTTTTTTTTACTTCCTGCGACTTCTTCTTGTGCGGATGCCGGCCTCCATAGACATAATTAAGAGTAGACGCCGCATCGACCGCTACTCCCCATTGGCGCTGGCGAGCCGTGGCGCAGCCATCTTGGTCCGGTCGCCGCTCCGCTCAGTCTCGTCTGCTTGACAGGAGCAGTGGAGTGTTTAACCAATCAGAACTCGCTGAATACTGAACTGATCTTCTCCTCGTTTCGCTTCCTGCAAACTTCATACATGTACTTCTGATACTGGACACATGGTTTGGTGTATTTTGATGTTCACAGTGGAATAAATAATAATACAATGTTCTGATTTGTGATCTATGATAGGTCATTTATAAAACACAACACACACACACACACACACACACACACACACACACACACACACACACACACACACACACACACACACACACACACACAGTATATAGAGATAAATATTTCACCTGCCCTGTGGTTGGCAATAGAATATTTCCATTCACAAATGCTAATATCCTATTGATGATACACCTGTTCTTTGGAGGTGAAGATGAAGGTGAAGATGAAGATGGAGGACGAAGTCATCCAGTTTAAAATGCTCCCTGCAAACCACAAAGAACTCACTCAGTGAATCCTTCCTCCTCAAAGCCTCCTCCGTCTTCTTCCTCAAATCGTCATCTTTGAGAAACCTTGAAAAAATGAAAACGGGAGATTTGAGAGTTAAAACAAAAACTTTTTAAAAAGATTAAGCTTATTATTTCCTTCTTTCTTCCTTCTAGTTTCTTACAACCTTTGTTCAACAAAACTCTTATTTGAATGCATAAATGTTGATAGTAAACCAAAGCTGCTGAAAGTGTGAGTAAACTACAGTCACATGTTGTCAGTGTTTCTCAGAGTGGAGGAGGAGACATGAGAAGAATCTTACTTCTATAGAGTGAAACAATTACATGTGAACAATCCAGCCTGTGTCACCTGGTAAAATGGGTTGGTCCATGTTATACCTACAATATTTGGTTAATTTCTACAATAGCATTCTTGAGTCAGTTGTAATCTCAGTCTGTATTGTGGAACATGTGATTTACAAAGTCTCAGTTGGACTAATAGCAGATGAACTATCTGTAAACAGCCCATGACCGCTGCGACCAGTTCACTAGCGGACATAAATACTGTACAATAAGTTTATATTCACAAAATTCAAACAGTAATAACGTTCCATCTTACCTGTGAAAAGTAATCCCCCGAGTCCTGCTTCCTACAGTCCGTGGATTTGTCCAGAAACACTTCACACGGTTCCGGTATCTTGATTCTCTGCTGCTGCGGGATGTGTTTATTACGTACTGGACGACCGGGCCAAGATGGCCGCCGTATTTCCTGCTCCGCGGTAGCCTCTGTGGCGTCTACTCTTTCTTATGTCTATGCCGGCCTCAGCGTCAGTCTTTCTCCTCCCTGACACATATGCCACCGTCGCCCTCTTCCGGTCGGGAGGCTGAAACACACCCTCCGGTCAGATCCCCGCTTGAGCCGAGTCCGGGAGTTCCACAACGCTTCATGGGAACATTCCCATTAGCTGGATGCTAAATGTCCATGTAGCATCCAGCTAATGGGAACATTCCCATTAGCTGGATGCTAAATGTCCATGTAGCATCGTTTGTATTCACTCAGTGGGGAAACGTACAGGCTGAACCTGCAGGCCTGCAGTGGAACCCACTGGAACCGTCAAGGAGGAGGAGGGGGACAGCAGCTCAGCTGAACGCCGTCAGGGACAGAATCCTCCAGGTCCTCCAGGTCCTTCTGTTCCTCCAGGTCCTCCAGGTCCTTCTGTTCCTCCAGGTCCCCCAGTTCCTCCAGTTCCTTCTGTTCCTCCAGGTCCCCCAGGTCCTTCTGTTCCTCCAGGTCCTCCAGTTCCTCCAGGTCCTTCTGTTCCTCCAGGTCCCCCAGGTCCTTCTGTTCCTCCAGGTCCTCCAGTTCCTCCAGGTCCTTCTGTTCCTCCAGGTCCTCCAGGTCCTCCAGTTCCTCCAGGTCCTCCAGGTCCTTCTGTTCCTCCAGTTCCTTCTGTTCCTCCAGGTCCTCCAGGTCCTCCAGTTCCTTCTGTTCCTCCAGGTCCTCCAGGTCCTTCTGTTCCTCCAGGTCCTCCAGGTCCTCCAGTTCCTTCTGTTCCTCCAGGTCCTCCAGGTCCTCCAGGTCCTTCTGTTCCTCCAGGTCCTCCAGTTCCTTCTGTTCCTCCAGTTCCTTCTGTTCCTCCAGGTCCTCCAGGTCCTTCTGTTCCTCCAGGTCCTCCAGGTCCTCCAGTTCCTTCTGTTCCTCCAGGTCCTCCAGGTCCTCCAGTTCCTTCTGTTCCTCCAGGTCCTCCAGTTCCTTCTGTTCCTCCAGGTCCTCCAGGTCCCCCAGGTCCTTCTGTTCCTCCAGGTCCTCCAGTTCCTCCAGGTCCTTCTGTTCCTCCAGGTCCTCCAGGTCCTCCAGTTCCTCCAGGTCCTCCAGGTCCTCCAGGTCCTTCTGTTCCTCCAGTTCCTTCTGTTCCTCCAGGTCCTCCAGGTCCTCCAGTTCCTTCTGTTCCTCCAGGTCCTCCAGGTCCTTCTGTTCCTCCAGGTCCTCCAGTTCCTTCTGTTCCTCCAGGTCCTCCAGGTCCTCCAGGTCCTTCTGTTCCTCCAGGTCCTCCAGTTCCTTCTGTTCCTCCAGGTCCTCCAGGTCCTCCAGTTCCTCCTCTTCCTCCAGGTCCTCCTGTTCCTCCAGGTCCTCCTCTTCCTCCAGGTCCTCCTCTTCCTCCAGGTCCTCCTCTTCCTCCAGGTCCTCCTGTTCCTCCTGTTCCTCCAGGTCCTCCTGTTCCTCCAGGTCCTCCTGTTCCTCCTGTTCCTCCAGGTCCTCCAGGTCCTCCAGTTCCTCCAGGTCCTCCTGTTCCTCCAGGTCCTCCTGTTCCTCCTCTTCCTCCTGTTCCTCCAGGTCCTCCAGGTCCTCCAGTTCCTCCAGGTCCTCCTGTTCCTCCAGGTCCTCCTGTTCCACCTCTTCCTCCAGGTCCTCCAGTTCCTCTAGGTCCTCCTCTTCCTCCTCTTCCTCCAGGACCTCCTGTTCCTCCAGGTCCTCCTCTTCCTCCAGGACCTCCTGTTCCTCCAGGTCCTCCTGTTCCTCCAGGTCCTCCAGGTCCTCCAGTTCCTCCTCTTCCTCCAGGTCCTCCTGTTCCTCCAGGTCCTCCTCTTCCTCCAGGTCCTCCTCTTCCTCCAGGTCCTCCTGTTCCTCCTGGTCCTCCAGGTCCTCCTGTTCCTCCAGGTCCTCCAGTTCCTCCAGGTCCTCCTGTTCCTCCAGGTCCTCCTGTTCCTCCTCTTCCTCCTGTTCCTCCAGGTCCTCCAGGTCCTCCAGTTCCTCCAGGTCCTCCTGTTCCTCCAGGTCCTCCTGTTCCACCTCTTCCTCCAGGTCCTCCTGTTCCTCCAGGTCCTCCTGTTCCTCCTGTTCCTCCAGGTCCTCCAGTTCCTTCAGGTCCTCCAGGTCCTCCAGGTCCTCCTCTTCCTCCAGGTCCTCCAGGTCCTCCAGTGCACTGTGGGAGTTCCGAACCAGGTCCTCCTCTTCCTCCAGGTCCTCCTCTTCCTCCAGGTCCTCCAGGTCCTCCAGTTCCTTCAGGTCCTCCTCTTCCTCCTCTTCCTCCAGGTCCTCCTGTTCCTCCTGTTCCTCCAGGTCCTCCAGGTCCTCCTGTTCCTCCTGTTCCTCCAGGTCCTCCAGGTCCTCCAGGTCCTCCTGTTCCTCCTCTTCCTCCAGGTCCTCCTGTTCCTCCTCTTCCTCCAGGTCCTCCAGGTCCTCCTGTTCCTCCAGGTCCTCCAGTTCCTCCTCTTCCTCCTCTTCCTCCTGTTCCTCCAGGTCCTCCAGTTCCTCCTCTTCCTCCTCTTCCTCCAGGACCTCCTGTTCCTCCAGGACCTCCTGTTCCTCCAGGTCCTCCTGTTCCTCCTGTTCCTCCAGGTCCTCCAGTTCCTTCAGGTCCTCCAGGTCCTCCAGGTCCTCCTCTTCCTCCAGGTCCTCCAGGTCCTCCAGTGCACTGTGGGAGTTCCGAACCAGGTCCTCCTCTTCCTCCAGGTCCTCCTCTTCCTCCAGGTCCTCCAGGTCCTCCAGTTCCTTCAGGTCCTCCTCTTCCTCCTCTTCCTCCAGGTCCTCCTGTTCCTCCAGGTCCTCCTGTTCCTCCTGTTCCTCCAGGTCCTCCAGGTCCTCCTGTTCCTCCTCTTCCTCCAGGTCCTCCTGTTCCTCCTCTTCCTCCAGGTCCTCCAGGTCCTCCTGTTCCTCCAGGGCCTCCAGTTCCTCTAGGTCCTCCTCTTCCTCCTCTTCCTCCAGGACCTCCTGTTCCTCCAGGTCCTCCTGTTCCTCCTCTTCCTCCAGGACCTCCTGTTCCTCCAGGTCCTCCTGTTCCTCCTCTTCCTCCAGGTCCTCCTGTTCCTCCTGTTCCTCCAGGTCCTCCAGTTCCTTCAGGTCCTCCAGGTCCTCCAGGTCCTCCTCTTCCTCCAGGTCCTCCAGGTCCTCCAGTGCACTGTGGGAGTTCCGAACCAGGTCCTCCTCTTCCTCCAGGTCCTCCTCTTCCTCCAGGTCCTCCAGGTCCTCCAGTTCCTTCAGGTCCTCCTCTTCCTCCTCTTCCTCCAGGACCTCCTGTTCCTCCAGGTCCTCCTGTTCCTCCTCTTCCTCCAGGTCCTCCTGTTCCTCCAGGTCCTCCAGTTCCTTCTGTTCCTCCAGGTCCTCCAGTTCCTCCAGGTCCTCCTCTTCCTCCTCTTCCTCCAGGACCTCCTGTTCCTCCAGGTCCTCCTGTTCCTCCTGTTCCTTCAGGTCCTCCAGGTCCTCCAGGTCCTCCAGTTCCTCCAGGTCCTCCTCTTCCTCCTCTTCCTCCAGGTCCTCCTGTTCCTCCTGTTCCTCCAGGTCCTCCAGTTCCTTCAGGTCCTCCAGGTCCTCCAGGTCCTCCTCTTCCTCCAGGTCCTCCAGGTCCTCCAGGTCCTCCTCTTCCTCCTCTTCCTCCTCTTCCTCCAGGTCCTCCAGGTCCTCCTCTTCCTCCTCTTCCTCCTCTTCCTCCAGGTCCTCCAGTTCCTTCAGGTCCTCCAGGTCCTCCAGGTCCTCCTCTTCCTCCAGGTCCTCCAGGTCCTCCAGGTCCTCCTGTTCCTCCAGGTCCTCCAGTTCCTTCAGGTCCTCCTCTTCCTCCAGGTCCTCCAGGTCCTCCAGGTCCTCCAGTGCACTGTGGGAGTTCTGAACCAGGTCCTCCACACCTGCTACTTCAGAGTTCCACGCCACCTGGAGCACAAGGCTGGAATGTATTTGATGAAATACATCTAGTTTTCACTCCAATAGGTATGGATATATGTGGTCTTGCTTGAGGAACCTTGGTGCAGGTTTACTGGGGGGAAACCGGAGAACCAAGAGGAACCCTACGCACAACGGGAGAACATGCCAACACAGAAAGGCTCCAGGCCGGACTTGAACCCACGACCTTCTGGCTGTGAGGCTGAAGGACATTCATTTGAATGTGATGGAATGATTGACTCCAGACCAAGAAGGAAGAGATCACATGGGTTCTGGATCACATCGTTGAAAGTAGATCCATCAGAACGTATCAAGACCCACATGATGCTCCAGATGTGTTGATGTGTACTGTGGGCAGGGGGCAGGGGGCGCTGTGAAGAAGGTTACGTTTGTTCCTTGTAGTTCTGTAACTGCAGTTCTGTTTGTACTCCTGCACAAGCTGAAAGAACGTAGCCAGAGCAGTTCTCCTCCACAACACTACGTCTTCTGTTCCTTCAAACAGTTTTACAACTTCACATTTACACGGTTCCAAAAGCTACAGGAACCTGTAAACAACACAACACAACCCGTTCTGCTGCAGAAACATGGAGAACGTTCTGCTGCAGCTACATCCTCCAACACTACAGAGAACGTTCTACTGCAGCAACATGGAGAATGTTCTGCTGCAGCTACATCCTCCAACACAGTGGAGAACGTTCCGCTGCAGCACCACGGAGAACGTTCTGCTGCAGCTACATCCTCCAGCACCATGGAGAACGTTCCACTGCAGCACCATGGAGAACGTTCCACTGCAGCACCATGGAGAACGTTCCACTGCAGCACCATGGAGAATGTTCCACTGCAGCACCATGGAGAACGTTCCACTGCAGCTACATGGAGAACGTTCCACTGCAGCTACATCCTCCAGCATGAGCGGATTGGGTCAGTAATGGTGGAAGGAGATATTTCTTTGGGCGGCCCACAGTCCCCCATGTTCTAGCCAGAGGAACCCTGACTGCCATCAGGTACCAGGAGGACCCACAGTCCCCCATGTTCTAGCCAGAGGAACCCTGACTGCCATCAGGTACCAGGAGGACCAACAGTCCCCCATGTTCTAGCCAGAGGAACCCTGACTGCCATCAGGTACCAGGAGGACCCACAGTCCCCCATGTTCTAGCCAGAGGAACCCTGACTGCCATCAGGTACCAGGAGGACCCACAGTCCCCCATGTTCTAGCCAGAGGAACCCTGACTGCCATCAGGTGCCAGGATGGCCCACAGTCCCCCATGTTCTAGCCAGAGGAACCCTGACTGCCATCAGGTACCAGGAGGACCCACAGTCCCCCATGTTCTAGCCAGAGGAACCCTGACTGCCATCAGGTACCAGGAGGACCAACAGTCCCCCATGTTCTAGCCAGAGGAACCCTGACTGCCATCAGGTACCAGGAGGACCCACAGTCCCCCATGTTCTAGCCAGAGGAACCCTGACTGCCATCAGGTACCAGGAGGACCCACAGTCCCCCATGTTCTAGCCAGAGGAACCCTGACTGCCATCAGGTACCAGGAGGACCCACAGTCCCCCATGTTCTAGCCAGAGGAACCCTGACTGCCATCAGGTACCAGGAGGACCAACAGTCCCCCATGTTCTAGCCAGAGGAACCCTGACTGCCATCAGGTACCAGGAGGACCCACAGTCCCCCATGTTCTAGCCAGAGGAACCCTGACTGCCATCAGGTACCAGGAGGACCCACAGTCCCCCATGTTCTAGCCAGAGGAACCCTGACTGCCATCAGGTACCAGGAGGACCCACAGTCCCCCATGTTCTAGCCAGAGGAACCCTGACTGCCATCAGGTACCAGGAGGACCCACAGTCCCCCATGTTCTAGCCAGAGGAACCCTGACTGCCATCAGGTACCAGGAGGACCCACAGTCCCCCATGTTCTAGCCAGAGGAACCCTGACTGCCATCAGGTACCAGGATGGCCAACAGTCCCCCATGTTCTAGCCAGAGGAACCCTGACTGTCATCAGGTACCAGGAGGACCCACAGTCCCCCATGTTCTAGCCAGAGGAACCCTGACTGCCATCAGGTACCAGGATGGCCAACAGTCCCCCATGTTCTAGCCAGAGGAACCCTGACTGCCATCAGGTACCAGGAGGACCCACAGTCCCCCATGTTCTAGCCAGAGGAACCCTGACTGCCATCAGGTACCAGGAGGACCCACAGTCCCCCATGTTCTAGCCAGAGGAACCCTGACTGCCATCAGGTACCAGGAGGACCCACAGTCCCCCATGTTCTAGCCAGAGGAACCCTGACTGCCATCAGGTACCAGGAGGACCCACAGTCCCCCATGTTCTAGCCAGAGGAACCCTGACTGCCATCAGGTACCAGGATGGCCAACAGTCCCCCATGTTCTAGCCAGAGGAACCCTGACTGCCATCAGGTACCAGGAGGACCCACAGTCCCCCATGTTCTAGCCAGAGGAACCCTGACTGCCATCAGGTACCAGGAGGACCAACAGTCCCCCATGTTCTAGCCAGAGGAACCCTGACTGCCATCAGGTGCCAGGATGGCCCACAGTCCCCCACGTTCTAGCCAGAGGAACCCTGACTGCCATCAGGTACCAGGAGGACCCACAGTCCCCCACGTTCTAGCCAGAGGAACCCTGACTGCCATCAGGTACCAGGAGGACCCACAGTCCCCCACGTTCTAGCCAGAGGAACCCTGACTGCCATCAGGTACCAGGAGGACCCACAGTCCCCCACGTTCTAGCCAGAGGAACCCTGACTGCCATCAGGGACCAGGAGGACCCACAGTCCCCCATGTTCTAGCCAGAGGAACCCTGACTGCCATCAGGGACCAGGATGGCCAACAGTCCCCCATGTTCTAGCTAGAGGAACCCTGACTGCCATCAGGTACCAGGAGGACCAACAGTCCCCCATGTTCTAGCCAGAGGAACCCCGACTGCCATCAGGTACCAGGAGGACCAACAGTCCCCCATGTTCTAGCCAGAGGAACCCTGACTGCCATCAGGTACCAGGATGACCCACAGTCCCCCATGTTCTAGCCAGAGGAACCCTGACTGCCATCAGGTACCAGGAGGACCAACAGTCCCCCATGTTCTAGCCAGAGGAACCCCGACTGCCATCAGGTACCAGGATGGCCCACAGTGCCCCATGTTCTAGCCAGAGGAACCCTGACTGCCATCAGGTGCCAGGATGACCCACAGTCCCCCATGTTCTAGCCAGAGGAACCCCGACTGCCATCAGGTACCAGGATGGCCCACAGTCCCCCATGTTCTAGCCAGAGGAACCCTGACTGCCATCAGGTGCCAGGATGACCCACAGTCCCCCATGTTCTAGCCAGAGGAACCCTGACTGCCATCAGGTACCAGGAGGACCCACAGTCCCCCATGTTCTAGCCAGAGGAACCCTGACTGCCATCAGGTACCAGGAGGACCCACAGTCCCCCATGTTCTAGCCAGAGGAACCCTGACTGCCATCAGGTGCCAGGATGGCCCACAGTCCCCCATGTTCTAGCCAGAGGAACCCTGACTGCCATCAGGTACCAGGATGGCCCACAGTCCCCCATGTTCTAGCCAGAGGAACCCTGACTGCCATCAGGTACCAGGAGGACCCACAGTCCCCCATGTTCTAGCCAGAGGAACCCTGACTGCCATCAGGTACCAGGAGGACCCACAGTCCCCCATGTTCTAGCCAGAGGAACCCTGACTGCCATCAGGTACCAGGAGGACCCACAGTCCCCCATGTTCTAGCCAGAGGAACCCTGACTGCCATCAGGTACCAGGAGGACCCACAGTCCCCCATGTTCTAGCCAGAGGAACCCTGACTGCCATCAGGGACCAGGAGGACCCACAGTCCCCCATGTTCTAGCCAGAGGAACCCTGACTGCCATCAGGGATCGGGGTGGTAGGAGTGGAGGAGGTCGTCATGGAGACGGGATCGGGGTGGTAGGAGTGGAGGAGGTCGTCATGGAGATGGGATCGGGGTGGTAGGACTGGAGGTGGTCGTCATGGAGACGGGATCGGGGTGGTTGGACTGGAGGTGGTCGTCATGGAGACGGGATCGGGGTGGTAGGACTGGAGGTGGTCGTCATGGAGACGGGATCGGGGTGGTAGGACTGGAGGTGGTCGTCATGGAGACGGGATCGGGGTGGTAGGACTGGAGGTGGTCGTCATGGAGACGGGATTGGGTGGTAGGACTGGAGGTGGTCGTCATGGAGACGGGATCGGGGTGGTAGGACTGGAGGTGGTCGTCATGGAGACGGGATCGGGGTGGTAGGACTGGAGGTGGTCGTCATGGAGACGGGATCGGGGTGGTAGGACTGGAGGTAGTCGTCATGGAGACGGGATCGGGGTGGTAGGAGTGGAGGTGGTCGTCATGGAGACGGGATCGTCCCAGCAGGACAGAGTGGGACTGCAGGGAGGACGGACAGAGGTCAGGACACTCTGCTGCTTCCAAACCCAAAGTGAAGCAACGTGAACAAGAGGCTGGAGGGGCTTCTCGGGGTCCGGTAGGGTCCTGAGGGCCTGGGTCCCGGTCCTCAGGTCCTGGATCCCGGTCCTGAGGTACTGGCTGCCCTCGTCCACTTCAGGTGTGTCCTGCTCTGTCAGCTCCAAAGGGACCAGGACCCTGGAGCAGGCAGACCACCATGACTGAAGGGACTAGGACCCTGGAGCAGGCAGACCACCATGACTGAAGGGACCAGGACCCTGGAGCAGGCAGACCACCATGACTGAAGGGACCAGGACCCTGGAGCAGGCAGACCACCATGACTGAAGGAACCAGGACCCTGGAGCAGGCAGACCACCATGCAGTGACTGAAGGGACCAGGACTTTTCTCAGTTCAGCTCTCAGCGAAGGCGGACGCTTTTTTTCTCCTCTCCTCTCCCACTTGCCCTCCCTGCTTGCTTGCTGCTTCGTCCTGTACTGTCTTGTGTCTGATCTATCAAGAGAATCTCTTCAGACCCGCATCCGAATTTAACCGGAACCATGGAATTGATCAGCTGGTCTCTCAATGCGATCGACCAAATTTTTAGGACACGACGATCAGCAAAGGAGAGCCTGCATGTCCTGATGGGACGTTTGCAGCCGGATACATGCTGGATTCCTGGGGTTATTGGAGGTTCCTGGAGGTCCTGGAGGTTCCTGGAGGTTCCTGGAGGCAACTGTGTTTGTCCATTGTTTCCATGGAGGATGTGGAGGACCTCTACATATTGGGATTCATGATAGCAGGTATGCTGCTGATTGGAGCTGGCAGTTTTCTGATCTATCAAAGTTGAGAAGACGAGGGAAGCCGCATTGGGAAGGCTGCCTGTCGTCACTGAGGGACTGTGCCGAGCTTTGAACGCTCAGACTCAAGCGATAAACGAACTCAAGAGTACGATTCTTGAACGTTTACGCGAAATTGGATCGATCTTGGAGGATATTCGCACTCGGTTGGGAAGCTAAAATCTTGCCACAAGTGGAGCAGCACGGAGACCAGAGACACTCAAGGTCGACAGATAAAGCTGAAGCGCCTGAACGACAACAAAGCTAATCTACATTTCGGACTCCAGACACCCAGTCGCCAAGGCTGTGTTTTGTCTTCATCTCTCCTGGATGTGAGTGTGGAATGTATCCTCTCCCCCCCCCGCACCTGGCCTTCCTCCCCTCCTCCCACCTCCCTTTCCCGGACTCTTTGGCCCACTGGAATTTCACCAGTACTTTCACCAGTACTTTTCACCGTCTTTGCTTCTGATTCTTCTGACCCTGGACCAGGACCTCCGTCACTCAGGAAAGATTCTAGATTTCCTCTCCGGGAGCTGGTCCAGCCCAGGATCAGATGGATCGGTCCCTAAAGAAGATCTCCTGGAGTTCTGGTCGTTAACTTTTTGCAAAAAGTTGTGAATATTCATATGTACATACATACCAACCAGTAAGTAAATACATACCAACCAGTAAGTAAATACATACCAATCAGTAAGTAAATACATAGACCAACCAGTAAATAAATACATAGACCAACCAGTAAGTAAATACATACCAACCAGTAAATAAATACATAGACCAACCAGTAAGTAAATACATAGACCAACCAGTAAGTAAATACATACCAACCAGTAAATAAATACATAGACCAACCAGTAAGTAAATACATACCAACCAGTAAGTAAATACATACCAACCAGTAAATAAATACATACCAACCAGTAAGTAAATACATACCAACCAGTAAATAAATACATACCAACCAGTAAATAAATACATACCAACCAGTAAATAAATACATACCAACCAGTAAATAAATACATAGACCAACCAGTAAATAAATACATACCAACCAGTAAGTAAATACATACCAACCAGTAAATAAATACATACCAACCAGTAAGTAAATACATACCAACCAGTAAATAAATACATAGACCAACCAGTAAGTAAATACATACCAACCAGTAAGTAAATACATACCAACCAGTAAATAA